>NC_092336.1:217407000-217727500 GCF_046630445.1 Rutidosis leptorrhynchoides
GTATACTGATCTAGACGCCATCCAGATTCTTGGACACCGTCCAGTCCTTCAATGCTGGACACCGTCTAGTAAATCTGGACGCTGTCCATGAAATGTCCCGTTCTTATTGATTAAAAACGTTCCATATTAATTGATTTCGTTGCGAGGTTTTGACCTCTATATGAGACGTTTTTCAAAGACTGCATTCATTTTTAAATAAACCATAACCTTTATTTCATCAATAAAGGTTTAAAAAGCTTTACGTAGATTATCAAATAATGATAATCTAAAATATCCTGTTTACACACGACCATTACATAATGGTTTACAATACAAATATGTTACAACAAAATAAGTTTCTTGAATGCAGTTTTTACACAATATCATACAAGCATGGACTCCAAATCTTGTCCTTATTTAAGTATGCGACAGCGGAAGCTCTTAATAATCACCTGAGAATAAACATGCTTAAAACGTCAACAAAAATGTTGGTGAGTTATAGGTTTAACCTATATATATCAAATCGTAACAATAGACCACAAGATTTCATATTTCAATACACATCCCATACATAGAGATAAAAATCATTCATATGGTGAACACCTGGTAACCGACAATAACAAGATGCATATATAAGAATATCCCCATCATTCCGGGACACCCTTCGGATATGATATAAATTTCGAAGTACTAAAGCATCCGGTACTTTGGATGGGGTTTGTTAGGCCCAATAGATCTATCTTTAGGATTCGCGTCAATTAGGGTGTCTGTTCCCTAATTCTTAGATTACCAGACTTAATAAAAAGGGGCATATTCGATTTCGATAATTCAACCATAGAATGTAGTTTCACGTACTTGTGTCTATTTTGTAAATCATTTATAAAACCTGCATGTATTCTCATCCCAAAAATATTAGATTTTAAAAGTGGGACTATAACTCACTTTCACAGATTTTTACTTCGTTGGGAAGTAAGACTTGGCCACTGGTTGATTCACGAACCTATAACAATATATACATATATATCAAAGTATGTTCAAAATATATTTACAACACTTTTAATATATTTTGATGTTTTAAGTTTATTAAGTCAGCTGTCCTCGTTAGTAACCTACAACTAGTTGTCCACAGTTAGATGTACAGAAATAAATCGATAAATATTATCTTGAATCAATCCACGACCCAGTGTATACGTATCTCAGTATTGATCACAACTCAAACTATATATATTTTGGAATCAACCTCAACCCTTTATAGCTAACTCCAACATTCACATATAGAGTGTCTATGGTTGTTCCGAAATATATATAGATGTGTCGACATGATAGGTCGAAACATTGTATACGTGTCTATGGTATCTCAAGATTACATAATATACAATACAAGTTGATTAAGTTATGGTTGGAATAGATTTGTTACCAATTTTCACGTAGCTAAAATGAGAAAAATTATCCAATCTTGTTTTACCCATAACTTCTTCATTTTAAATCCGTTTTGAGTGAATCAAATTGCTATGGTTTCATATTGAACTCTATTTTATGAATCTAAACAAAAAAAGTATAGGTTTCTAGTCGGAAAAATAAGTTACAAGTCGTTTTTGTAAAGGTAGTCATTTCAGTCGAAAGAACGACGTCTAGATGACCATTTTAGAAAACATACTTCCACTTTGAGTTTAACCATAATTTTTGGATATAGTTTCATGTTCATAATAAAAATCATTTTCTCAGAATAACAACTTTTAAATCAAAGTTTATCATAGTTTTTAATTAACTAACCCAAAACAGCCCGCGGTGTTACTACGACGGCGTAAATCCGGTTTTACGGTGTTTTTCGTGTTTCCAGGTTTTAAATCATTAAGTTAGCATATCATATAGATATAGAACATGTGTTTAGTTGATTTTAAAAGTCAAGTTAGAAGGATTAACTTTTGTTTGCGAACAAGTTTAGAATTAACTAAACTATGTTCTAGTGATTACAAGTTTAAACCTTCGAATAAGATAGCTTTATATGTATGAATCGAATGATGTTATGAACATCATTACTACCTTAAGTTCCTTGGATGAACCTACTGGAAAAGAGAAAAATGGATCTAGCTTCAATGGATCCTTGGATGGCTCAAAGTTCTTGAAGCAAAATCATGACACGAAAACAAGTTCAAGTAAGATCATCACTTGAAATAAGATTGTTATAGTTATAGAAATTGAACCAAAGTTTGAATATGATTATTACCTTGTATTAGAATGATAACCTACTGTAAGAAACAAAGATTTCTTGAGGTTGGATGATCACCTTACAAGATTGGAAGTGAGCTAGCAAACTTGAAAGTATTCTTGATTTTATGAAACTAGAACTTTTGGAATTTATGAAGAACACTTAGAACTTGAAGATAGAACTTGAGAGAGTTCAATTAGATGAAGAAAATTGAAGAATGAAAGTGTTTGTAGGTGTTTTTGGTCGTTGGTGTATGGATTAGATATAAAGGATATGTAATTTTGTTTTCATGTAAATAAGTCATGAATGATTACTCATATTTTTGTAATCTTATGAGATATTTCATGCTAGTTGCCAAATGATAGTTCCCACATGTGTTAGGTGACTCACATGGGCTGCTAAGAGCTGATCATTGGAGTGTATATACCAATAGTACATACATCTAAAAGCTGTGTATTGTACGAGTACGAATACGGGTGCATACGAGTAGAATTGTTGATGAAACTGAACGAGAATGTAATTGTAAGCATTTTTGTTAAGTAGAAGTATTTTGATAAGTGTATTGAAGTCTTTCAAAAGTGTATAAATACATATTAAAACACTACATGTATATACATTTTAACTGAGTCGTTAAGTCATCGTTAGTCGTTACATGTAAGTGTTGTTTTGAAACCTTTAGGTTAACGATCTTGTTAAATGTTGTTAACCCAATGTTTATAATATCAAAAGAGATTTTAAATTATTATATTATCATGATATTATGATGTACGAATATCTCTTAATATGATATATATACATTAAATGTCGTTACAACGATAAACGTTACATATATGTCTCGTTTCAAAATCATTAAGTTAGTAGTCTTGTTTTTACATATGTAGTTCATTGTTAATATAATTAATGATATGTTTACTTATCATAATATCATGTTAACTATATATATAACCATATATATGTCATCATATAGTTTTTTTTACAAGTTTTAACGTTCGTGAATCACCGGTCAACTTGGGTGGTCAATTGTCTATATGAAACCTATTTCAATTAATCAAGTCTTAACAAGTTTGATTGCTTAACATGTTGGAAACATTTAATCATGTAAACATCAATCTCAATTAATGTATATAAACATGGAAAAGTTCGGGTCACTACAGTACCTACCCGTTAAATAAATTTCGTCCCGAAATTTTAAGCTGTTGAAGGTGTTGACGAATCTTCTGGAAATAGATGCGGGTATTTCTTCTTCATCTGATCTTCACGCTCCCAGGTGAACTCGGGTCCTCTACGAGCATTCCATCGAACCTTAACAATTGGTATCTTGTTTTGCTTAAGTCTTTTAACCTCACGATCCATTATTTCGACGGGTTCTTCGATGAATTGGAGTTTTTCGTTGATTTGGATTTCATCTAACGGAATAGTGAGATCTTCTTTAGCAAAACATTTCTTCAAATTCGAGACGTGGAAAGTGTTATGTACAGCCGCGAGTTGTTGAGGTAACTCAAGTCGGTAAGCTACTGGTCCGACACGATCAATAATCTTGAATGGTCCAATATACCTTGGATTTAATTTCCCTCGTTTACCAAATCGAACAACGCCTTTCCAAGGTGAAACTTTAAGCATGACCATCTCTCCAATTTCAAATTCTATATCTTTTCTTTTAATGTCAGCGTAGCTCTTTTGTCGACTTTGGGCGGTTTTCAACCGTTGTTGAATTTGGATGATCTTCTCGGTAGTTTCTTGTATAATCTCCGGACCCGTAATCTGTCTATCCCCCACCTCACTCCAACAAATCGGAGACCTGCACTTTCTACCATAAAGTGCTTCAAACGGCGCCATCTCAATGCTTGAATGGTAGCTGTTGTTGTAGGAAAATTCTGCTAACGGTAGATGTCGATCCCAACTGTTTCCGAAATCAATAACACATGCTCGTAGCATGTCTTCAAGCGTTTGTATCGTCCTTTCGCTCTGCCCATCAGTTTGTGGATGATAGGCAGTACTCATGTCTAGACGAGTTCCTAATGCTTGCTGTAATGTCTGCCAGAATCTTGAAATAAATCTGCCATCCCTATCAGAGATAATAGAGATTGGTATTCCATGTCTGGAGATGACTTCCTTCAAATACAGTCGTGATAACTTCTCCATCTTGTCATCTTCTCTTATTGGTAGGAAGTGTGCTGATTTGGTGAGACGATCAACTATTACCCAAATAGTATCAAAACCACTTGCAGTCCTTGGCAATTTAGTGATGAAATCCATGGTAATGTTTTCCCATTTCCATTCCGGGATTTCGGGTTGTTGAAGTAGACCTGATGGTTTCTGATGCTCAGCTTTGACCTTAGAACACGTCAAACATTCTCCTACGTATTTAGCAACATCGGCTTTCATACCCGGCCACCAAAAATGTTTCTTGAGATCCTTGTACATCTTCCCCGTTCCAGGATGTATTGAGTATCTGGTTTTATGAGCTTCTCTAAGTACCATTTCTCTCATATCTCCAAATTTTGGTACCCAAATCCTTTCAGCCCTATACCGGGTTCCGTCTTCCCGAATATTAAGATGCTTCTCCGATCCTTTGGGTATTTCATCCTTTAAATTTCCCTCTTTTAAAACTCCTTGTTGCGCCTCCTTTATTTGAGTAGTAATGTTATTATGAATCATTATATTCATAGATTTTACTCGAATGGGTTCTCTATCCTTCCTGCTCAAGGCATCGGCTACCACATTTGCCTTCCCCGGGTGGTAACGAATCTCGAAATCGTAATCATTCAATAATTCAATCCACCTACGCTGCCTCATATTCAGTTGTTTCTGATTAAATATGTGTTGAAGACTTTTGTGGTCGGTATATATAATACTTTTGACCCCATATAAGTAGTGCCTCCAAGTCTTTAATGCAAAAACAACCGCGCCTAATTCCAAATCATGCGTCGTATAATTTTGTTCGTGAATCTTCAGTTGTCTAGACGCATAAGCAATCACCTTCGTTCGTTGCATTAATACACAACCGAGACCTTGCTTTGATGCGTCACAATAAATCACAAAATCATCATTCCCTTCAGGCAATGACAATATAGGTGCCGTAGTTAGCTTTTTCTTCAATAACTGAAACGCTTTCTCTTGTTCATCATTCCATTCAAATTTCTTCCCTTTATGCGTTAATGCAGTCAAGGGTTTTGCTATTCTGGAAAAGTCTTGGATGAACCTTCTGTAGTAACCAGCTAGTCCTAAAAACTGGCGTATGTGTTTCGGAGTTTTCGGGGTTTCCCACTTTTCAACAGTTTCTATCTTTGCCGGATCCACCTTAATACCTTCTTTGTTCACTATGTGACCGAGGAATTGAACTTCTTCCAACCAAAATGCACACTTTGAAAACTTAGCGTACAATTCTTCCTTCCTCAATACTTCTAACACCTTTCTCAAATGTTCACCGTGTTCTTGGTCATTCTTTGAGTAAATAAGTATGTCATCAATGAAAACAATGACAAACTTGTCAAGGTATGGTCCACACACTCGGTTCATAAGGTCCATGAACACAGCTGGTGCATTAGTTAAACCAAACGGCATGACCATAAACTCGTAATGACCGTAACGTTTTCTGAAAGCAGTCTTTGGAATATCATCTTCTTTCACCCGCATTTGATGATACCCGGAACGTAAGTCAATCTTTGAATAAACAGACGAGCCTTGTAGTTGATCAAATAAGTCGTCGATTCTCGGTAGTGGGTAGCGGTTCTTGATGGTAAGTTTGTTCAACTCTCGGTAGTCGATACACAACCTGAATGTACCATCTTTCTTCTTGACAAACAAAACAGGAGCTCCCCACGGTGATGTGCTTGGTCGAATGAAACCACGCTCTAAAAGTTCTTGTAATTGGCTTTGCAGTTCTTTCATCTCGCTGGGTGCGAGTCTGTAAGGAGCACGAGCTATTGGTGCAGCTCCTGGTACAAGATCTATTTGAAATTCAACGGATCGATGTGGGGGTAATCCCGGTAATTCTTTCAGAAATACATCGGGAAATTCTTTTGCAATGGGAACATCATTGATGCTCTTTTCTTCAGTTTGTACTTTCTCGACGTGTGCTAGAACAGCATAGCAACCTTTTCTTATTAGTTTTTGTGCCTTCAAATTACTAATAAGATGTAGCTTCATGTTGCCCTTTTCTCCGTACACCATTAAGGGTTTTCCTTTTTCTCGTATAATGCGAATTGCATTTTTGTAACAAACGATCTCCGCTTTCACTTCTTTCAACCAGTCCATACCGATTATCACATCAAAACTCCCTAACTCTACTGGTATCAAATCAATCTTAAATGTTTCGCTAACCAGTTTAATTTCTCGATTCCGACATATATTATCTGCTGAAATTAATTTACCATTTGCTAATTCGAGTAAAAATTTACTATCCAAAGGCGTCAATGGACAACTTAATTTAGCACAAAAATCTCTACTCATATAGCTTCTATCCGCACCCGAATCAAATAAAACGTAAGCAGATTTATTGTCAATAAGAAACGTACCCGTAACAAGCTCCGGGTCTTCCTGTGCCTCTACCGCATTAATATTGAAAACTCTTCCACGGCCTTGCCCATTCGTGTTCTCCTGGTTCGGGCAATTTCTAATAATGTGGCCTGGTTTTCCACATTTATAACAAACTACATTGGCATAACTTGCTCCGACACTACTTGCTCCGCCATTACTCGTTCCGACACCATTTGTTCCTTTCGTTCTATTAACCCCTGGTCCGTAGACCTCACACTTCGCCGCGCTATGACCATTTCTTTTACACTTGTTGCAAAATTTGGTGCAGAACCCCGAGTGATTCTTTTCACACCTTTGGCATAGTTGCTTCTGATTGTTGTTGTTGTTGCGGTTATTATTGTTGTTGGGATGATTGTTGTAGTTGCTGTTGTTGTTGTTGTTGTTGTTGTTGGGCCGTTTGTTGTAGTTGCGATTGATGTTGCGATTGTTGGGATAATTGTTGCGATTATTGTTGTAATTGCTGTTGTTGTTGTATTGGTGATTCTTATCACCGTTTTCCTCCCACTTTCTTTTGACTTGCTTCACATTGGCCTCTTCAGCAGTCTGTTCTTTAATTCTTTCTTCAATCTGGTTCACTAGTTTGTGAGCCATTCTACATGCCTGTTGTATGGAGGCGGGCTCGTGTGAACTTATATCTTCTTGGATTCTTTCCGGTAATCCTTTCACAAACGCGTCGATCTTCTCTTCCTCATCTTCGAATGCTCCCGGACACAATAGGCACAATTCTGTGAATCGTCTTTCGTACGTGGTAATATCAAATCCTTGGGTTCGTAACCCTCTAAGTTCTGTCTTGAGCTTATTGACCTCGGTTCTGGGACGGTACTTCTCGTTCATCAAGTGCTTGAATGCTGACCACGGTAGTGCGTACGCATCATCTTGTCCCACTTGCTCTAGATAGGTATTCCACCATGTTAACGCAGAACCTGTGAAGGTATGCGTAGCGTACTTCACTTTGTCCTCTTCAGTACACTTACTTATGGCAAACACCGATTCAACCTTCTCGGTCCACCGTTTCGATCCGATCGGTCCTTCGGTTCCATCAAATTCCAAAGGTTTGCAGGCAGTGAATTCTTTGTAGGTGCATCCTACACGATTTCCTGTACTGCTAGATCCAAGGTTATTGTTGGTATGTAGCGCAGCCTGTACTGCGGCTATGTTTGAAGCTAGAAAAGTACGGAATTCCTCTTCATTCATATTCACGGTGTGTCGAGTAGTCGGTGCCATTTCCTTCAAAATAGTTAAATGGAACAAGTTAATCATACAGAATATTAAGAGTAGTTAATAGTATTTCGTAGCATAATATGAACTCATTTATAAAAGCTTTTTCTTCATATTAGCGTTTTATAAGTTTAAATTCGGGTAGTACCTACCCGTTAAGTTCATACTTAGTAGCTAATATACAATTCAACTACTACAATTCTATATGAAAAACTGATTGTAATAATATTTCGCGTTCAAACTTTTATACAATATTTTACAAACTTACAATACCGCTTATTTTACATAAAGCATGAAATATAGCACACAATAACTTTGATACAAGATAGTTGTGAAGACAATTCTAGCTAGTATACAAGTCGTTCGGCAAAGGCAATAAAGACACGTAATTCATACGTCCAGAAACAAGTCATGCATTCTGGTTTTACTAGGACTACTTCCCATCCTTGGTCTTGTGCAACATAACCGTTATGGCCGTTGATAAGACAGCGTGTTGTAACGTCATCAAAGGGACGAGGGTTACGTAATGTCCAACAGTCCCGTAATAATCTAAAAACCTCATTTCTTACCCCAATTACCGACTCCGTCACTTGTGGAAACGTTTTGTTTAATAGTTGTAGCCCGATGTTCTTGTTCTCACTTTGGTGAGAAGCGAACATTACTAATCCGTAAGCATAACATGCTTCTTTATGTTGCATGTTAGCCGCTTTTTCTAAATCACGAAGTCCAATATTCGGATATATTGAGTCAAAATAATTTCTTAACCCGTTGCGTAAAATAGCATTTGGGTTCCCCGCAATATATGCGTCAAAGTAAACACATCGTAATTTATGGGTTTCCCAATGTGATATCCCCCATCTTTCAAACGAAAGTCTCTTATAAACCAAGACATTCTTGGAACGTTCTTCGAATGTCTTACAAACTGATCTCGCCTTAAATAGTTGTGCCGAAGAATTCTGGCCGACTCTAGACAAGATTTCATCAATCATGTCTCCGGGTAGGTCTCTTAAAATATTGGGTTGTCTATCCATTTTGTGTTTTTAAACTGTAAAATAGACAAGAGTTAGATTCATAAAAAAAATACTTATTAATACAAGCAATTTTTACATATATCATAAAGCATAAGAACACTATATTCCATATATTACACCACACGAATACAACTATCTTATTCCGACTCGCTCGTTTCTTCTTCTTCGGTTTTGGTTCGTTTTGCCAAGTTTCTAGGGATATATGATGTTCCCCTAATACGAGCCGTCGTTGTCCACATTGGTTTAGAAAAACCTGGTGGTTTAGAGGTTCCCGGGTCATTGTTACAACTTAAGGACTTCGGGGGTTGACGATACATATAAAGTTCATCGGGGTTGGAATTAGATTTCTCTATTTTTATGCCCTTTCCCTTATTATTTTCTTTTGCCTTTTTAAATTCAGTTGGGGTAATTTCTATAACATCATCGGAATTCTCGTCGAAATCCGATTCATCGGAGAATTGGTAATCCTCCCAATATTTTGCTTCCTTGGCGGAAACACCATTGACCATAATTAACTTTGGTCGGTTGGTTGAGGATTTTCTTTTACTTAACCGTTTTATTATTTCCCCCACCGGTTCTATTTCTTCATCCGGTTCCGATTCTTCTTCCGGTTCCGATTCTTCTTCCGGTTCCGACTCTTCTTCCGGTTCCTCTTCGGGAACTTGTGAATCAGTCCACAAATCATTCCAATTTACATTTGACTCTTCATTATTATTAGGTGAGTCAATGGGACTTGTTCTAGAGGTAGACATCTATCACATAATATCAAACACGTTAAGAGATTAATATATCACATAATATTCATATGTTAAAAATATATAGTTTCCAACAAAAATGTTAAGCAATCATTTTTAAAGAAAACACGGTCGAAGTCCAGACTCACTAATGCTTCCTAACAAACTCGATAAGACACACTAATGCAAATTTTCTGGTTCTCTAAGACCAACGCTCGGATACCAACTGAAATGTCCCGTTCTTATTGATTAAAAACGTTCCATATTAATTGATTTCGTTGCGAGGTTTTGACCTCTATATGAGACGTTTTTCAAAGACTGCATTCATTTTTAAATAAACCATAACCTTTATTTCATCAATAAAGGTTTAAAAAGCTTTACGTAGATTATCAAATAATGATAATCTAAAATATCCTGTTTACACACGACCATTACATAATGGTTTACAATACAAATATGTTACAACAAAATAAGTTTCTTGAATGCAGTTTTTACACAATATCATACAAGCATGGACTCCAAATCTTGTCCTTATTTAAGTATGCGACAGCGGAAGCTCTTAATAATCACCTGAGAATAAACATGCTTAAAACGTCAACAAAAATGTTGGTGAGTTATAGGTTTAACCTATATATATATCAAATCGTAACAATAGACCACAAGATTTCATATTTCAATACACATCCCATACATAGAGATAAAAATCATTCATATGGTGAACACCTGGTAACCGACAATAACAAGATGCATATATAAGAATATCCCCATCATTCCGGGACACCCTTCGGATATGATATAAATTTCGAAGTACTAAAGCATCCGGTACTTTGGATGGGGTTTGTTAGGCCCAATAGATCTATCTTTAGGATTCGCGTCAATTAGGGTGTCTGTTCCCTAATTCTTAGATTACCAGACTTAATAAAAAGGGGCATATTCGATTTCGATAATTCAACCATAGAATGTAGTTTCACGTACTTGTGTCTATTTTGTAAATCATTTATAAAACCTGCATGTATTCTCATCCCAAAAATATTAGATTTTAAAAGTGGGACTATAACTCACTTTCACAGATTTTTACTTCGTCGGGAAGTAAGACTTGGCCACTGGTTGATTCACGAACCTATAACAATATATACATATATATCAAAGTATGTTCAAAATATATTTACAACACTTTTAATATATTTTGATGTTTTAAGTTTATTAAGTCAGCTGTCCTCGTTAGTAACCTACAACTAGTTGTCCACAGTTAGATGTACAGAAATAAATCGATAAATATTATCTTGAATCAATCCACGACCCAGTGTATACGTATCTCAGTATTGATCACAACTCAAACTATATATATTTTGGAATCAACCTCAACCCTGTATAGCTAACTCCAACATTCACATATAGAGTGTCTATGGTTGTTCCGAAATATATATAGATGTGTCGACATGATAGGTCGAAACATTGTATACGTGTCTATGGTATCTCAAGATTACATAATATACAATACAAGTTGATTAAGTTATGGTTGGAATAGATTTGTTACCAATTTTCACGTAGCTAAAATGAGAAAAATTATCCAATCTTGTTTTACCCATAACTTCTTCATTTTAAATCCGTTTTGAGTGAATCAAATTGCTATGGTTTCATATTGAACTCTATTTTATGAATCTAAACAAAAAAAAGTATAGGTTTCTAGTCGGAAAAATAAGTTACAAGT
This sequence comes from Rutidosis leptorrhynchoides, assembly GCF_046630445.1. Lineage (NCBI taxonomy): Eukaryota > Viridiplantae > Streptophyta > Magnoliopsida > Asterales > Asteraceae > Rutidosis > Rutidosis leptorrhynchoides. The sequence continues at coordinate 217,418,422 of NC_092336.1, forward strand.
CGTTTTTGTAAAGGTAGTCATTTCAGTCGAAAGAACGACGTCTAGATGACCATTTTAGAAAACATACTTCCACTTTGAGTTTAACCATAATTTTTGGATATAGTTTCATGTTCATAATAAAAATCATTTTCTCAGAATAACAACTTTTAAATCAAAGTTTATCATAGTTTTTAATTAACTAACCCAAAACAGCCCGCGGTGTTACTACGACGGCGTAAATCCGGTTTTACGGTGTTTTTCGTGTTTCCAGGTTTTAAATCATTAAGTTAGCATATCATATAGATATAGAACATGTGTTTAGTTGATTTTAAAAGTCAAGTTAGAAGGATTAACTTTTGTTTGCGAACAAGTTTAGAATTAACTAAACTATGTTCTAGTGATTACAAGTTTAAACCTTCGAATAAGATAGCTTTATATGTATGAATCGAATGATGTTATGAACATCATTACTACCTTAAGTTCCTTGGATGAACCTACTGGAAAAGAGAAAAATGGATCTAGCTTCAATGGATCCTTGGATGGCTCAAAGTTCTTGAAGCAAAATCATGACACGAAAACAAGTTCAAGTAAGATCATCACTTGAAATAAGATTGTTATAGTTATAGAAATTGAACCAAAGTTTGAATATGATTATTACCTTGTATTAGAATGATAACCTACTGTAAGAAACAAAGATTTCTTGAGGTTGGATGATCACCTTACAAGATTGGAAGTGAGCTAGCAAACTTGAAAGTATTCTTGATTTTATGAAACTAGAACTTTTGGAATTTATGAAGAACACTTAGAACTTGAAGATAGAACTTGAGAGAGTTCAATTAGATGAAGAAAATTGAAGAATGAAAGTGTTTGTAGGTGTTTTTGGTCGTTGGTGTATGGATTAGATATAAAGGATATGTAATTTTGTTTTCATGTAAATAAGTCATGAATGATTACTCATATTTTTGTAATCTTATGAGATATTTCATGCTAGTTGCCAAATGATGGTTCCCACATGTGTTAGGTGACTCACATGGGCTGCTAAGAGCTGATCATTGGAGTGTATATACCAATAGTACATACATCTAAAAGCTGTGTATTGTACGAGTACAAATACGGGTGCATACGAGTAGAATTGTTGATGAAACTGAACGAGAATGTAATTGTAAGCATTTTTGTTAAGTAGAAGTATTTTGATAAGTGTATTGAAGTCTTTCAAAAGTGTATAAATACATATTAAAACACTACATGTATATACATTTTAACTGAGTCGTTAAGTCATCGTTAGTCGTTACATGTAAGTGTTGTTTTGAAACCTTTAGGTTAACGATCTTGTTAAATGTTGTTAACCCAATGTTTATAATATCAAAAGAGATTTTAAATTATTATATTATCATGATATTATGATGTACGAATATCTCTTAATATGATATATATACATTAAATGTCGTTACAACGATAAACGTTACATATATGTCTCGTTTCAAAATCATTAAGTTAGTAGTCTTGTTTTTACATATGTAGTTCATTGTTAATATAATTAATGATATGTTTACTTATCATAATATCATGTTAACTATATATATAACCATATATATGTCATCATATAGTTTTTTTTACAAGTTTTAACGTTCGTGAATCACCGGTCAACTTGGGTGGTCAATTGTCTATATGAAACCTATTTCAATTAATCAAGTCTTAACAAGTTTGATTGCTTAACATGTTGGAAACATTTAATCATGTAAACATCAATCTCAATTAATGTATATAAACATGGAAAAGTTCGGGTCACTGCAGTCCAGATGAACTGTCAGATTCTGTTTCGTTTGGTCGTTTACCGTTTAATTCTAACTATGCTACGCACCTTCCATTAACATGAAACTTGGCCAACATGTCCATATATGATTATATAACTTAGAAAAATTTTCAGATACCCAACCCGACCCTGTTGACTTTGACTTTGACCAAGTTTGAATTTTAGTCAAACTTAACCAAATACTTATGCAATCGTCCTAATCTTTCTTTAATACTTGATTCTTGCATGAAACTTGACAACGTGACTCACATGCTATATATATTCGAGTCATAACGAGCCATAGGACTAATTGAACACATTTCGCCCGACCTTGTGTCGTAACTGGTTAATTGATACAACTTACTTGTTTAGGTCAAGGCTAAGCAAATTTCTTGCACACGTTTACTTTGTGAAGTACATTTATACTCGTGCACTCGAGGTGAGATCATAGTCCCACCTTTTCAACAACTTTTATACTTTTAAATCATGGGCTGAGAAACATATACTTTGTTAAATCTTGTACTACTTACTTTTATGTTTTAAACACAAGTCCGATGAAACAAACATTCTACAGCGAGTTTAGAACAAAATTCTCAATTCGATTATCATTAGTTACACTTGCCGGGTGTAAGCGAGAACGTATGTTGTATGGATCCATATGGGTTTGACAAACCCTCATTCAAACGTTTCGCTACCGTTTACGAATGAAATATATTTTCGAGAAACAGTGTATGTTCTAACACTATTATGATGGGGTTCTATGGAAGGAATGTTAAGCATTGATAATTGGGTGCTCGCGAACAAACTTTTGGAATGCAACTTTTGGATGATCAATTTTATGGAAATACTAAATCTTGTGATTCAAAAATAACGTTTATTACTACATCTATGATTTTACCAACGTTTTTCGTTGACAGTTTTCTATATGTTTCTCAGGTTTATACTTGGCTACTTGATACATGCTTCCGCACACTTTGATTACTTGCTTGGAGTTAAGCATACATGCATACGCTAGTGATAGCACCTTTGGATTCAAACTTAAAGCAAACATACTTACGCTATTTATAGCAACCGTGATTTTAAACTAATTATTTTGCAAGTTATTTCATTTACACTTCATAACTTTTGTAAACTTAAACTTGTTTTCGAACCGTTGGTAAACTAAACTTTGTAAGTCTTGTACGTTTCAAATGAATGCGACACAATTTTGGTCAAACGCGTCTCATATAGGGACTATGACCACGTAACGGGACCTAAGTTAGTGGCGCCGTTAATGAAGATTTTGTCGGGTCGTTATAGATGGTATCAGAGCGTTGGTTGTAGGGAACTAGGATATGCATTAGTGTGTCTGACAGAGTCGTTAAGACGCATTAGTAAATCTAGACTACAACCGGATAGTTAGCCATTTTATTCTGACATACATTTGCTATATATAGCACTTACTTGACTACTTGTGCATTATACTTGAATCATTCTTAGGCAAACTTCTTAATGGTACCGAGTTTTCATCATACGAATCTATAATCTACCGCTTTCTGGTAACACACGTAAACTTAAGATTCATACACGTAAGGACAACGATGACTTCATTAGTCATACTTGTTCGGGAACTCTGTCTCCCAGACTGTTATTCGCCACCTTTTCAACTTACTATCACTGTCACACCGGTGTTCCTTACTATCTACCACTTCTTGTTACTACCCCCACTACTCTAGGTGAGTATCGTCATCACTACTTATCACTACGATTGCGTACTACTCGCTATCATAATTCGTTACTCTTTCCGTACCTAAGGACGTTATTGTTTGACTTGAACCACATTGACGTGAACAATCATTATACATTTCCCTCGGGGAACGCTTCTTTAGAGTTGCACTAATTCTTTCGATTCAATACAAGTCACGTTAGAGACGTCGTTACACTTTGTTCATTTTAAAACTTCACGATTACACGAACTTGAATCTATGGAGTGATGTGGGAATGGAGGTATGAGTTAGCGTAATATAACGACACTCGATCAACGTGGTTATAGTACGGTAAGTCATACCAAAGTTCTAATGACTCGTGATGGTGATTGGACTCGATCAACCTAATCACCACCATGTGACATGTACATGACTTCATTTTTTCTTGTTCGAATATCCGAAAACTCTGAGAATATTGATAACAACCGTACCCGGGACACACCTTTGATTATTTCCGAATCATATTTATGCTTCCAAATGAACGACCAATTCTTTTAGCTTCAAAATATATGTTACACGTGTATACTATCTCGTATTCGCACAGTTTTACCGACGAACTACAATATGCTTGTTATGCTCACATCGAGGCGGAAACTTCTCTCGCATTACACTCGTACTTCCGTATAAGGAAATCTTTTATTCTAAATTCTCAATGAAGAGAGAGACTCTTCACATTATACTAATATTTGCCTCGAGGGTGAATAGTCCTAACGAACGTTTTCGGAAACCGATAAATCTTCCGCGGCGCAAAATTCTTGAGAAAAAAAAATTGTTCAATATACCTTAAAGAGATTTACCTCATTTTGGATCGAGATGCTCATTTCACTTCTAGATTTTGGAGTGCCTTACAAAAAGTCTCGGGACCACGTTTAGACATGAGTACCGCACATCAACCACAACCCGACGGATCGAGTAAACATACGATTCAAACCTTGGAAACCATAATACTAGTTCGTGTTATCGACTTCAAATTTACTTGAGGAAAAGTACTTGCCTTTAGTCAAATTCTATTACTACAAAATTTTCTTTCGTATATTAACGCCGCACCTTTTCAAAACTTTATATGACCGCAATTATCGTTCTACAATTTGTTGGGTCGACGTAGGAAACAATCAAACCACCGGAATCGAACTCATTCATGAAATAACCGTTAAGATCGTTCAAATCCAAGAGAGGCCCAAGACGGCCCGTAGTCTCCAAAAGAGCTACGCCAGTGTTAAACGTAAACCTTTCGAATTCTAAGTGGGTAACCGCGTAACGTTAAAAGTCGCACCTTAGAAAGGTGTAATCCGTTTCGGGAAACGTAGAAAGCTAAATCCTCGATATTTTGACCTTTTAAAATCCTGGGGCATTTTGGACCCGTTACTAGCCGTTTAGATTTTCCAACTCATTCGAGTCTCCGTTCATCCTACATTCTACGTATCAAACTCAAAGAAGTGTCTTGCCGAACAAGAACTTGATATTCCTTTCGATGAGCTTACTATCGATGATAAACTTTACTTCCTAGGAGGACCGGTTGTTTCTGAACATATGAAACTATGAATCGTGAAACCAAACTTTAAAACGATGTAAAATTTCGACTATCAAAGTTCGTTGAAATGCTCAAGGAAGTACCTTCACTTATCCGTAGAATTGACAATGCAAGATCTCGAGGGAGAAACAACGACTACTACTTCCAACTAAATTACGGGACGAAATTTCATTTAAGGTGTAGGTAATGTAATATCCCGCATTTTTCCTTTAAATTATTTTAACGCCCGTCTTTTTTTTTAGATAATATCTTCCGTTATCTAAATTCGTACTTTTCCGTTGACTAACATTCTTAATATTCCTATTATTTAATTATAACATCACTAGTTTACTCGAGCGTTTTTAAAATACTCGTTTGGTTAATTCCCGCACCCGCTTTAAACTCGAGGGACCGAAGTTGCCAAGTGGGCAAACTAGTTGACTAGGTCAACTAGTCAACCCACTTTCCACCATTCATTCATTTTTATCACCTCCCTCATCTTTTTCCTCTCTAGCTCAAGAACACTCTTTAAACCCAAATCCTTAATTCATCATCCAAATCCGAATCAAGAAGCAAACATCAAAACAAATTACATATTCGTGATCCTCTCTTCATCCTCTACATTTTGGTACAAATTTCATCACATTTGGGTAACATTTCTAAAACACTAGATTTCTCTAAATTCGTTTTATATACTTGAAATGGTGTTAGTTAGTGTCTATGGCTCAAGTATAACATGAATATAGGTTTTATTTACTCGATTTGTTATTTTGGGTAACTAGTATGAACATTTGAAATGAGTGTGCTTAATCTTGTGTTTTGGGTGATTAAATGTTGTTAAATTGTTAAAGTTCATGTTTTAATTGTGTTACTAGTATCACTAGCTTCGTTTTGATGCTTAGGTTGATTAAGAATACTTCAAACACATGAATATTGATTTTGTGAGTTTTGGTTAGGGTTTGATAACTCTTAAAATGGACTTTTGATGATTTTAATGCCATGAAATATTGTTGGTAAGTGTTTGGTTGGATTGTATGCTTGATTACCTTCAAAACGGCATATCATACATGTAAATTGGTTGCCCGATTCATGAAATGCATTTTACGAACTTGAGACTTTGATTATGAACATTTAACGATCATTTGACGAGGTTTTTGTTGTTGTAAATGATGAACTCGATTGATGATATGTGGTTAGTTGTACTCCTTGTCAAAATACCTTTTCAACGATATAAGATACTTGTTCTAAGTGTTTTCGGTTCACAAATTGTGTTAGTTTGAGTTTTGGTTCGTGCTCTTGTGTGTTTCAGCAAAACAGGGTCTGTATACTGATCTGGATGCCGTCTAGATTCTTGGACGCCGCCCAGTCCTTCAATGCTAGACGCCGTCCAGCAAATCTGGACGCCATCCAGATGAACTGTCAGATTCTGTTTCGTTTGGTCATTTACCGTTTAATTCTAACTATGCTACGCACCTTCGATTAACATGAAACTTGGCCAACATGTTCATATATCATTATATAACTTAGAAAAATTGTCGGATACCCAACCCGAACCCGTTGACTTTGAATTTGACCAAGTTTGACTTTTAGTCAAACTTAACCAAATACTTATGCAATCGTCCTAATCTTTCTTTAATACTTGATTCTTGCATGAAACTTGACAACGTGACTCACATGCTATATATATATTCGAGTCATAACGAGCCATAGGACTAATTGAACACATTTCGCCCGACCTTGTGTCGTAACCGGTTAATTGATACAACTTACTTGTTTAGGTCAAGGCTAAGCAACTTTCATGCACACATTTACTTTGTGAAGTACATTTATACTCGTGCACTCGAGGTGAGATCATAGTCCCACCTTTTCAACAACTTTTATACTTTTAAATTGTGGGCTGAGAAACATATACTTTGTTACATCTTGTAATACTTACTTTTATGTTTTGAACACAAGTCTGATGAAACAAACATTCTACAGAGAGTTTAGAACAAAATTCTCAATTCGATTATCATTAGTTACACTTGTCGGGTGTAAGCGAGAACTTATGTTGTATGGATCCATATGGGTTTGACAAACCCTCATTCAACCGGTTCGCTACCATTTACGAATGAAATATATTTTCGAGAAACATTGTATGTTCTAACACTATTGTGATGGGGTTCTATGGAAGGAATGTTAAGCATTGATAATTGGGTGCTCGCGAACAAACTTTTGGAATGCAACTTTTGGATGATCAATTTTATGGAAATACTAAATCTTATGATTCAAAAATAACGTTTATTACTACATCTATGATTTCACCAACGTTTTTCGTTGACAGTTTTCTATATGTTTCTCAGGTTCATACTTGGCTACTTGATACATGCTTTCGCACACTTTGATTACTTGCTTGGAGTCAAGCATACATGCATACGCTAGTGATAGCACCTTTGGATTCAAACTTAAAGCATACATACTTACGCTATTTATAGAAACCGTGATTTTAAACTAATTATGTCGCAAGTTATTTCATTTACACTTCATAACTTTTGTAAACTTAAACTTGTTTTCGAACCGTTGGTAAACTAAACTTTGTAAGTCTTGTACGTTTCAAATGAATGCGACATAATTTTGGTCAAACGCGTCTCATATAGGGACTATGACCACGTAACGGGACCTAAGTTAGTGGCGCCGTCAATGACGATTTTGTCAGGTCGTTACAAAGACAATACGTATACAATACGTCGTGGGGTAATTCTAAGAATATATATATATATATACCGATTATTGGACTGTTGGACTTTTCAGACTATTTTGGACTACTAACAACGGACTACTAACAATAGACTACTAACATAAAATGTTAAAAATTATTATATAAGTATTCTATGAACTTGCTTTATTTTATTCATATGTCTTATTATTATCTGAATCGTTATTATTGTTATAGGTTTGTGAATTCAAGGACGACGGTCATATTTTTAATAAGTTGAAAACTTATTATTAATATACTTTTACTACTGTGAGTATATAGTCCCATTTTTAAACTCTAAAAATATTTTGGGATGAGAATACATGCATTTTATGTTTTACGCCATGCACACAAGTACTTAAAATATATTCTACGTTGAGTTGTACCACCTTGCATATCTTCCCTAATAGCTTGGTAACTAATATTTACGTGTTGTAAGAACATGTAAGCGCGAATCCTATTGATAGATCTATCAGGTTTGACAACCCCAACCGAGCTAGTCGCTCTAGTATCGTAAACGGTTGCATAGTACTTCGTTTTTACTACACTTGGTACAGTGTAGGGAGATTTAATAATAAAGGGAATATGCTACATTAATGGTTAAGTATGGTTACCGAAGCGCTCAACAACTTATAGAATACTTTTATACACCTGCGAGTGTACATATATTTATAACTATGAAATCTTGTGGTCTATATTTATGTTGATGCTAAACCTATATATCTCACCAACCTTTGTGTTGACTGTTTAAGCATGTTTATTCTCAGGTCCTTAAGAAAGTCTTCCGTTGTTGCATTATCTGAGCAAGCTGTACATGGAGTCTCATGCTTTTGTTTAAATGAAATGTCGCATTCAAAAAAACCTTTGTCATGTATTATATTTGACTGTTATGTCAGGTATGTAGTATTTGAAAACCGATGTATTATGGGGATTATTCCTTAAATAATCGCCCAATTGTTTAAAACATACATTATGTATAATAATGGTGTGCTTTTTATGAAACGAATGCAATATTTTTCTAAAACGTATCATATAGAGGTCAAATACCTCGCTATGGGACCAATGAATAATGTACTGCATTTATAGTAATATGGACGGGTCGTTTCACCTTTGGTTTTGGTGTTTCCACTACTTTAGGTTTAACAAACACTATCGGCTTATGTTTGGATGATTTTTCCTCAAGAGTATTTTCTTTGTATCCTAGCGCTTGTTTGTTATTTGTTGGTTTTTGAACACTTAAATAACTTCTAACACTTTACTACTTCCATCATATTTTGAAAACTTAATTCTATTTTCAAGTAGTTTGTTAGTTTTGTTCAAAGCAAGATTTTCATGTTTTAAGTCATCACATGTAAGACATTCTTGTGAGTTAGATATTCTTTCTTTAAGTTGTAAAATTTCTAACCTAAGCAAGTTATTTTCTTCCTTTAGACTTGTGTTTTTGTTACTTACCTTACTACTTAAGACACACAATTTAGCAAAGTTTTCAATACTAAACTCAAAATAATTTGGAAGTATCTCATTGTCGGTTTGTCCGACTTGCGATGCCTTGTCGTCATCACTCGGAATATCAATGACCATGAGACACGTTTCCTTTCCTTCTTCTTATGTGTCTCATTCTTCATCATCTCATGCGCCTCCAAGAAAAGCCTTTTCATTCTTTCTCCTCGGACATTCACTTATCAAGTGGTTTAGGTCACCGCACCCGAAGCATTTTCGTACAAACTTTTTCTTGGAATCGAATGGCGTTTTCTTTTGTTCCATTGGAGGGCGAACATGGTTTCCTGGCCTTCGATAGAATTTCTTGAATGGGCGAACAAAAAATGCAAGTTGTTCGTCATCATTTAGAATATCATCATCATCATCATTGATGTCATATTCATCATGAATCTTGGCCTTTAGAGTGATTGACTTGTTCTTTTCTCTCTTGGCCTTTTCTACCTCATCATCTTTATCTAGTATAACCTCATGTACTTTGTGACAACCCGAAAATTTCTGAACAAATTTAAACTTTATCTTTATATCATTCCGACACGATAAGCAAAGTATGTTAAATTAAATCTCAAGAATTTTAAACTATATTCATACATTCATTTACCCTCGACCAAATTTCGACGATTCACGAATCATTATGTAAATGGATATGATTATAAATATACATGCAACTTGAGAATATTAACAAAGTATTAAACGTATAATACTTTACATGAACGTATTTATTTCAATATGTTTATCGATAGAATAATAAGATAATACCAAAAGATTGAATTATCAGATACACTGAATTATGATTACGAGTCTTTGTTGAGAGGTCCACATTGATTTGAGAAATCTTCCTATTTTAACAATATTCGGAAAATGGTAAAGTTATTTACAAGTAAGAACAAATGTGTCAATTGACGTGGGTTAGACAAAAGTTAGTGGAGAACTGGTTTTCATAATGTTCGATTGATTTATTTTCCTATATATCTAAATGATTTCAAAAATTGAGTTATTATAATCTATTAAGGTAAATTGATTATATAGAATTAGAAGAAATCGATTAAAGCTTTATATTATAAATTTATATATATAGTGTCTCAAAAACGTAAATGTGCTAGGACATAGTAAATTCTACGATTATATATAATAATCTTTGAAATATAATTAGTTTTGAAATGACAATTATTATATCATTAGATAAATATTTCAAACACATATATTATGCATAAATTGATAATTCTAAATGAATGAATATATATATATATATATATATATATATATATATATATATATATATATATATATATATATATATATATATATATATATATATATATATATATATTAACTTAGTCATAAAACGTCTTGATTTAAAATAATATATTTTGATAAACAACGAGCCACTGATTTATAGAAGGAAATGACCACAACGTTCAATTATATAAGTTACATTTCTTATAATAGGATTTATTGATGTTTAAGTCTAATTTTTGTTAAAAGTACACGTCGCGTAACGTAAAGTGTTAGTTTTCTAAGCGTACGAAAATGCGTTCGAAAAACTGGAACCGGTACTTAAGTCGAGGGTCAACGTACAACACATCGGTGTAAAAATTACAAATCAACTATGCACGAGAATATAATATAATATTTAATTAATTCTAAAGATTAAATATATATATATATATATATATATATATATATATATATATATATATATATATATATAAACATTACATAAGTGTCAAAATGCGTTTATGATTTGATACAAGAGGCCATGCGATCGCATGGCCATACACCTTCAAAACCATGCGATTGCATGGAAGTAGTAGGTGGCCAATATGCTTATAAAACGAATCCATTTTTGCTCTGGTTCACCTCATTCAATCTCTCGCACTCTTTACTCTTTATATATATATATATATATATATATATATATATATATATATATATATATATATATATATATATATATATATATATGTATAAATTAATATTAATATTATTATTAAGATTAATATAATTATTATTAATCATATTATTATTAGTAGTACTATTACTATTATTATCTATACATAAAATATTACGACGAGGTCATGCGCAAGTTAATTTCAAAACAAGTTTTTCGAGTAGGATAGGGCTAAGAAAATTATGGGTTATAGCTTTGGAGGAGATGGGTAGTGTTCGGGGGTATGTTCGTGAGGTCAACCTAGTGTTTATCATCTCCGTTGCATCTACGTACCTTCCTGCAATATTGAATCTTAATATTGATACATGAGCACTCATAACTTAACTTTTATATATTATTAGTGTATCCCTGACTAGTACTCGAGTATATAGGATTATGCATGCTTGTACGTTTGATATTGTCAATAGATAGGTTATGTTGAATCCTGAATTAGATACACATGCTACTGAGATAAGGTATATGATATGCATGTCGTTGGAAATATGACGAAAAATTATTAACTTTTCATTTAGGACTCGTGTGAATTCGATGGACAGATTAAAAGATATAGTCAACTGAATTATTATTATGTTTAGTATTATTGTTAAAATGATTATTATTACTATCGTCGTTATTATCGTCGTTATTTTTATTATTATTATTATTATTATTATTATTATTATTATTATTATTATTATTATTATTATTATTATTATTATTATCATCATCATTATCATTATCGCTATCAATATATGTATTATCATTAAAAATTGTTATTTTTATTACTATCGTTATTATTAAAAAACATCATTTTTATAAAAACTATCATTTCAATATTTTTATTAAAAGTAACATTAATATTAAAACTATCATTTTTATTAAAATTATCATATTTTTAATAGAAATATGATTGCTATTATAAAATATCATTATTATTATCATTTTAGTAATATTATTATTATTAAAAATTATCATTTTTTTAAATAGAATTATTATTTTCATATAGAATATTATTATTACAGTTAATATTAAAGAGTATCATTATTATTAAAAATTATCATTTTGAATAGAATTATTATTTAAAATATTATTATTGTTATCGTTAATATTAAAAATCGTTATTGTTATAATTTTCATGTTTGTTAGATAGTAATATTTTAAATCTTGAAAACTTATATTTTCATTTAGTATTATTGATAAAAACAATATTATTATCAATATTATTATCATTAACATGACTATAATATTTTTATCATTATCAGTAATAATATTATTTTTATATTAGTATTACTACAAAAGATTATTTATTATCAAAATTAATATTATTATTAGTAAATATAAATATTGTTATTATTACTATTACTAAAATAATTAATATTATTAATACAAAATAATACAACTTTTACTTATTATTAGTATTAATATTTTTATCAAATAACTATGTAATGCAAATATATTTTCACCACACGTAATATAATTACATTAATAATACATACCTTTATATTTTATGATATTAAGTGAACTTTATAAATTTTATTACTTAAAATATATAAAAGTATATTTTTATATATAAATTTTTTTGTTTATTAATAAATAATTTATATTATTTACTCTAATAAAATCCGATAAATATATTTAAATATATATAAAATGACTATTTAAGTTATATAATAAACATGTATAGATTTTGTAAATCATTTTTGGGTCAAATTGACCTTTGTTCACTTTTGCATGATAATCTCGAGCGTTAGGATTGTGATACATTACGACTTGACCTAAATTGTTAAACGGATATTGATCAAACATATAAATATATATATATATATATATATATATATATATATATATATATATATATATATATATATATATATATATATACTTAATATAGGTTCGTGAATCCGAGGCCAACCTTGCACTTGTTCAGTGCAGTCATTTGCATTATTGCTACGAAATACAGTATTGTGAGTTTCATTTGCTCCCTTTTTAAATGCTTTTGCAATATATATTTTTGGAACTGAGAATACATGCGCTGTTTTTATAAATGTTTTATGAAATAGACACAAGTAATTGAAACTACATTCTATGGTTGGATTATCGAATCGAATATGCCCCTTTTAGCTTGGTAGCCTAAGAATTAGGGAACAGTACCCCTAATTGACGCGAATCTTAAAGATAGATCTATGGGCGTAACAAACCCCATCCGAGGTATGGATGCTTTAGTACTTCGACTTATTATTATACAGACGAGAGGATTCTGTTTTGGGGATATTCTATATGCATCTTGTTAATGTCGGTTACCAGGTGTTCACCATATGAATGATTTTTATCTCTATGCAGTTTGCAAAATACCTGATATGAGATGTCTATTTAAAATCTTGTGGAAATGGAAATGTTAATGTCTATTTATAAGAAATGGAAATGAAAATCTTGTGGTCTATTAAAATTATGGAAATGATCGATTAAGATAAACTAATGAACTCACCAACCTTTTGGTTGACACTTTAAAGCATGTTTATTCTCAGGATTGAAAGAAATCTTCCGCTGTGCATTTGTTCAATTTAAAGATAGTACTTGGAGTTATTCATGGCATATTTCAAAAGACGTTGCATTCAAGTCGGTGAGTTCAGTAAAGATTAAGATTAAGTAAATGACAGATTAGATCATTTATAGTTGGATATTATGAAATGGTATGCATGCCTGTCAACTTTCGATGTAATGAAAGTTTGTCTTTTAAAACGAGTGCAATGTTTGTAAAATGTATCATATAGAGGTCAAATACCTCGCAATGTAATCATATGTTATTGTATTCGTTCTTATGGATTAGGACGGGTATTTACATGTGGTATCAGAGCTGGTTTAAGATGTGTCGTCGGCTTAATCGTAGAGAGGGTTCTTACAGTGTTACCTGTGATGAAGCATTGGCTCTTACTCCTCGCGGTCCGAATATGGTTGGTTTTGCCGAGAGGCAGGGCCGTAAAATCAGTGTCTGAGGTACGCTCAGTGGTCATCAGGCGGTTAGCTGGGAAGGCATTGAGTGGGATGCGTCCCCACTATTGACATGTGGTATCAGAGCGGTGGTCTTAGCTAACCAGGTCTGCATTAGTGTGTCTAACTGATAGTCGTTAGGATGCATTAGTGAGTTTGGACTTCGACCTTAGTTGCATGTCAAAAAGTTTTGCTTATCATTTTCTGTCGGAAATTACCTGCTTATCACTCTTAGTCTAGACACATCTTACTGCATTGATTGCATGAATAGTGTATAGACAAATTCATATCTTAGCGTATCTGCTAATATCTTAGCGTATCTGTTACTGTAAACTTTGTCTGGCATATTCCGTAAATCCCTCCGTAATCTACGAAATCTTTTGTTCTATATATATATATATATATATATATATATATATATATATATATATATATATATATATATATATATATATATATATATATATATATATATTCTATGTAATTTGAATACCATCCGATAGCCAGAAATCATTTCATATTGAAAAATCCTTTATTCAATCTTACAAAATGGAACTCTCCACTAGTTCAAGTCCCTCGAATTCCGAAATAGAATCCCACTCAAGCTCCGAAAGCAGTGTGACTGGAATGGATCAACCAATCAGCCATCATCTATTCTGGATGAATTGGGGATGGGTTCGTAGCCTTCTCAGTCATTGGAGACAAGAAGAAGGTGATCCCTTCTATCCACCACATTGCTCTCTTAGCGAAGAACCAGAAGCACTTACCGGCGAACCTGTCCGAGACACCATTTTCTCTCTCATTTCCAGAGTATCTCGGCATGATTATATACTATCTCACATTCTAGATCTTATTCACCCACTCGTCCGAACCACCAATCATCCCGGTGTAATAGAAAAAGTCAACGAGCTTCGCGCTCGGGTAGTGGCTTTGGAGAATATGGTGCAAAGGTTACAAACACCAGTAGCAGCAGCACCATCAGCATAACTAGTACCACCATTATCAACACCAACAGTACCATCACCACCAACAACAACAACATCCGCATCCCACACCTCAACATCACAATCTGTACCTCGAGCATCAACATCATACGTACCGTAAACACCAAGGAATACCAACAACAACAAACGATGAAGTGTTGATTCATAACTTCATTGGAGAAACATTCGTCGACGATTATGTAGTCTCTAAAGTCTTAGAGATTATCTATTCTAGCCCTAACCATAAATCAGTTAAGTGAAACAAAATGATAGAAGAAAGAGTAGGAACCCTGACAAGAATGGTGTGTGATTTACAAGTTAGACTTGTTTTACCAACAGCATCAACAGTACCGTAGCATCACCCGCACAGTCAGTGCCATCAGCATTGTCAGAATCAGCAGCACCTATAACATCACAAACTCCGTCAGTTCAAGAATCAATGTGGACATCATTACGAATCAATAATGCGTTTATGGTATCAACGAGTTATGAAGTATTAACTCATTCCCTCTGAAGATATTATATGTATATTATATATATATATATATATATATATATATATATATATATATATATATATATATATATATATATATATATATATATATATATATATATATATATAAATTTTAAGATCAAAATAAATCTTTCTGTAATAAGCTATTATGTATGGATCTTAACTACTCGGTTAATTCATATTACTAATATGCTATGATGTACATCCTTCGTCAGCAACTTAACCATCATTAACTACAATCTCTGTTTTAATTCAATGAGTTCCATTTTATAATAAATCAAGTGTATTATTCAAATATATGTTTACACTTTCATCATCGATGTACTCGAAACTTTTCAGATAACATAATTCGTACCTTGCGAAGTTCATAAGAATTCCACGAACACCAACATCATGCATCAACAAATAACGAGTATTGATTTATAATTTCAATTACATTGAAAAAATACTTCATAAAAGTTATGTAATTTCTAAAGTTTTAGGGATTATTCAATTCTAGTTTAAACCGTAAATCAAATGAGTTTAATCTAATATTAACTCATTAAATATATGTTACATCTGAAGAAAATATACACATATATGTTTTCATAAAGACTGTAATAAAATTCTTCTGTACAAAAGATTAATTGTGAAATTTTTTTTTAACGGGTAGGTAATACCCGAGAGATATATAAATTCACAATTAACATGTTACATTATACAATTTTCGATTCTGGTTCAGCAAATCATCAACTATACTCACTACTTTCGCAACAATATACTATCTTTCATAGAAATCAAAACAACCATACTCATTCAAATTCAATTACATATTCTGATTTTGAAATCGCAGAATTCAATTTGAGATATAACCGGTACCATCACTCTTAGATTCCTACATCTTTTAAAGCTATACTTTGATTTCAAAACTTTGCTAGAACATTATATGTATATTAACGATTACAATATGTATTCAAACCCCTCGAAATTCCTGAAGACACTTCAAATAATAAACAATCAAAATGATGATCCAACCACATGCTACCCACAGTCATGCACCTGAAAAACTCTCGAAACCAAAGTAATAGTTTAACATACACCTGTGTCTGACCCTTTAGCATTTATTAGCAAAAATAACTTTGCGATTCCTTTTAAAGTAGCCAGTTTTGTCACAGCTCCAACAAGTCAACTTCGACTTTTCAATTGAAACAGTCATATTATAACCTCAATATATACGATGCCCTTTCACCATCGTTACCGGAGAACCGTTTATGTTCCACCACATTAGCAATAAACTTACCAAAAACTTCGCTGATCTTTGATTTTCAAAAAAATCGTTATATTCATTGGAACCTTATCATTTACTCATCTGCATCTTGTAACGAGAATTGCCATACGAATCATCGAGAATTAGCAATCAATATTTTGAAATCTTACAGCATGTCTATGCAAACAATTATATGTGTACATATAACGTCTATTTCCTAGACTTACATATTCGAATGTGAAGTTTCTGAAAAACACCCCAGCCTACGAAACAGTACTATGAAGTTTGAAAAAAAAACTGATGAAGTGGTAAAGACTGTAGACAGCAATTACGGTCAGAAGTTTGATAATAAAGAATAGTAAATTGGAAAAGCTCAAATGAAAATTTTGGTACTGGAAAACGGATTGAGCAAAGTATGAAGGAAGCTGTGGACAAATCACAAAGACTAAATCTGCCTTCAAAGAATCCAAATAATTCAGTGTCTGCTAAAGTCTTTAGCGAATATCTTACTCCTTATTTTAAAACACTTGTGGACAATTGATGTGGTAGCGGAGTGGTATAAAATACTATTAATTTTAGCAGGAAAATACTATTAAATACGATACAATTTTACACAAGATATTTATTTATTTATAGAATGGATATACTTAAACCTTGCTACAACACTTATAGGCAGTGTACCTAATCGTACAGTAGTGTAGTTTTTAGTAAGTCCGGTTCGTTCCACGGGGAATCTTTTTAAACAAAGCTTAACGCTATATTAGTTTACTTTTATAAAAATACAAATATATATATATATAAGTAATATTATTATTATAAAGGGGGGGTTTTTACCGTTTAATGACCGGTTTGTCGATTTTAAAACTTTAGTCGCAGTTAAAACTAAATGTAAAATATTAAAAATAAATACAAGACTTAAATTAAAGCATAAAGTAAATAACGATAATGAAATTTCGAATAATAAAAGTGCGATAAAATAAACTTGCGATAATTAAAAAGTACGATAATTAAAAGTGCAATTAAATACAATAACAATAAAAATGTGATAATTAGAAGTGCAATTAAATATAAAATAAAGGAAATTAAATATGAAATAAAAGAATTATGCTTATTTAAACTTCCGTAATCATGATGTTTGACGTGTTGATTTTAGTTTTATGCCCATGGGTTAATTGTCCTTTGTCCTGGATTATTTAATATGTCCGTCTGGTTTTTGTCCATAACAGTCCATCAGTCATAAATATAAAGTGCGAGTGTCCTCGTCAAATTATCCTTATACCCGAAGTTAAATATTCCAACTAATTGGGGACTTAAACTGTAACAAGATTTTAATACTTTGTTTAATAATTACACCAGGATGTCGACTGAGTGTAACCCAAGGTTTTAATATTTTGTTATCAATTATACCAAGTGTCCTTGTACATAATTTCACCCCTGTTTTAATTATTCTAGTGGCTATTAATCCATTCCCGTGTCCGGTTAAATGAACGATTATTCGTACATATAAATACCCCGCCCATCGTGTCCGAATGAGTGTATATGGTAATTTATAGGGACGCCCAATTGTAAATCTTTATATTAACATTAAAAAACTATCATTTAGTTAAACAAATATAAAGCCCATTAATAGCTCATAGTCTAATTTCCACAAGTGTCGTTCTTTTGTCCAAACCCCAATTATGGTACAAAGCCCAATTACCCAATTTTAATAATTAGCCCAACATCATGATTACTTCGTTTTAAATAAGCATAATAATAACTTAGCTACGAGACATTAATGTAAAAAGGTTGAACATAACTTACAAAAAATAGCGTAGCGTTACACGGACAGAATTTCGACTTACACCCTTACAACATTCGCTAACATACCCTTATTATTAGAATTATAATTAAAATTAAAATATAAATTATAAATATATATATATATATATATATATATTTTACGTATGAATGAGGAGAAGAAAATGATGATGATTACGATCAGAATGCGCGAGCTTTATAGGGAGTTTCTGAAATTGGGGCTCCGCGACTCGCGGCCTTTTTGGCCTTCAAACTCCGCGAGTCGCGGAGTTTACTTTTACAGCTCACCCATGTTTGGAGTCTTTCTTGCCGACGATTTATTTTATATATATAATATATATATAATTAATATAATTAATTATATATTATATTATATTTATATACATAGTTAACTTGTAATTTTTAGTCCGTTGCGTCGAGCGTTAAGAGTTGACTCTGGTCCCGGTTCCGAATTTTAGAACGTCCTTGCGTACAATTTAATATCTTGTACTTTGCGTTTTGAATCTTGTACTCTTGTAATTTCGAGACGTTTCTTATCAATAATTGGAACCTCTTTGATTGTCTTTTGTACGTTTGCATCTTCAATTCGTCGAATCTGTCTTTTGTCTTCACCTTTTATTATTTAAACGAATATCACTTGTAAATAGAACAATTGCAACTAAAAGCTTGTCTTTCTTGAGGAATAATGCTATAAAATATATGTTCGTTTTTAGCATTATCAAATATTCCCACACTTGAGCGTTGCTTGTCCTCAAGCAATATCGTCTTGAAATACTAGAATCACTTCTTTATTCTTCACACTTTGTACATCAGTGATTTCTATACGGTGGTATAAACAATGGTAGTAACGATATGGTTTACAGTCCCACATGACTATAAAAATTTAGATCCATTAAGGAAATTGGATCTTTATGAAAACATTTGATCTTTTGAAAATTAAATCTAGTTTTTACCCTAGATAAGTTTTCCAGAATAACCCTTTACCGGTGTTTGCAAAATATTTTTGTGGGTTTGGTGGGTTTCAGATTTGAAAATTTTAGCTCAAAACTTATGGTTTTTTGTGTCACCCACTTGCTAACCTTGTATTTGGAAAGCAACACGTCCAGTTTACTTGTCCCGTATATTACCTTTCGGTAAACTACCGTCCGGTTGTAAAGGAAAGCGTTGAACAAGCAACTGTTAAGGCAATGTCCCCTGACATGCTTTTAATTATGGTCTATAACGTGTCGGACGCAATTTACTATCCTTGGTAGGCGCAATAGTAAAGCTCACCCTTATAATTTTTTCGGTATGGCACAAGGTCCTGTCTTTGACCACTATGCAACCACCGTTCTTACGGTTGACACCCGATTTGGTTCAGGTGACCTAATGAATTCCAGGTGAATTCCTAGGATTTTACGTTCAATGGTAATGAACGCATTGAAAATAGGGTTTTCAGAAAACAAATCGGTTTGTAATTTTGATCAAAATATTTTCTCGTTCAAGCTCGAGTTTAGATATCATTGAATTCCATGAGTTTGTAATTCTCAATCTTTAAGGTCAATCTCTAGGATTGAGTAATATCGGTCTTAAAAGCTGATTTTTAATCTTTAAGGAGATTATTCTTTCTGGGGATCTGATTCATTAGTCTTATCCAGCTAATTTGCATGGTGCCCCCCCATTGTACGAGATAAGTCCTTCTCATGGTTAGGATAAATCTGACCACTTGGTGACCCTGTTTAATGCTGAGGTCCGTGGATTTCCTGCTGATTTTAGTGATGACTTTTCTAGATTTTTCGTCAACCTACAGCTGGTCTGGACGACAACTTCATGACCTAAATCAAGAAGCGCGTTTCTTTTTCGGAAGACTTTACTTCCTTTTAATGATGGAATTGATTCATCGTGTAGATCCATTTCTTCTTTTCTTTCATCGGGTAAAACAGTTTAGTTTAGTCCAAAGCAAAATTATTTTCAGTTATTTGTTACAGATATATGTGACATATGTTTAAGATAACTTGGTAAATTTTCCCACACTTGGCTTTTATTTTCCTTTTTATCGTCCTCTATTCCATTTTAAATGAATTTTAACATTTTGGTTTGTTTCTCAATTTATGTCCTTTCCGAGGTAACAATAATTTCGGTGTTAAAACCTAGTTTTATCATTCATAAATATGTATAAACATGATTTTGAGTTCATTTAATTAAAAATTTTGAAAAAATTTACTAGACATGGGTAGTCAGTATATAAGACTAGGGCTGTTCTTTATTATCAGAGAGCACTAGATTCTAATACAACTACTGCTTTACTAGTATTTTTAATGGTAACCAAGTGTTTAAGATAAAAATTTTAAAATCCGAAAGAATTTAACCCCTTCCCACACTTAAGATCTTGCAATGCCCTCATTTGCAAGAAATCAGTAATAATTCAAATTATTGAGGGTGATTTGTGTGAAAATGATTAAATTTTTACCAAAGTTTCCAAATATATTGGCGTTTGTTTGCTGAATGATAAATGGCGCATATCATTTGTTCATTTCGTCTTGTTGTTATTTCACATATATTTTGCATCTTGTCGTCAAAATTAGTTGCTTTTGCTGAACTTAATGCCAGTCTTTGAAAATGCGTTGTTTTACCCTGTTGTGTACATAAGATAAACTGCAAACATATATACATATTTTTGAAGTTTGGTATATTACCCCACATTCAAAAATTATTAAAATCTAGAATAAAAGTTAGACAATTATAAAAACTATTACAATATTAACAAAAGTATTAAACGTATCAATCATTACAAATTACAAAATAAATAAAACTAAGTATACTAGGGATGATACTGGTACCAATAGGGGTTCCAGGCATAACCATAGGTGCTATAGAATGCTTCGGCAGGGTTATACGTAGGATACGGTGGTTGCATCTCTATAGACCAGGGAGGGAAGATGGGTTTCGGTGTAGGAATATAGTTTCTACCTATATGTTGGCAATGAGCTATGATTTGGTTCTGATGAACTTGCCAATCTTCAAATGCTCTCTGTCTAGCATTTTCGTACTCCTGTGAAGCTATAAACCTTTGCATTTCTTGCATCTCATTTCCCCCTCCTACATTACCTTGCTGTTGGTTTCTCTCAACCTGTGGATGTCTACCATGGTATGGTACTGTGGCGTTATTTCGCCTTTTCAAAACTTTCGCACCATGGTATACATTTAAACTTATAGTATCGCGGGGTTCTGGTTCTTCTACTAATAATCCCCCCCGACTTATATCCACACCGAGATATTCACCAATCAAAGTAATAAAAATACAACCTCCTATTATGCTATGCGGTCTCATCCCCCTAACCATAGCTGATAAATAATAACCCACACAATATGGTATACTTACAGCGCTTTGTGGGTCTCGAATACACATATGGTAAAACAAATCCTGTTCATTTACCTTTTCCTTGTTCTTACCCCTTTGTGTAATCGAATTAGCTAAAAACCTATGAATCACTCTTAATTCGGCTCTATCTATATCCAAATAAGAGTAATTTCCCCCTTTGAAACGGTGATGGCTTGTCATTTGACTCCACACACCGTGTGTATCAAAATTTTCATCTATCTTTCTACCGTTTAGTATCAACCCTCTACAATCGGCAAATGCTAACTCCTCAGGCGTATATATACGTAAAGCCTGAGCCATGTCCAGTAAAGACATGTGGCGCATCGAACCGCCTAACAAAAATCTAATAAAAGAACGATCGGTTAAACTAGCTACCCGATCATTCAACTCTATACTACACAACAATTCTTCACACCATACTTTATATACAGGTCTACGCATGGTGAATAAACGTACCCAGTCATTAAAAGTAGAATTACCATACCTCTGTACAAGTAATTCCCTAATTGGCCCGGCCAATTCTACAGCTTCTAAGGGTCCCCATTCTATGACCCTCGGTACCTCAACAACCTTAGAATGAAGAGTATGCAAACCCCTTTGGTATTTTGGATAATCTATCCAAAGTCTGTCAAATCTCAGGTTCGGGTGCAACTCTTCCAAGTGCATATCAGAAAATGTCATGACCGGATGAGGTATATCCTGCTTGTAGTAGTTATCCACCTCTTGTTGTTTCGCATTCTCAGCAGGAGCATTGCGAGCTTGGGATGAAGATTCACCCCTTTCAGTCTGCAAAACACATCAAACACAATTTTTGTGCATCCAAATATGCATTAGTGTCAGCAAAATCATCAATCAAAATAATTACAATGACATGATCAATTTATATCAAACTTAAGCTTATTTTCATATTTTCATCAAATCTACACTTTTTCAAATAAGCATATACGAAAATGTTCGCCAAGTTCATAAGCATTCAACTCAAATAACATGTCAAAATAATCATTACTAGCAATTAAACAAGTTTCAAATGGCATTATCTTTCAAAAATCAAGTTCATGAATTTTAGACTTGAAAAAGTCCACTTTAATTCTCAAAATCATGTTTAGGCTCAAAGTTTGGATCATTTAACTACCTAAACATGTTACACTACTTAATTTAGCAACAATTCATGACAAAAATCGGCCATAACCTGTTTATATCAAAAAGCCCCAAATTTGCTCAAGAACACAAACCCTAGATTACTCAAAATTTGAAGTTTAAGGCTTCTAATCATGTTAAACAGCATCAATCTAGGTTACACAAGCATAATACATAAACAATTTAAGCCTAATTACACTAAAAAGCATCAAAATCAAATTGGGGAAAAAATTGCTCAAGAACACTAATTTCGGATTAAATGGTGTTTAGTGTAGTGACCCGAACTTTTCCATGTTTATATATATTAATTGAGATTGATATTTACATGATTAAATGTTTCCAACATGTTAAGCAATCAAACTTGTTAAGACTTGATTAATTGAAATAGGTTTCATATAGACAATTGACCACCCAAGTTGACCGGTGATTCACGAACGTTAAAACTTTTAAAAAAAACTATATGATGACATATATATGGTTATATATATAGTTAACATGATATTATGATAAGTAAACATATCATTAATTATATTAACAATGAACTACATATGTAAAAACAAAACTACTAACTTAATGATTTTGAAACGAGACATATATGTAACGTTTATCGTTGTAACAACATTTAATGTATATATATCATATTAAGAGTTATTCGTACATCATAATATCATGATAATATAATAATTTAAAATCTCTTTTGATATTATAAACATTGGGTTAACAACATTTAACAAGATCGTTAACCTAAAGGTTTCAAAACAACATTTACATGTAACGACTAACGATGACTTAACGACTCAGTTAAAATGTATATACATGTAGTGTTTTAATATGTATTCATACACTTTTGAAAGACTTCAAGACACTTATCAAAATACTTCTACTTAACAAAAATGCTTACAATTACATCCTCGTTCAGTTTCATCAACAATTCTACTCGTATGCACCCGTATTCGTACTCGTACAATACACAGCTTTTAGATGTATGTACTATTGGTATATACACTCCAATGATCAGCTCTTAGCAGCCCATGTGAGTCACCTAACACATGTGAGAACCATCATTTGGCAACTAGCATGAAATATCTCATAAAATTACAAAAATATGAGTAATCATTCATGACTTATTTACATGAAAACAAAATAACATATCCTTTATATCTAATCCATACACCAACGACCAAAAACACCTACAAACACTTTCATTCTTCAATTTTCTTCATCTAATTGAACTCTCTCAAGTTCTATCTTCAAGTTCTAAGTGTTCTTCATAAATTCCAAAAGTTCTAGTTTCATAAAATCAAGAATACTTTCAAGTTTGCTAGCTCACTTCCAATCTTGTAAGGTGATCATCCAACCTCAAGAAATCTTTGTTTCTTACAGTAGGTTATCATTCTAATACAAGGTAATAATCATATTCAAACTTTGGTTCAATTTCTATAACTATAACAATCTTATTTCAAGTGATGATCTTACTTGAACTTGTTTTCGTGTCATGATTCTGCTTCAAGAACTTCGAGCCATCCAAGGATCCATTGAAGCTAGATCCATTTTTCTCTTTTCCAGTAGGTTTATCCAAGGAACTTAAGGTAGTAATGATGTTCATAACATCATTCGATTCATACATATAAAGCTATCTTATTCGAAGGTTTAAACTTGTAATCACTAGAACATAGTTTAGTTAATTCTAAACTTGTTCGCAAACAAAAGTTAATCCTTCTAACTTGACTTTTAAAATCAACTAAACACATGTTCTATATCTATATGATATGCTAACTTAATGATTTAAAACCTGGAAACACGAAAAACACCGTAAAACCGGATTTACGCCGTCGTAGTAACACCGCGGGCTGTTTTGGGTTAGTTAATTAAAAACTATGATAAACTTTGAATTAAAAGTTGTTATTCTGAGAAAATGATTTTTATTATGAACATGAAACTATATCCAAAAATTATGGTTAAACTCAAAGTGGAAGTATGTTTTCTAAAATGGTCATCTAGACGTCGTTCTTTCGACTGAAATGACTACCTTTACAAAAACGACTTGTAACTTATTTTTCCGACTATAAACCAATACTTTTTCTGTTTAGATTCATAAAATACAGTTCAATATGAAACCATAGCAATTTGATTCACTCAAAACGGATTTAAAATGAAGAAGTTATGGGTAAAACAAGATTGGATAATTTTTCTCATTTTAGCTACGTGAAAATTGGTAACAAATCTATTCCAACCATAACTTAATCAACTTGTATTGTATATTATGTAATCTTGAGATACCATAGACACGTATACAATGTTTCGACCTATCATGTCGACACATCTATATATATTTCGGAACAACCATAGACACTCTATATGTGAATGTTGGAGTTAGCTATACAGGGTTGAGGTTGATTCCAAAATATATATAGTTTGAGTTGTGATCAATACTGAGATACGTATACACTGGGTCGTGGATTGATTCAAGATAATATTTATCGATTTATTTCTGTACATCTAACTGTGGACAACTAGTTATAGGTTACTAATGAGGACAGCTGACTTAATAAACTTAAAACATCAAAATATATTAAAAGTGTTGTAAATATATTTTGAACATACTTTAATATATATGTATATATTGTTATAGGTTCGTGAATCAACAGTGGCCAAGTCTTACTTCCCGACGAAGTAAAAATCTGTGAAAGTGAGTTATAGTCCCACTTTTAAAATCTAATATTTTTGGGATGAGAATACATGCAGGTTTTATAAATGATTTACAAAATAGACACAAGTACGTGAAACTACATTCTATGGTTGAATTATCGAAATCGAATATGCCCCTTTTTATTAAGTCTGGTAATCTAAGAATTAGGGAACAGACACCCTAATTGACGCGAATCCTAAAGATAGATCTATTGGGCTTAACAAACCCCATCCAAAGTACCGGATGCTTTAGTACTTCGAAATTTATATCATATCCGAAGGGTGTCCCGGAATGATGGGGATATTCTTATATATGCATCTTGTTAATGTCGGTTACCAGGTGTTCACCATATGAATGATTTTTATCTCTATGTATGGGATGTGTATTGAAATATGAAATCTTGTGGTCTATTGTTACGATTTTATATATATAGGTTAAACCTATAACTCACCAACATTTTTGTTGACGTTTTAAGCATGTTTATTCTCAGGTGATTATTAAGAGCTTCCGCTGTCGCATACTTAAATAAGAACAAGATTTGGAGTCCATGCTTGTATGATATTGTGTAAAAACTGCATTCAAGAAACTTATTTTGTTGTAACATATTTGTATTGTAAACCATTATGTAATGGTCGTGTGTAAACAGGATATTTTAGATTATCATTATTTGATAATCTACGTAAAGCTTTTTAAAACCTTTATCTATGAAATAAAGGTTATGGTTTGTTTTAAAAATGAATGCAGTCTTTGAAAAACGTCTCATATAGAGGTCAAAACCTCGCAACGAAATCAATTAATATGGAACGTTTTTAATCAATAAGAACGGGACATTTCAGTTGGTATCCGAGCGTTGGTCTTAGAGAACCAGAATTTTGCATTAGTGTGTCTTATCGAGTTTGTTAGGATGCATTAGTGAGTCTGGACTTCGACCGTGTTTACTTGAAAAATGATTGCTTAACAAATTTTGTTGGAAACTATATATTTTTAACATGTGAATATTATGTGATATATTAATCTCTTAACGCGTTTGATATTATGTGATAGATGTCTACCTCTAGAACAAGTCCCATTGACTCACCTAATAATAATGAAGAGTCAAATGTAAATTGGAATGATTCGTGGACTGATTCACAAGTTCCCGAAGAGGAACCGGAAGAAGAGTCGGAACCGAAAGAAGAATCGGAACCGGAAGAAGAGTCGGAACCGGATGAAGAAATAGAACCGGTGGGGGAAATATTAAAACGGTTAAGTAAAAGAAAATCCTCAACCAACCGACCAAGGTTAATTATGGTCAATGGTGTTTCCGCCAAGGAAGCAAAATATTGGGAGGATTACCAATTCTCCGATGAATCGGATTCCGACGAGAATTCCGATGATGTTATAGAAATTACCCCAACTGAATTTAAAAAGGCAAAAGAAAATAATAAGGGAAAGGGCATAAAAATAGAGAAATCTAATTCCAACCCCGATGAACTTTATATGTATCGTCAACCCCCGAAGTCCTTAAGTTGTAACAATGACCCGGGAACCTCTAAACCACCAGGTTTTTCTAAACCAATGTGGATCACGACGGCTCGTATTAGGGGAACATCATATATCCCTAGAAACTTGGCAAAACGAACCAAAACCGAAGAAGAAGAAACGAGCGAGTCGGAATAAGATAGTTGTATTCGTGTGGTGTAATATATGTAATATAGTGTTCTTATGCTTTATGATATATGTAAAAATTGCTTGTATTAATAAGTATTTTTTTTTTATGAATCTAACTCTTGTCTATTTTACAGTTTAAAAACACAAAATGGATAGACAACCCAATATTTTAAGAGACCTACCCGGAGACATGATTGATGAAATCTTGTCTAGAGTCGGCCAGAATTCTTCGGCACAACTATTTAAGGCGAGATCAGTTTGTAAGACATTCGAAGAACGTTCCAAGAATGTCTTGGTTTATAAGAGACTTTCGTTTGAAAGATGGGGGATATCACATTGGGAAACCCATAAGTTACGATGTGTTTACTTTGACGCATATATTGCGGGGAACCCAAATGCTATTTTACGCAATGGGTTAAGAAATTATTTTGACTCAATATATCCGAATATTGGACTTCGTGATTTAGAAAAAGCGGCTAACATGCAACATAAAGAAGCATGTTATGCTTACGGATTAGTAATGTTCGCTTCTCACCAAAGTGAGAACAAGAACATCGGGCTACAACTATTAAACAAAACGTTTCCACAAGTGACGGAGTCGGTAATTGGGGTAAGAAATGAGGTTTTTAGATTATTAAGGGACTGTTGGACATTACGTAACCCTCGTCCCTTTGATGACGTTACAACACGCTGTCTTATCAACGGCCATAACGGTTATGTTCCACAAGACCAAGGATGGGAAGTAATCCTAGTAAAACCAGAATGCATGACTTGTTTCTGGACGTATGAATTACGTGTCTTTATTGCCTTTGCTGAACGACTTGTGTACTAGCTAGAATTATCTTCACAACCATCTTGTATCAAATTTATTGTGTGCTATATTTCATGCTATATGTAAAATAAGCGGTATTGTAAGTTTGTAAAATATTGTGTAAAAGTTTGAACGCGAAATATTATTATAATCAGTTTTTCATATAGAATTGTAGTAGTTGAATTGTATATTAGCTACTAAGTATGAACTTAACGGGTAGGTACTACCCGAATTTAAACTTATAAAACGCTAATATGAAGAAAAAGCTTTTATAAATGAGTTCATATTATGCTACGAAATACTATTAACTACTCTTAATATTCTGTATGATTAACTTGTTCCATTTAACTATTTTGAAGGAAATGGCACCGACTACTCGACACACCGTGAATATGAATGAAGAGGAATTCCGTACTTTTCTAGCTTCAAACATAGCCGCAGTACAGGCTGCGCTACATACCAACAATAACCTTGGATCTAGCAGTACAGGAAATCGTGTAGGATGCACCTACAAAGAATTCACTGCCTGCAAACCTTTGGAATTTGATGGAACCGAAGGACCAATCGGATTAAAACGGTGGACCGAGAAGGTCGAATCGGTGTTTGCCATAAGTAAGTGTACTGAAGAGGACAAAGTGAAGTACGCTACGCATACCTTCACAGGTTCTGCGTTAACATGGTGGAATACCTATCTAGAGCAAGTGGGACAAGACGATGCGTACGCACTACCGTGGTCAGCATTCAAGCACTTGATGAACGAGAAGTACCGTCCCAGAACCGAGGTCAATAAGCTCAAGACAGAACTTAGAGGGTTACGAACCCAAGGATTTGATATTACCACGTACGAAAGACGATTCACAGAATTGTGCCTATTGTGTCCGGGAGCATTCGAAGATGAGGAAGAGAAGATCGACGCGTTTGTGAAAGGATTACCGGAAAGAATCCAAGAAGATATAAGTTCACACGAGCCCGCCTCCATACAACAGGCATGTAGAATGGCTCACAAACTAGTGAACCAGATTGAAGAAAGAATTAAAGAACAGACTGCTGAAGAGGCCAATGTGAAGCAAGTCAAAAGAAAGTGGGAGGAAAACGGTGATAAGAATCACCAATACAACAACAACAGCAATTACAACAATAATCGCAACAATTATCCCAACAATCGCAACATCAATCGCAACTACAACAAACGGCCCAACAACAACAACAACAACAACAACAGCAACTACAACAATCATCCCAACAACAATAATAACCGCAACAACAACAACAATCAGAAGCAACTATGCCAAAGGTGTGAAAAGAATCACTCGGGGTTCTGCACCAAATTTTGCAACAAGTGTAAAAGAAATGGTCATAGCGCAGCGAAGTGTGAGGTCTACGGACCAGGGGTTAATAGAACGAAAGGAACAAGTGGTGTCGGAACGAGTAATGGCGGAGCAAGTAGTGTCGGAGCAAGTTATGCCAATATAGTTTGTTATAAATGTGGAAAACCGGGCCACATTATTAGAAATTGCCCGAACCAGGAGAACACGAATGGACAAGGCCGCGGAAGAGTTTTCAATATTAATGCGGCAGAGGCACAGGAAGACCCAGAGCTTGTTACGGGTACGTTTCTTATTGACAATAAATCTGCTTACGTTTTATTTGATTCGGGTGCGGATAGAAGCTATATGAGTAGGGATTTTTGTGCTAAATTAAGTTGTCCATTGACGCCTTTGGATAGTAAATTTTTACTCGAATTAGCAAATGGTAAATTAATTTCAGCAGATAATATATGTCGGAATCGAGAAATTAAACTGGTTAGCGAAACATTTAAGATTGATTTGATACCAGTAGAGTTAGGGAGTTTTGATGTGATAATCGGTATGGACTGGTTGAAAGAAGTGAAAGCAGAGATCGTTTGTTACAAAAATGCAATTCGCATTATACGAGAAAAAGGAAAACCCTTAATGGTGTACGGAGAAAAGGGCAACACGAAGCTACATCTTATTAGTAATTTGAAGGCACAAAAACTAATAAGAAAAGGTTGCTATGTTGTTCTAGCACACGTCGAAAAAGTACAAACTGAAGAAAAGAGCATCAATGATGTTCCCATTGCAAAAGAATTTCCCGATGTATTTCCGAAAGAATTACCGGGATTACCCCCACATCGATCCGTTGAATTTCAAATAGATCTTGTACCAGGAGCTGAACCAATAGCTCGTGCTCCTTACAGACTCGCACCCAGCGAGATGAAAGAACTGCAAAGCCAATTACAAGAACTTTTAGAGCGTGGTTTCATTCGACCAAGCACATCACCGTGGGGAGCTCCTGTTTTGTTTGTCAAGAAGAAAGATGGTACATTCAGGTTGTGTATCGACTACCGAGAGTTGAACAAACTTACCATCAAGAACCGCTACCCACTACCGAGAATCGACGACTTATTTGATCAACTACAAGGCTCGTCTGTTTATTCAAAGATTGACTTACGTTCTGGGTATCATCAAATGCGGGTGAAAGAAGATGATATTCCAAAGACTGCTTTCAGAACACGTTACGGTCATTACGAGTTTATGGTCATGCCGTTTGGTTTAACTAATGCACCAGCTGTGTTCATGGACCTTATGAACCGAGTGTGTGGACCATACCTTGACAAGTTTGTCATTGTTTTCATTGATGACATACTTATTTACTCAAAGAATGACCAAGAACACGGTGAACATTTGAGAAATGTGTTAGAAGTATTGAGGAAGGAAGAATTGTACGCTAAGTTTTCAAAGTGTGCATTTTGGTTGGAAGAAGTTCAATTCCTCGGTCACATAGTGAACAAAGAAGGTATTAAGGTGGATCCGGCAAAGATAGAAACTGTTGAAAAGTGGGAAACCCCGAAAACTCCGAAACACATACGCCAGTTTTTAGGACTAGCTGGTTACTACAGAAGGTTCATCCAAGACTTTTCCAGAATAGCAAAACCCTTGACTGCATTAACGCATAAAGGGAAGAAATTTGAATGGAATGATGAACAAGAGAAAGCGTTTCAGTTATTGAAGAAAAAGCTAACTACGGCACCTATATTGTCATTGCCTGAAGGGAATGATGATTTTGTGATTTATTGTGACGCATCAAAGCAAGGTCTCGGTTGTGTATTAATGCAACGAACGAAGGTGATTGCTTATGCGTCTAGACAATTGAAGATTCACGAACAAAATTATACGACGCATGATTTGGAATTAGGCGCGGTTGTTTTTGCATTAAAGACTTGGAGGCACTACTTATATGGGGTCAAAAGTATTATATATACCGACCACAAAAGTCTTCAACACATATTTAATCAGAAACAACTGAATATGAGGCAGCGTAGGTGGATTGAATTATTGAATGATTACGACTTTGAGATTCGTTATCACCCGGGGAAGGCAAATGTGGTAGCCGATGCCTTGAGCAGGAAGGACAGAGAACCCATTCGAGTAAAATCTATGAATATAATGATTCATAATAACATTACTACTCAAATAAAGGAGGCGCAACAAGGAGTTTTAAAAGAGGGAAATTTAAAGGATGAAATACCCAAAGGATCGGAGAAGCATCTTAATATTCGGGAAGACGGAACCCGGTATAGGGCTGAAAGGATTTGGGTACCAAAATTTGGAGATATGAGAGAAATGGTACTTAGAGAAGCTCATAAAACCAGATACTCAATACATCCTGGAACGGGGAAGATGTACAAGGATCTCAAGAAACATTTTTGGTGGCCGGGTATGAAAGCCGATGTTGCTAAATACGTAGGAGAATGTTTGACGTGTTCTAAAGTCAAAGCTGAGCATCAGAAACCATCAGGTCTACTTCAACAACCCGAAATCCCGGAATGGAAATGGGAAAACATTACCATGGATTTCATCACTAAATTGCCAAGGACTGCAAGTGGTTTTGATACTATTTGGGTAATAGTTGATCGTCTCACCAAATCAGCACACTTCCTGCCAATAAGAGAAGATGACAAGATGGAGAAGTTAGCACGACTGTATTTGAAGGAAGTCGTCTCCAGACATGGAATACCAATCTCTATTATCTCTGATAGGGATGGCAGATTTATTTCAAGATTCTGGCAGACATTACAGCAAGCATTAGGAACTCGTCTAGACATGAGTACTGCCTATCATCCACAAACTGATGGGCAGAGCGAAAGGACGATACAAACGCTTGAAGACATGCTACGAGCATGTGTTATTGATTTCGGAAACAGTTGGGATCGACATCTACCGTTAGCAGAATTTTCCTACAACAACAGCTACCATTCAAGCATTGAGATGGCGCCGTTTGAAGCACTTTATGGTAGAAAGTGCAGGTCTCCGATTTGTTGGAGTGAGGTGGGGGATAGACAGATTACGGGTCCGGAGATTATACAAGAAACTACCGAGAAGATCATCCAAATTCAACAACGGTTGAAAACCGCCCAAAGTCGACAAAAGAGCTACGCTGACATTAAAAGAAAAGATATAGAATTTGAAATTGGAGAGATGGTCATGCTTAAAGTTGCACCTTGGAAAGGCGTTGTTCGATTTGGTAAACGAGGGAAATTAAATCCAAGGTATATTGGACCATTCAAGATTATTGATCGTGTCGGACCAGTAGCTTACCGACTAGAGTTACCTCAACAACTCGCGGCTGTACATAACACTTTCCACGTCTCAAATTTGAAGAAATGTTTTGCTAAAGAAGATCTCACTATTCCGTTAGATGAAATCCAAATCAACGAAAAACTTCAATTCATCGAAGAACCCGTCGAAATAATGGATCGTGAGGTTAAAAGACTTAAGCAAAACAAGATACCAATTGTTAAGTTTCGATGGAATGCTCGTAGAGGACCCGAGTTCACCTGGGAGCGTGAAGATCAGATGAAGAAGAAATACCCGCATCTATTTCCAGAAGATTCGTCAACACCTTCAACAGCTTAAAATTTCGGGACGAAATTTATTTAACGGGTAGGTACTGTAGTGACCCGAACTTTTCCATGTTTATATATATTAATTGAGATTGATATTTACATGATTAAATGTTTCCAACATGTTAAGCAATCAAACTTGTTAAGACTTGATTAATTGAAATAGGTTTCATATAGACAATTGACCACCCAAGTTGACCGGTGATTCACGAACGTTAAAACTTTTAAAAAAAACTATATGATGACATATATATGGTTATATATATAGTTAACATGATATTATGATAAGTAAACATATCATTAATTATATTAACAATGAACTACATATGTAAAAACAAAACTACTAACTTAATGATTTTGAAACGAGACATATATGTAACGTTTATCGTTGTAACAACATTTAATGTATATATATCATATTAAGAGTTATTCGTACATCATAATATCATGATAATATAATAATTTAAAATCTCTTTTGATATTATAAACATTGGGTTAACAACATTTAACAAGATCGTTAACCTAAAGGTTTCAAAACAACATTTACATGTAACGACTAACGATGACTTAACGACTCAGTTAAAATGTATATACATGTAGTGTTTTAATATGTATTCATACACTTTTGAAAGACTTCAAGACACTTATCAAAATACTTCTACTTAACAAAAATGCTTACAATTACATCCTCGTTCAGTTTCATCAACAATTCTACTCGTATGCACCCGTATTCGTACTCGTACAATACACAGCTTTTAGATGTATGTACTATTGGTATATACACTCCAATGATCAGCTCTTAGCAGCCCATGTGAGTCACCTAACACATGTGAGAACCATCATTTGGCAACTAGCATGAAATATCTCATAAAATTACAAAAATATGAGTAATCATTCATGACTTATTTACATGAAAACAAAATAACATATCCTTTATATCTAATCCATACACCAACGACCAAAAACACCTACAAACACTTTCATTCTTCAATTTTCTTCATCTAATTGAACTCTCTCAAGTTCTATCTTCAAGTTCTAAGTGTTCTTCATAAATTCCAAAAGTTCTAGTTTCATAAAATCAAGAATACTTTCAAGTTTGCTAGCTCACTTCCAATCTTGTAAGGTGATCATCCAACCTCAAGAAATCTTTGTTTCTTACAGTAGGTTATCATTCTAATACAAGGTAATAATCATATTCAAACTTTGGTTCAATTTCTATAACTATAACAATCTTATTTCAAGTGATGATCTTACTTGAACTTGTTTTCGTGTCATGATTCTGCTTCAAGAACTTCGAGCCATCCAAGGATCCATTGAAGCTAGATCCATTTTTCTCTTTTCCAGTAGGTTTATCCAAGGAACTTAAGGTAGTAATGATGTTCATAACATCATTCGATTCATACATATAAAGCTATCTTATTCGAAGGTTTAAACTTGTAATCACTAGAACATAGTTTAGTTAATTCTAAACTTGTTCGCAAACAAAAGTTAATCCTTCTAACTTGACTTTTAAAATCAACTAAACACATGTTCTATATCTATATGATATGCTAACTTAATGATTTAAAACCTGGAAACACGAAAAACACCGTAAAACCGGATTTACGCCGTCGTAGTAACACCGCGGGCTGTTTTGGGTTAGTTAATTAAAAACTATGATAAACTTTGAATTAAAAGTTGTTATTCTGAGAAAATGATTTTTATTATGAACATGAAACTATATCCAAAAATTATGGTTAAACTCAAAGTGGAAGTATGTTTTCTAAAATGGTCATCTAGACGTCGTTCTTTCGACTGAAATGACTACCTTTACAAAAACGACTTGTAACTTATTTTTCCGACTATAAACCAATACTTTTTCTGTTTAGATTCATAAAATACAGTTCAATATGAAACCATAGCAATTTGATTCACTCAAAACGGATTTAAAATGAAGAAGTTATGGGTAAAACAAGATTGGATAATTTTTCTCATTTTAGCTACGTGAAAATTGGTAACAAATCTATTCCAACCATAACTTAATCAACTTGTATTGTATATTATGTAATCTTGAGATACCATAGACACGTATACAATGTTTCGACCTATCATGTCGACACATCTATATATATTTCGGAACAACCATAGACACTCTATATGTGAATGTTGGAGTTAGCTATACAGGGTTGAGGTTGATTCCAAAATATATATAGTTTGAGTTGTGATCAATACTGAGATACGTATACACTGGGTCGTGGATTGATTCAAGATAATATTTATCGATTTATTTCTGTACATCTAACTGTGGACAACTAGTTATAGGTTACTAATGAGGACAGCTGACTTAATAAACTTAAAACATCAAAATATATTAAAAGTGTTGTAAATATATTTTGAACATACTTTAATATATATGTATATATTGTTATAGGTTCGTGAATCAACAGTGGCCAAGTCTTACTTCCCGACGAAGTAAAAATCTGTGAAAGTGAGTTATAGTCCCACTTTTAAAATCTAATATTTTTGGGATGAGAATACATGCAGGTTTTATAAATGATTTACAAAATAGACACAAGTACGTGAAACTACATTCTATGGTTGAATTATCGAAATCGAATATGCCCCTTTTTATTAAGTCTGGTAATCTAAGAATTAGGGAACAGACACCCTAATTGACGCGAATCCTAAAGATAGATCTATTGGGCTTAACAAACCCCATCCAAAGTACCGGATGCTTTAGTACTTCGAAATTTATATCATATCCGAA
The DNA here is from genome assembly GCF_046630445.1 of Rutidosis leptorrhynchoides. NCBI lineage: Eukaryota > Viridiplantae > Streptophyta > Magnoliopsida > Asterales > Asteraceae > Rutidosis > Rutidosis leptorrhynchoides. The sequence goes on from NC_092336.1 coordinate 217,454,461, forward strand.
GGGTGTCCCGGAATGATGGGGATATTCTTATATATGCATCTTGTTAATGTCGGTTACCAGGTGTTCACCATATGAATGATTTTTATCTCTATGTATGGGATGTGTATTGAAATATGAAATCTTGTGGTCTATTGTTACGATTTTATATATATAGGTTAAACCTATAACTCACCAACATTTTTGTTGACGTTTTAAGCATGTTTATTCTCAGGTGATTATTAAGAGCTTCCGCTGTCGCATACTTAAATAAGAACAAGATTTGGAGTCCATGCTTGTATGATATTGTGTAAAAACTGCATTCAAGAAACTTATTTTGTTGTAACATATTTGTATTGTAAACCATTATGTAATGGTCGTGTGTAAACAGGATATTTTAGATTATCATTATTTGATAATCTACGTAAAGCTTTTTAAAACCTTTATCTATGAAATAAAGGTTATGGTTTGTTTTAAAAATGAATGCAGTCTTTGAAAAACGTCTCATATAGAGGTCAAAACCTCGCAACGAAATCAATTAATATGGAACGTTTTTAATCAATAAGAACGGGACATTTCATTTAGGTGTAGAAATTTACCGTTTTTCTTGAGTAATTCCTAGATAGCATCCTTCTCAACATGATTTTAGTAAAAGATTTGGTGATTAACGGTTAAAAATTGTGATTTTGGGGGTGTTTTTGGGTGTTTTTTCGGCAGTTTTTCGCTGTGTTTTCTGTTGTGGGGAGTGAAACTGAGCTGTTTCAGCTCGTTTTATTTTTTCTGTAATCCGGTCCTCCCGCGACTCGCGGGGATTAAACCTCCAAACTCCGCGAGTCGCGGAGTTTGGTATATATATATATATATATATTTTTTTATAATCTTTAACTTATAAAACAATTAAGTAAATAATTTTTTTAAAATTTTGTTTTCCTTATTATTGAGGACGAGGTCGTTTCGGATCGATGTCCTAGTCTGTCCCTCGACAAAATTTTAAAATTTGTCTTTTTGTAGCGATTGTTTTAAAAGCTAAGATTTTTGGTTTTTTAATGTTTTTGGTATACTTTAATTCAATAAGATTAAAAATAATAATAATAAAAGTTCTCGTCCCTCCCTTGGGTAAAGCAATTTCGGTTCAAAGACCTAGTCTTCAACTTACGACGAATTTTAAAAATCATATTTTTAACTTAATGAGATAAAGTAAATTTTTGTTTTTAAATTCACACAACTTAAATATAAAATTCAAAATTAATATTAAAAATTCACACCAAACTTAAAATTTGAAATGCATAAAATTAAAAATTCATATTTTAAAAATTAAAAATTCACACCAAACTTAATTTAAAAATTCATATTATAAATTCACACCAAACTTAATTTAAAAATTCATATTATAAATTCACACTAAACTTATAAATTTTTCAAATATTTACAATTTTAAATATATTGTTTTTACAAAGTTTACAATATTAATTTAAGATTTAAATATTAATTTTAAAAACATGGTAAAAATAAAATTAAAAATCTTTTTGGCTTTTTATCCCACTTTAATCAATCAAATATTATCAAAAATATGCGCCCCTCTTTTCGGTAAAGTAATTTCGGTTCCAAAACCTAATTTAACTCATGACGAATTTTTGAAATATTTTGGGTTGATTGTTTAAAGATATTTATACCTTAAGAATAAACGTTAAATTTCGCAGTGATGTAATAAATTTTTGAATGATATCAATAATTTCGGTCGCCAAACCTAATTTTATTTAATACCAATTTAATACTTTATAGCGAACAAATTAGCGTTTATCATCAAAAGGTTTAAAAATAAAAATAAATAAAATAAAAACTGTACAAACATACCTGTGAAATAGATTTCTTAGTTATATGATCTATCCCATTCATAAGATAGTCGGTTTAATTGGTTTTCCATAGCTACATAGGCGTAACCTCGAGCATTCAGTGTCTTTTCTTCTAAACATATGAACGGTCCGTCTCTGCATAAAGTAACAAATTCGGTATTTGAATAGGTTTGATTATTTGAACATTTACCTCCATGTGACCATTTTCCGCATTTGTGACATCGTTCTAGGTGTCGTGTCTTCTTTTTGCTGCGGATTTTGATTTTCCTTTACCAAATTGTAACTTATTATCTTCGCATCTGGATTCTTTTCTAACTCCGTCCATTCTTTCTCTAATTACTGATACTAATTCACTCGGTAGTATGTCATTATTACGTTTAGTGATCAAAGCGTGTAGCATTAGACCATGGTTTAGTTCACAGGCAGTCTTCATTTTGTAAAAACCTAAAAAAAATAAAAATTCAGAATGGGGGGAGAAGACTAGTTCTTTAGGGTCTGCTAGGGAAAGACCATTCGGGTTCCATTTTCGAAAACTACACGAAAACAGACAATCTAACTCTAACAGAAATACATATTATCCTTTAAAGACTTGATTCTCCCCACACTTAGTTAGCTGTGGTGTCGAAATTGTGATTAACTTCGTTGTCGACTTCCATCGGACCATGTATGTAATGTTTAACTCTGTGACCATTAACTTTAAATTCAATCCCATTTGAATTTATCAATTCTACTGTTCCGTATGGGAAAACTCTTTTAACTATGAATGGTCCAGACCATCTTGATTTCAATTTTTTAGGAAATAGCTTGAATCGTGAATTGAAAAGAAGAACTTTGTCTCCTTCTTTAAATTCTTTTGAACTTCTGATTCTTTTATCATGCCATTTCTTCGTTCTTTCTTTATAGATTAACGAATTTTCGTATGCTTCACGTCTTAATTCTTCTAATTCGTTTAGTTGACTTAATCGTAGACGTCCAGCTTCATGTAAATCAAGATTACATATTTTCAAAGCCCAAAATGCTTTGTGTTCAATTTCTACTGGAAGATGACATGCTTTTCCATAAACAAGTCTAAAAGGTGTGGTTCCAATTGGAGTTTTGTAGGCTGTTCTAAAATCCCAGAGTGCATCCTCCAATTTAATGGACCATTCCTTCGGATTTGATCCTACGGTTTTCTCTAGAATACGTTTTAAAGCTCGGTTGGTATTTTCAACTTGTCCACTTGTTTGTGGATGATATGCGGTGGAGATTTTATGAGTTACTCCATATCTTTTAAGAACTTTCTCAAGTTGATTATTACAGAAATGAGTACCCCGATCACTTATTAAAGCTTTCGGTGTTCCAAACCTTGCAAAAAGACGTTTTAAAAAGTTGACTACAACTCGTGCATCGTTAGTTGGGAGAGCTTGTGCTTCCGCCCATTTAGATACATAATCAATGGCTACGAGTATATATAGATTATTATGAGATTTTGGAAATGGACCCATAAAGTCAATACCCCAAATGTCAAATACTTCACATACTTGGATGACATTTTGTGGCATTTCATCACGTTGACTTATTTTTCCGGCCCTTTGACAAGCATCACAGGATTTGCAAAGAAGGTGTGCGTCTTTGTAAATTGTAGGCCAATAGAATCCAGCATCATAAACTTTTCTTGCTGTTAGTTGAGGCCCATAATGCCCTCCTGTTGGTCCTGTGTGACAATGGTTTAAAATTTTACTAGCTTCATCTCCGAATACACATCGGCGTATTATTCCATCGGGACAACTTTTAAACAAATGTGGATCTTCCCAGAAATAGTGTTTTATATCACTGAAGAATTTCTTTCGTCTTTGGTACGATAATCCTTTTTCAAGGAATCCACATACTAAATAGTTTGCATAGTCTACAAACCATGGAATTTCTTTATAATCTATCTTCAATAGATATTCATCAGGAAAGTTGTCTTGTATGGCCGATTCATTTAGAACTTCTAATTCGGGATTTTCAAGACGAGAAAGATGATCAGCGGCGAGATTTTCTGCTCCTCTTTTATCTCGGATTTCAATATCAAACTCTTGTAAGAGTAAGATCCAACGGATTAATCTTGGTTTAGCATCTTGTTTTGAGAATAGGTATCTAAGAGCAGAATGGTCGGTATAGACCACCGTTTTTGCTAGAACGAGATATGATCGAAATTTGTCAAAACCAAAGACAATAGCAAGGAGTTCTTTTTCAGTAGTTGTATAGTTCGTTTGTGCTCCTTGTAACGTCTTACTAGCATAATATATAGGTTGAAATCGTTTTTCAATCCTTTGTCCTAAAACGGCTCCCATTGCAAAATCACTTGCATCGCACATTAGTTCAAATGGTAGATTCCAATTTGGTGTTATCATGATCGGTGCATTAGTGAGTTTCTCTTTAAGAATATTAAAAGATTTGATACACTCATCGGAAAAGATGAATGGAGCATCCTTTTCTAGGAGTTTTTTCATAGGAGTGACAATTTTTGAAAAATCTTTTATGAAACGTCGGTAAAAAACCGGCATGCCCTAGAAAACTCCTAACTCCTCTAACATTGGTGGGATGTGGAAGTTTAGCAATTACATCTACTTTAGCTCTATCCACTTCAATTCCTTCTTTTGAAATTTTATGACCAAGAACGATGCCTTCTTTAACCATGAAATGGCATTTCTCCCAATTAAGAACTAGATTTGATTGTTCGCATCTAATTAGCATTCGCTCCAGATTAACTAGACATGATTTAAATGTATCACCGAAGACTGAAAAGTCATCCATGAATACTTCCATGCATTCTTCTATCATGTCGTGAAAAATCGCCATCATACACCTTTGAAAGGTTGCAGGGGCGTTGCAAAGTCCAAATGGCATGCGTTTGTAAGCAAAAGTACCATAACGGCACGTGAATGTGGTTTTCTCTTGGTCCTCGGGTGCTATTGGAATTTGAAAATATCCGGAAAATCCATCTAGAAAACAATAGTAACTATTTCCGGCTAATCTTTCCAACATTTGATCAATGAAAGGTAAGGGAAAGTGATCTTTTCTGGTGGCGTCATTTAATTTTCTATAATCAATACATACACGCCATCCTGTTACAGTCCTAGTAGGAATAAGCTCATTTTTCTCATTTGTAATGACAGTCATGCCACCCTTCTTAGGTACGCATTGAACTGGGCTTACCCATGGACTATCAGAAATTGGATAAATTAAACCTGCATCTAGCAGTTTAATAATCTCTTTCTTAACTACATCTTGCATATTAGGATTTAGTCTTCGTTGGCGTTGCACATACGTTTTATGACCTTCTTCCATAAGGATTTTATGTGTGCAATACGAAGGACTTATTCCTTTAATATCATGAATCTTCCATGCAATGGCTGGTTTATGAGCTTTCAACACAGAAATGAGTTGTGATTTCTCATTTTCAGTAAGAGAAGACGATATTATTACAGGTAATTTAGATTCACCATGTAAATAAGCGTATTCCAAATGATTTGGAAGTGGCTTTAACTCTAATTTCGGAGGTTCTTCTATCGATGATTTATATCGATATTTGTCTTCTTCTTTTAGCATTTGGATTTCTTCTGTTGTTGGTTCATATCCATTAGCTATAAGTGTAACTAACATTTCAGCTTCATCAATTGATTCATTACCTTCTCCTAAAGAACATTCTCCTGTTCCTTGTAATTCTGGAAATTCTTCTAATAATTCTGCATGTGCATCTATAGTTTGAATATAATAACATGTATCATCTGCAGATTGTGGTTGTTGCATTGCTCTATCAACTGAAAAGGTAACACTCACATCCTCTATACTTAGGGTCAATTTTTTACCGAACACGTCTATCATTGCTTTAGCCGTGTTTAAGAATGGTCTTCCTAATATGAGAGGAACTTGAGAATCTTCTTCCATGTCCAGAACAACAAAATCTACTGGAAATACTAAAGTACCAACTTTAACTAGCATGTTCTCCATTATCCCTCTAGGATATTTTATTGATCTATCGGCTAGTTGTATGCTTATTCTGGTTGGTTTCAATTCTCCAAGGTCTAGTTTAGCGTATAGTGAATATGGCATTAAATTTATACTAGCACCTAAGTCTGCCAATGCTTCTATTGAACTAAGACTTCCCAGAAAACATGGAATTGTGAAACTTCCTGGATCAGATAGTTTTTCTGGTATCTTATTCAACAGCACTGCTGAACAATTAGCATTCATAGTAACAGCTGAGAGTTCTTCCATTTTCTTTCTATTTGAAATTAGATCTTTCAAGAATTTAGCATATCTAGGCATTCCTGAAATCACATCAATGAAAGGAACATTTACATATATCTGTTTAAACATATCCAAGAATTTGGATTGCTCGGCTTCAAGTTTCTCTTTCTTCATTTTACTCGGGTAAGGAAGTGGTGGTTGGTATGGTTTAACATAAGGTTTATCCTTAGCTGTGTTATCTTCATTAACCTTTTCAACTACCGGTTCTTTTTCCTTATCTTGATCAGGTTGTGGTTCTTGTGGAGCAGGAATAGTTTCATCAGAAGTTACAGGTATTTCCGGTGGTTTAAATGTTGTACCACTTCTTGTGGTAATGGCTTTAGCTGTTTCATTCCGGGGGTTAGCATTTGTATCACTAGGTAGACTTCCCGGTTTTCTTTCACCTATTAACCTTGCTAGGTTACTTACTTCTTGTTCCAGATTTTGAATAGAAGCTTGTTGATTTCTAAATGCTTGAGCATTTTGTTCATTGGTTTGTTTCTGAGATGTGAAAAACTGTGTTTGAGTTTCAACTAGCTTTGTCATCATATCTTCTAAATTCGGCTTTTTATCATCGGTTTGTTGTGGTTGTTTGTTTTGAAAATTAGGTCTTTGCTGATTGTAAGTATTATTGGATACTTGTTGATTGCTAGGACCTTGTTGGTTGTTGTATGGAATATTTCGCTTATAATTTTGGTTTTGATTGTAAATTTGTCTTGGCGGTTGATAATTATTCTGATAATTATTTCCAGGCCTTTAGTTTATGTATGAAATATTCTCTCTTTGTTCCATTGTTAATTCAATACTGAGACAATCTTTTGTCAAATGTGGTCCTCCACACTGCTCACAACTAATTCGTATAGAGTGAATATCTTTAGTCATATTTTCCATTCGTCTCTCCACAGCATCTATCTTTGCGGAAATGGAATCTAAGTCATGGCTAGAATCGGCTCTAGCTGCTTTAGATGTTCTAACGATATCTTTTTCTTGGTGCCACTCATGTGAGTGGGAAGCAGTGTTATCAATAATTTTGTAAGCATCAGTTTCGGTTTTCTTCATAATAGAACCACCAGCTGCTATATCTATGTCTTTCCTTGTAGTGATGTCGCATCCTTGGTAGAATATTTGTACTATTTGACAGGTGTCTAAACCATGTTGCGGACATCCTCTTAACAACTTTCCACATCTAGTCCATGCCTCATATAGAGTTTCATTCGGTTTCTGTGTAAACGTAACAATTTCTGCTTGAAGTCTTACGGCTTTAGATGCAGGAAAGAATTGTTTAAGAAATTTGTCAACTAAAACATCCCGTGTATCGATCGCTCCTTCAGGTAACAATTTCAACCAATCTTTGGCTTCTCCCTTTAAATTCCAGGGAAATAACATGAGATATATCTGTTCATCCTCCACTTCTCGGATTTTAAATAGTGTGCAGATCCTATTAAAGGTACGTAAATGTTCATTTGGATCTTCCTTAGGCGCACCACTAAATTGGCATTGATTAGTCACCAAGTGTAGAATTTGTCCTTTGATTTCATAATCTGGCGCATTAATGTCTGGATGAGTAATTGCGTGACCTTGGCCAGTGCGTTTAGCTCTCATTCGGCCTTCCATACTTAAAGGTTCCAGATTCTCCATAATTGAATTTGTTGAATCGGAATCACTAGAGGATTCTGATTTAATGGTTCGTTCCTCAACAATCTATGTTTGAATGATTGGTGGTTCCGGAGGAATGTTTAATGGTTCAGGATCTACGAACCGTTCCTGAATATTCTCCGGATTCTCAATTGTGAGGTCGGGTTCAAAAAATGGATTATCGGAAATTTGAACTGAAGTACTTGGTCGACTGGATGACGATTCTAAAGAAAAATCAACGGCGGTTATATTTGCTAAATGTCTTGATCTAGTTACAGGTGGTGAACGTACAAAAGGTGGTGATCGTCTTGCTCGGTGCATTCACTGAATATCCTATTAGTTTTTAAAAGGAAAGAAAAATTATAATAAGTTATCCAATTAATAGACTTTTCTGATTTTGCCCACGTTTTGAATAGCCAAAAGATGCAGCAGAGGGGCAGGATTCGTTTGGTCTCAATATAATTGAGGACTGTTTGGCTCCAATAACCCAGTCCACGTACAAATCCAACTATTACTACGAACCAGAAAATTTTGATGTCTATCAATTTAACCACTTAAAATAAATTTTCGTAATTTTAAGAAATTTAGATAAGAAGTAGAATAAAAATCTATGTCCTAAAACTAGAATAGCGAGAAATAAGAAAGAAAAAGAGTTCGTCGGAAAAAGGTCGAAAAAGAAAAATGGTTGAAAAATAAAAGGTGACGGACAAATTAAAGAAACTTATAAAACTTAAAAGTACTTGACTAACCTAACCTTATTACTACAACTAACTTAAAATTATAATCGCAAATTGAGATTACTAATTGGAATGATAATTAATACATAGTAAAAGGATGTCTAAAAATATTAAAGCTTACAGGAAAAACTATATCCCAAATGGAAATAACTTAAAAAGAAACTAAAACTTAAAAAGGCGTCGCAAAATTCTAAAGCACCTAAATCTTAGTCTAAATAAAAAGCACTTAAGGGATTTTACGGCAAAGCCTAAAAATCTAGAAGTAAAATAACTATGGCAAAAACTAAGTTTAAAACTAAATATGAGCTAAATATACAAATATTACGCTAAAACGATTAAAAAGGGACAAAATATAAAAATATACAAAAAGTTGTAAAAAGTACAATTTTTATAAAAATATTATTTTTATATTATTTTATAAAAGTATTAATTTAAATATATAAATAAAACTAATTAAAACTTAATATAACTAAATAATTAAAATTAAATATTAATTTAATTAAAACCTAAATCTTAATTAATTAATAATAATAATTATTACTCCGTATTAATTGCAGTTAGGGTTTTTGGCAGGCGTGTCAGACAAAGCTCCGCGAGTTGCGGTATATCAGGCAGAAAACCCCGCGAGTCGTGGGGTTCAAAAATTCAACTCTGGTACAGTTTGAATTTGACGCGTTTTTTTTTTCTTTTTTTTTTTAGTTTATTTTCTGTTTTATATTTTTAAAAGATATTTAAATAAAACTTATATTTTTATAAACTAAAATAAAAATAAAGAGACTTATAAAACTTTTAACAAACTCTTAAAAATATATAAATTTTTGTTTTTCTTTTTATATTTTCGAATATTTAAAACGTATTTTTATAAAAAAGAAGTTTAATAAAAGTAAAATAAAAATCTTTTTTTTTTTTATATTAGCGTTGGGCTTCCGGCTTTTAAGAGATTCCCCGGCAGCGGCGCCAAAAATACTTGATGTGGTAGCGGAGTGGTATAAAATACTATTAATTTTAGCAGGAAAATACTATTAAATACGATACAATTTTACACAAGATATTTATTTATTTATAGAATGGATATACTTAAACCTTGCTACAACACTTATAGGCAGTGTACCTAATCGTACAGTAGTGTAGTTTTTAGTAAGTCCGGTTCGTTCCACGGGGAATCTTTTTAAACAAAGCTTAACGCTATATTAGTTTACTTTTATAAAAATACAAATATATATATATAAGTAATATTATTATTATAAAGGGGGGGTTTTTACCGTTTAATGACCGGTTTGTCGATTTTAAAACTTTAGTCGCAGTTAAAACTAAATGTAAAATATTAAAAATAAATACAAGACTTAAATTAAAGCATAAAGTAAATAACGATAATGAAATTTCGAATAATAAAAGTGCGATAAAATAAACTTGCGATAATTAAAAAGTACGATAATTAAAAGTGCAATTAAATACAATAACAATAAAAATGCGATAATTAGAAGTGCAATTAAATATAAAATAAAGGAAATTAAATATGAAATAAAAGAATTATGCTTATTTAAACTTCCGTAATCATGATGTTTGACGTGTTGATTTTAGTTTTATGCCCATGGGTTAATTGTCCTTTATCCTGGATTATTTAATATGTCCGTCTGGTTTTTGTCCATAACAGTCCATCAGTCATAAATATAAAGTGCGAGTGTCCTCGTCAAATTATCCTTATACCCGAAGTTAAATATTCCAACTAATTGGGGACTTAAACTGTAACAAGATTTTAATACTTTGTTTAATAATTACACCAGGATGTCGACTGAGTGTAACCCAAGGTTTTAATATTTTGTTATCAATTATACCAAGTGTCCTTGTACATAATTTCACCCCTGTTTTAATTATTCTAGTGGCTATTAATCCATTCTCGTGTCCGGTTAAATGAACGATTATTCGTACATATAAATACCCCGCCCATCGTGTCCGAATGAGTGTATATGGTAATTTATAGGGACGCCCAATTGTAAATCTTTATATTAACATTAACAAACTATCATTTAGTTAAACAAATATAAAGCCCATTAATAGCTCATAGTCTAATTTCCACAAGTGTCGTTCTTTTGTCCAAACCCCAATTATGGTACAAAGCCCAATTACCCAATTTTAATAATTAGCCCAACATCATGATTACTTCGTTTTAACTAAGCATAATAAAAACTTAGCTACGAGACATTAATGTAAAAAGGTTGAACATAACTTACAAAAAATAGCGTAGCGTTACACGGACAGAATTTCGACTTACACCCTTACAACATTCGCTAACATACCCTTATTATTAGAATTATAATTAAAATTAAAATATAAATTATAAATATATATATATATTTTACGTATGAATGAGGAGAAGAAAAAGATGATGATTACGATCAGAATGCGCAAGCTTTATAGGGAGTTTCTGAAATTGGGGCTCCGCGACTTGCGGCCTTTTTGGCCTTCAAACTCCGCGAGTCGCGGAGTTTACTTTTACAGCTCACCCATGTTTGGAGTCTTTCTTGCCGACGATTTATTTTATATATATAATATATATATAATTAATATAATTAATTATATATTATATTATATTTATATACATAGTTAACTTGTAATTTTTAGTCCGTTGCGTCGAGCGTTAAGAGTTGACTCTGGTCCCGATTCCGAATTTTCGAACGTCCTTGCGTATAATTTAATATCTTGTACTTTGCGTTTTGAATCTTGTACTCTTGTAATTTCGAGACGTTTCTTATCAATAATTGGAACCTCTTTGATTGTCTTTTGTACTTTTGAGCTTTTTGGTCGTTTGCGTCTTCAATTCGTCGAATCTGTCTTTTGTCTTCACCTTTTATTATTTAAACGAATATCACTTGTAAATAGAACAATTGCAACTAAAAGCTTGTCTTTCTTGAGGAATAATGCTATGAAATATATGTTCGTTTTTAGCATTATCAACAATATTCTTCATCATCCTCTGATCTTAGATATTCTAAGATATCATCATATCTTTCATTATAATTATCCTCCATATTTTTGAAGATATTTTCATAACTATTCTTATCTGAAATCATTTATCTTCTTGCGTTATCTGTATCACATCATAAAGGAAACTGTTTTAGTTTCTAAATTTTGAAACTTTCGAGTTTAAAGTATGAATGTTTTTGAAGTAGTGTTGGGAACTGAAGCATGAGTTAGTATAATATAATGACACTTGATCAACGTGATTATATTACAGTAAGTCATGCTGAGTTTCTAAATGGAACGTGATGACTCACAGATCATAACGTCATCATGTGCCATATTACACAACTCTTGTATTCTATTTAACCTCTAAACATATCAAGAGAATATTTTTCTTGATGATTCAGTCTTTCCCGGATATTCTGGTAATTTGACAAATCAAGATCGTGCCATTACCATTTCCTTTTTAGAACATTAACTATGTTCATTTCGAAATTCATATCTACGAATTCTGGACCGTTATTCGTTTGACTAAGAATCGGGAAGAGAAAATAAAAGTATGAAACTCCGAGATATAAGGGAAGATACAAAACCCAACAACAAACCAGAAATTACAAACCGCATATATCAATGCATATAGCAATATAAAGACACGGAAGAACTAAGAACACTATAAAACCAAGAGTATAGTAGAAGTAATAGATTCTTCCAGTGGAAGATGAAAGAGAAGAATGATAGATATGAAAATTAGGAAAATATCAAGAAGTAGAACTGGATGGAGCATATTGATGAATTCTTTAAAGTATGAATTGAGGGAAGAAGAATAGAAGGTGTGAGTTATGGAAATAAAGAAACGAAGAGGGTGGATTTATAGTAAAATATCCGACAGAACAATCAAAACAGATGATCGCATTTAAAGCGGATCATAATTCCCTTGATTACCGAAGAATCAAATCTTGTTACGAAGATTTTCTTCAAATCTCTTAAACTTTGGAAATCAATCCTATCTATGTCAAAAGATATGACGAATCTACATTTATTCATTTCACTCTTTTGTGATAACTTCACTTATACTCTTCACACAAAAAATCGAATTGTTTTATCTATATGATGATAAAACTTTAATTTCCAGCCCATATGCGTCACAAAGACATACTTATTGTCAGCCATGACCATCCCAATCAAATTTCGGGACGAAATTTCTTTAACGGGTAGGTACTGTGACAACCCAAAATTTCCGAACAAATTTAAACTTTATCTTTATATCATTCCGACACGATAAGCAAAGTTTGTTAAATTAAATCTCAAGAATTTTAAACTATATTCATACATTCATTTACCCTCGACCAAATTCCGACGATTCACGAACCATTATGTAAATGGATATGATTATAAATATACATGCAACTTGAGAATATTAACAAAGTATTAAACGTATAATACTTTACATGAACGTATTTGTTTCAATATTTTTATCGATAGAATAATAAGATAATACCAAATGATTGAATTATCAGATACACTGAATTATGATTACGAGTCTTTGTTGAGAGGTTCACATTGATTTGAGAAATCTTCCTATTTTAACAATATTCGGAAAATGGTAAAGTTATTTACAAGTAAGAACAAATGTGTCAATTGACGTGGGTTAGACAAAAGTTAGTGGAGAACTGGTTTTCATAATGTTCGATTGATTTATTTTCCTATATATCTAAATGATTTCAAAAATTGAGTTATTATAATCTATTAAGGTAAATTGATTATATAGAATTAGAAGAAATCGATTAAAGCTTTATATTATAAATTTATATATATAGTGTCTCAAAAACGTAAATGTGCTAGGACATAGTAAATTCTACGATTATATATAATAATCTTTGAAATATAATTAGTTTTGAAATGACAATTATTATATCATTAGATAAATATTTCAAACACATATATTATGCATAAATTTATAATTCTAAATGAAAATATATATATATATATATATATATATATATATATATATATATATATATATATATATATATATATATATATATATATATATATATATATATATATGTATACCTTTATATTTTATGCTATTAAGTGAACTTTATAAATTTTATTACTTAAAATATATAAAAGTATATTTTTATATATAAATTTTTATGTTTATTAATAAATAATTTATATTATTTACTCTAATAAAATCTGATAAATATATTTAAATATATATAAAATGACTATTTAAGTTATATAATAAACATGTATAGATTTTGTAAATCATTTTGGGTCAAATTGACCTTTGTTGACTTTTGCATGATAATCTCGAGCATTAGGATTGTGATACACTGCGACTTGACATAAATTGTTAAACGGATATTGATCAAATATATAAATATATATATATATACTTAATATAGGTTCGTGAACCAGAGGGCAACCTTGCACTTGTTCAGTGTAACGACCCGAAAATTTCTAACCAAATTTAAACTTAATTTTTATATATTTCCGACACGATAAGCAAAGTTTGTAATGGTAAGTCTAGTAAATTTTAGAACTATGCTCATACAATCAATTACCCTTTGAGTGTGCTCGACAATTCATGAACAATTGTTTGTAAATAAATATATAGATATAAATAAAAAGACAAGTGTACATAGATATAATTTTTAATTAATAAAATGCACTCCAATAAATTGGGATTAATAATGTAAAAATAAAATACAGAATAAATAGGTTGCTATTAAAATATATATAATTATATATATGAATTCTGAACATAAATAATATTATAAGTATTGTAAATTATAAATATTAAATATTTAATATAAATTATTATATAATATACTATATAATTAGTAACTAGGATAAGAGTTATAAATTGTAATATATTAAATTACAAGTTTGAATATAATTGTTATGTTAATATTTTTAACAATAATTTCATTATAAACAATAATATGAATATTTGAATAATTAATATATAAAATATATATATTAATATGTAAAACTTGATATGTAAACGTAAAATTAATATTTTTGATATTATTATTATTATTATTATTATTATTATTATTATTATTATTATTATTATTATTATTATTATTATTATTATTATTATTATTATTATTATTATTATTATTATTATTATTATTATTATTATTATTATTATTATTATATCTATTATTATTATTTTTATTATTAGTTTCATCATTATTATTAAAATTAATAATGATGTTTATATAATTAATATCATTATGTTTCCTTATATATATATATATATATATATATATATATATATATAAATTTTAGTTATATATAAATAAATACAGATATATATATATATATATATATATATATATATATATATATATATATATATATATATATATATATATATATATATATATATATATATATATATATATACAGGTAAATACGTATTACAAGTTATAAGGATCCAAATCAGTTGCACATCACGATCACACTTTCAATTCCTGTATCTAATTCTGTTTCATAATGGAAATCAATCACAGAAACATCCAAATTCTGTTAGCTATCGATTTCATCTTTCTATTTTTCTTGTTTTCTTCTTCCTGGCTCGAATACTTCTGTCGACGCCACATTCATTATATAATTTAATTAATACAAGTTGTTAAGGGAATTCATGCACCCTTCTATCTTTCTCTCTTATATTGTATCCGAGAACCATTAACCCACCAAAACAAAACGCAAACCCACTTCAAGATTTATTGCGGTTCTAATTTGGAGTCACCATTAATGATGACCATCACCTACATCACCTGGCTACCCTCCAACACCATTGAACCACAACCACCATTACAACAAGCAAGTGTACTGTTTTCCTACTACTGCTACAATTCAAATTATGTTTATAATCAATTACTAACCTGATGCTATTTCACTTTCTGTTTCACGATCGAACAACAATCACCAATAACACCATCATGTAATCACCACCATCGTTACCACCTTCGAAACCCACTTCCAAATATTTTTTTTTAGTTTCATTCGATCCATAAAACAACCATCATCAACATCATAACCACCACATGACAATCACTCTCAAGTTACCATCACCTTCACCCTTTCATCACTATTTTTTTTAAACCCCATCGAATTCCATCATCATTTACACCACTGTTACTATGATCATGTCGACCAAAAAGGCTACAAATCACAACTGTTATTGTTACGATTTTCCAGCTGAAGACCACCATAACTCCATCTTTAAACATCCCTTAAAGCTAACCACTACTATTACATTGAATGATTTCGGTTTGGCCGGAAATAACCAGCTTCATTAACTGCAAAATGCTACAGCTCACTGCTATTCTCGTTTCTCTTTATATTCAAAAACAAACCAGCATGTTAACCATTATTTTCTCTTCGGTTTTCTTCTTCTGTTTCCCTGCTCGACTTCCGTTTTACTTCTTGAACTGGTCTGCTGCTACTGCTACACTTTCATATCAAAACCTTATGAACTAAAGCATGCAATTAAACCAATGCTATTTTATACTTTTGATGGCCGATATAGTGTAAAACAAGGAATACCCCACTGGCCAACTAAATTGCTAGTGGGAGGGAATATTAATTCTACAATGAATCGTGTACATGATTAAAGATAAAGGTAAAGCAACTGGTCCCTTGATTTAACATATTCATACGCGTTTTTTTTTTCTTGGACCATGGTGTGTCTGTGATCAAGGTGACGTGACAAGAAGAGGATCCATTGATGATAATGATATGTGATGACTCGATAAAACCAACATCTGCTACTGTTCAAATTCTTCCTGTTGCAGACACAATCGTGAGCTGTTTCTATTTCCTGTTAATTGGAACCGTTCACACAAAAACCGAACCCTACAATACCATCAATTGTAATTATTTAATGCCATATGGATCATACTTGGGTTGCTATAGATTGGGATATTGATCGTGCCAAACAATTCCTTTTACTTGGACTTCTATTTCATTAATGGGTTAAATAAGTTTAGATGATTAGTTAAAACAAAATATAAGAAACGGAGCAGCGGTTAGGGGAGTAGTTGTGAAGCGAAATGTCGCGGGTTCGAGCCCGGGCCGGGGCAGTTTATTTTTCTTTTCCATTTAAGGTAGTCACTTTATTTATTTTCATTATTATTATTCTTATTATCATAAGTATTATTAATATTAATAATTATTAGCATCATTAACATTAAGATTATTATTACTATTATTATTATAAGTATTATTATTAGTATTATCGCTTAGGTTATTATTAATAGTATCATTATTTTTAAAACCATCATCATTGATATTAAAATTATTATTATAGTTAGTGTTAATATCAGTACTATTAGTATTATTATCGTTGTCACGATTTTATATAAACATTATTTAATTATCATTATTATTAAAAAGTATTATTATTAAAATTATTAGAATTATCATGAAAATAAATATTATTATTATCCTGATTATTAAGAATATCATTTTATAAAAATTTACATTTTTATTCTTATTATTATTACTTTATTAATATTATTATTATCACTATCATTATTACTACAAATATAGTGACAAATGTTATTATCCAAAATTATTATTTTCAACATCATTATTAAATCTAATTATTTATTATCATTATTTTGGGTATTATCATTAATTTAACAAATAAATGATATTTATATAAAAGTATATTTAATACACATAACTTAACTATATTAATAAGTTTTATTTATTAAAAATATATATATAATGATTATAAATAATGAAACATATAAGTTATTAATATAAAAATGAAATAACTAATAAATTTATATATATATATATATATATATATATATATATATATATATATATATATATATATATATATATATATATATATATATATATATATGTATATATATATGTATATATATATATGTATATATATATATGTATATATATATATATATATATATATATATATATATAAATTTGTTCGATTATAATTATGTGTATTAAATTAATATATATATAAATGATATAGGTTCGTGAATCCGAGGCCAACCTTGCATTGTTCAGTTCCGTCGTATGCATATTTTTACTACAAAATATCGTATTGTGAGTTTCATTTACTCCCTTTTTTTATATATATTTTTGGGACTGAGAATACATGTGCTGCTTTTATAAATGCTTTATGAAATAGACACAAGTGATCGAAACTACATTCTATGGTTGGATTATCAAACCGAATATGCCCCTTTTTAGCTTGGTAGCCTAAGAATTGGTGTTTATGATAATTGCCACCAACTGACGCGAATCCTAAAGATAGATCTATCGGGCCTAACGAGCCCCATCCGAGTTACGGATGCTTTAGTACTTCAAATTTATCATGTCCGATGTGAGTCCCGGAATGATGGGGATATTCTATATGCATCTTGTTAAGGTCGGTTACCAGGTGTTCAATCCATATGAATGAATTTTAATTCGCGAGTTACGCGTGACAATATATGAAATCTTGTGGTCAATTAAAATGATGAAAATGAATGATTATGATAAACTAATGAACTCACCAACCTTTTGGTTGACACTTGAAAGCATGTTTATTCTCAGGTATGAAAGAAATCTTTCGCTGTACATTTGCTCATATTAGAGATATTACTTGGAGTCATTCATGACATATTTCAAAAGACGTTGCATTCGAGTCGTTGAGTTCATTAAGATTATTATTAAGTCAATTATAGTTGGATATATTATGAAATGGTATGCATGCCGTCAACTTTCAATGTAATGAAAGATTGTCTTTTAAAAACGAATGCAATGTTTGAAAAATGTATCATATAGAGGTCAAGTACCTCGCGATGTAACCAAATGTAATGTATTCGTCCAGATGGATTAGGATGGGTCCTTTCAGTTGGTATCAGAGCGGTGGTCTTAGCGAACCAGGTCTTGCATTAGTGTGTCTAACTGATAGTTGTTTAGATGCATTAGTGGGTCTGGACTTCGGTCGTGTCTGCATGTCAAAAGTTTTGCTTATCATTTCGTGTCGAAAATTACCTGCTTATCATTCTTAGGGAATCACTTGCTTATCATCTTAAGTCTAGACACATCTTACTGCATTCAGTGCATCGATAGTGTATAGACAAAATTCATATCTTAGCGTATCTGTTACTATAGACCTTTCCTGACAGCTTCTGTAGATTCCTCCGTAACTTATGGGATTTTAGTATTATATATGCATATGTGAATCGTGTATTGTAGGGTACTAATCTACAACCTATAATCTATTTTATATCGAAAATCTTTCATCTGATCGTACGAGATGAATCCCTCAACCAGTTTGAGTCCCTCAGATTCCGATAGCTATTCCGAAAGTTATTCCGACAGCTATTCCGACATGGAATTCCACTCGAGCTCTGAAAGCAGTGTAACCGGAATGAATCAACCAATCAACCATCATCAATTCTGGATGAGTTGGGGATGGGTTCGTAATCGACTTAATCAATGGAGACGAGAAGAGGGCGATCCTTTCCATCAACCAAATTCACCTCTTGGCGATGAACCTGAAGCACTTACTGGCGAACCTATCCGAAACACCATTTTCACCCTCATTTTTAGAGTATCTCGTCACGATTATATACTATCTCAGATTCTAGATCTTATTCATTCGCTCGTCCGAACCGACAATCATCCCGGAGTAATAGCAGAAATCAACGAGCTTCGCGCCCAAGTTATAGCTTTGGAAAATATGGTGCAAAATTTACCAGCTTCAGCAACATCACCGGCACCAACAGTACCATCAGTAACAGCACTAGTACCACCAACAACCCAAGTTCAAACATCACACGCCTCAACATCTCATTTTGTACCTCGAGCATGATCATCGTTCTACGTATCGTTCAACATCGATTATCTTCGTTCTTCATGGTGATTATGTAATCTCTAATGTTTTAGAGATTATATATTCTTGTTCTAACGGTAAATTAAATGAGTCTAATATCATATTGACTCATTAAATCCATGATTACATCTGAAGGAAATATATATGTATATATGTTTTCATAAAGGTTGTAATTAAAAAAAATTCTTTCGTACAAACTGTTAATGATGAAAATATTTTAACGGGTAGGTAATACCCGAGGAATATTTAGATTTCAAATTAATAAGTTACATTGTACATTCTTCGAATCTGATTCAACAGTCATTTACTATCCTACTTACATCCATAAGATATACGTATCCGTTCACCACAGAATAACCATTTTCATTCAATTTCATATTTGGATTTTGACCTATCAGAATCCAACAAGTGGCATAATGAAGAAAACATTGGACAAAATAAAATTTGTTAGAAACAAACAAATTAACTATGAGAAAATTTGTTAAGAAACCACGCTAATAAAATCCTAGCTAACTGTTAATTCCTTATTACATTTAATTATCGCAATTTATTATTCGCAATTTTAAATCTCACAATTTTATTTATCGTCATTTAATTTCTGATATTTATTTTACGCACTTTATTTATCGTCATTTAAATACTGTTATTTACGCATTTAAATATCGGGACACGTATACAAAGTTTTGACATATCATATCGACGTCATCTATATATATTATTTGGAATAACCATAGACACTCTATATGCGGTAATGATCGAGTTAGCTATACAGGGTTGAGGTTGATTCTAAAATAATATATATACTTTGAGTTGTGATCGAGTCTGAGACATGTATATAATGGGTCACGACACGTATTAATTAATTCGAATATTATATATTAAACTATATATGAATTGTTATACTACTAATTGTGGACTACGAACTGTGGACTAATGACATTGGACAATTAAAATGAATTAAAATATTAATTATAACATATGAAACTAACATCTCTTCAAGTTTTCCACTTGAGTTCATCTTAAACCTCATTTATATCTTGAAGATTACAATCTGCGTTCAAACCTTTCATGATTCTTGAAAACACCTCAATCGAGAGGATGAACCAACACTTCATCTACGGAAGAAAAGATTGATGCATATAGTTATGCACCTGAAAACACTCGGAACCTGAGTAAACGTTTAACACGTATATGTGCTAGCTCTTTTAGCATTGTTATTACCGAAAATAACCTTGCAATTCTTTTCCAGATTAGCCAATTTTGTCAAAGCTCCAGCAAATCAACTTCGACTTTCAGTCGGACTAGCCTTACTATAACCTTGATATATATACGTGCTCTTTTATTGTTATCAGGAAACCTTTTATATTCCACCATATTACCATCAGCGTTTAATCATCTAAAAATACAATTCTCTTGAAACCACCTCGGATTGATAATCGATGATTCAGATATGATGGCATTAAATGCAGAGGAAACAGCAAAATCGTAGATGGTCTAAACGGCCAAAAGTTTGATAATAAAGAATAGAATGTTGGGAACGCTCGATAGAAAATTTAGTACTGAAAAATAGATTGAGCTAACCTTGAAGGAGACTAAGGAAAAATATAAGGACCAAACCCTATATTCAAAGAATCCAGGGAATTCTGGACCCGATGAAATCTTTAGAGAATATCCTGCTCCGAAGTCATGTTAAAATCTTGCAGAAAATTTTTCCTTATCAACTTTCGAACTTAGAAATTCCAAAATATCATCATAAATATCTTCGATACTTCTGAAGATATTTTCATAAATATTCTCATCCGAAATTATATACCTCTTCGTGCTATCTGTAATACATTATATTGGAAATTTCTGTAAAATCTAAGTATAAACTATGAATGAATTTGGAAGTAGTGTTAGGAACTGAAGCATGAGTTAGTATAATATAATGACACTTGATCAACGTGATTATATTACAGTAAGTCATGCTGAGTTTCTAATGGAACGTGGTGATTCACAGATCATAACGTCATCATGTGCCATATTACACGACTCTTACATTCTATCTAATCTATAAACATATCGAGAACATATCTTCCTGATAATTCTATCTTTTCTCCTGAATTCTGGTAATATAACCAATCAAGATCATGCTATTACAATCTTTCTCTTAGAACGATAGTTATGTCCATTCGGAACTTCACATCTACGAATTCTGGACCATTATTCGTTTGACTTAAAGTCGGGAAAAGAAAACCAAATAAATGCAACTCCAAAATATAAAGGAAATGAAGAGTGTGGATTTATAGTGAAATATCAGACAAAGCAATCAAGACAGATCATCGCATTTAATCAAAGAAGATCCTAATTTCCTTAATTTTCGAAGAATCAAATCTTTTATAGATTTCAAAGATTTTCTCTGAATTCCTTGAATTCTGGAAATCAACCATATCTACGTCAAATGTTAAGACGAACTTTTATTACCTCATCTCACTCTTTTGAGATAGCTTCACTCGTACTCTTTAAATAGACAAATTATTTTATCCATAGTACTCACTGATGATAAAACTCTAATTTTCAACTCATATGAGTCATGAAAACATATTTATTATTAGCAATGACCATCCCAATCAAATTTCGGGACGAAATTTTTTTAACGGGTAAGTACTGTGATGACCCGGAAATTTCTGACCAAATTTAAACTTAATTTTTATATGTTTCTGACACGATAAGCAAAGTCTGTAATGGTGAGTCTAGTAAATTTTAGAACTATGTTCATACAATCAATTACCCTTTGCGTGTGCCCGACAATTCATGAACAATTGTTTGTAAATAAATATATAGACATAAATAAAAAGACAAGTATACATAGATATTATTTTTAATTAATAAAATGCACTCCAATAAATTGGGATTAATAATGTAAAAATAAAATACAGAATAAATAGGTTGCTATTAAAATATATATAATTATATATATGAATTCTGAACATAAATAATATTATATGTATCGTAAATTATAAATATTAAATATTTAATATAAATTATTATATAATATACTATATAATTAGTAACTAGGATAAGAGTTATAAATTGTAATATATTAAATTACAAGTTTGAATATAATTTTTATGTTAATATTTTTAACAATAATTTCATTATAAACAATAATATGAATATTTGAATAATTAATATATAAAATATATATATTAATATGTAAAACTTGATATGTACACGTAAAATTAATATTTTTGATATTATTATTATTATTATTTCTATTATTATTATTATTATTATTATTATTATTATTATTATTATTATTATTATTATTATTATTATTATTATTATTATTATTATTATTATTATTAGTTTCATCATTATTATTAAAATTAATAATGATGTTTATATAATTAATATCATTATGTTTCCTTATATATTTAATATATATATATATATATATATATATATATATATATATATATATAAATACAGATATAGAAAATTGGATATATATAAATATATATATATATATATATATATATATATATATATATATATATATATATATATATATATATATATATATATACGTATTACAAGTTATAAGGATCCAAATCAGTTGCACATCACGATCACACTTTCAATTCCTGTATCTAATTCTGTTTCATAATGGAAATCAATCACAGAAACATCCAAATTCTGTTAGCTATCGATTTCGTCTTTCTATTTTTCTTGTTTTCTTCTTCCTGGCTCGAATACTTCTGTCGACGCCACATTCATTATATAATTTGATTAATACAAGTTGTTAAGGGAATTCATGCACCCTTCTATCTTTCTCTCTTATATTGTATCCGAGAACCATTAACCCACCAAAACAAAATGCAAACCCACTTCAAGATTTATTGTGGTTCTAATTTGGAGTAACCATTAATGATGACCATCACCTACATCACCTGGCTACCCTCCAACACCATTGAACCACAACCACCATTACAACAAGCAAGTGTACCGTTTTCCTACTACTGCTACAATTCAAATTATGTTTATAATCGATTACTAACCTGATGCTATTTCACTTTCTGTTTCACGATCGAACAACAATCACCAATAACACCATCATGTAATCACCACCATCGTTACCACCTTCGAAACCCACTTCCAAATATTTTTTTCAGTTTCATTCGATCCATAAAACAACCATCATCACCATCATAACCACCACACGACAATCACTCTCAAGTTACCATCACCTTCACCCTTTCATCACTATTTTTTTTTAAAACCCCATCGAATTCCATCATCATTTACACCACTGTTACTATGATCATGTCGACAAAAATGGCTACAAATCACAACTGTTATTGTTACTGTTTTCCAGCCAAAGACCACCACAACTCCATCTTTAAACATCCCTTAAAGCTAACCACTACTATTACATTGAATGATTTTGGTTTGGCCTGAAATAACCACCTTCATTAACTGCGAACTGCTACAGATCACTGCTATTCTCGTTTTTCTTTATATTCAAAAACAAACCAGCATGTTAACCATTATTTTCTCTTCGGTTTTCTTCTTCTGTTTCCCTACTCGACTTCTGTTTTACTTCTTGAACTGGTCTGCTGCTACTGCTACACTTTCTTATCAAAACCTTATGAACTAAAGCATGCAATTAAACCAATGCTATTTTATACTTTTGATAGCTGCAATAGTGTAAAACAAGGAATACCCCACTTGCCAACTAAATTGCTAGTGGGAGGGAATATTAATTCTACAATGAATCGTGTACATGATTAAAGATAAAGGTGAAGCAACCGGTCCCTTGATTTAACATATTCATACACTTTTTATTTTCTTTGACCATGGTGTGTCTGTGATCAAGGTGATGTGACAAGAAGAGGATCCGTTGACGATAATGATACGTGATGACTTGATAAAACCAACATCTGCTACTATTCGAATTCTTACTGTTGCAGACACAATCGTGAGCTGTTTCTATTTCCTATTAATTGGAACCGTTCACACAAAACCGAACCCTACAATACCATCAGTTGTTATTATTTACTGCCATTTGGATCATACTTGGGTTGCTAAAGATTGGGCTATTGATCGGGCCAACCCAATTCCTTTTACTTGGACTTCTATTTCATTAATGGGTTAAATAAGTTTAGATGATTAGTTAAAACAAAATATAAGAAACGGAGCAGCGGTTAGGGGAGTAGTTGTGAAGCGAGAGGTCAAGGGTTCTAGTCCGGGCTGGGGCAGTTTATTTTTCTTTTCCATTTAAGGTAGTCACTTTATTTATTTTCATTATTATTATTCTTATTATCATAAGTATTTTTTATAATTATTAGCATCATTAACATTAAGATTATTATTACTATTATTATTATAAGTATTATTATTAGTATTATCACTTAGGTTATTATTAATAGTATCATTATGATTAAAACCATCCTCATTGATATTAAAATTATTATTATAGTTAGTGTTAATATCAGTACTATTAGTATTATTATCATTGTCACGATTTTATATAAACATTATTTAATTATCATTATTATTAAAAAGTATTATTATTAAAATTATTAGAATTATCATGAAAAGAAATATTATTATCCTGATTATTGAGAATATCATTTTATAAAAATTTACATTTTTATTCTTATTATTATTACTTTATTAATATTATTATTATCACTATCATTATTACTACAAATATATTGACAAATGTTATTTTCCAAAATTATTATTTTCAACATCATTATTAAATCTAATTATTTATTATCATTATTTTGGGTATTATCATTAATTTAACAAATAAATGATATTTATATAAAAGTATATTTAATACACATAACTTAACTATAGTAATAAGTTTTATTTATTAAAAATATATATAAAATGATTATAAATAATGAAACATATAAGTTATTAATATAAAAATGAAATAACTAATAAATTAATATATAATTAATATATATATATATATATATATATATATATATATATATATATATATATATATATATATATATATATATATATTGTTTGATTACAATTATGTGTATTAATATATATACAAATGATATAGGTTCGTGAATCCGAGGCCAACCTTGCATTGTTCAGTTCCGTCGTATGCATATTTTTACTACAAAATATCGTATTATGAGTTTCATTTACTCCCTTTTTTATATATATTTTTGGGACTGAGAATACATGCGCTGCTTTTATAAATGCTTTATGAAATAGACACAAGTGATCGAAACTACATTCTATGGTTGGATTATCAAACCGAATATGCCCCTTTTTAGCTTGGTAGCCTAAGAATTGGTGTTTATGATAATTGCCACCAACTGACGCGAATCCTAAAGATAGATCTATCGGGCCCAACGAGCCCCATCCGAGTTACGGATGCTTTAGTACTTCGAATTTATCATGTCCGAAGTGAGTCCCGGAATGATGGGGATATTCTATATACATCTTGTTAAGGTCGGTTACCAGGTGTTCAATCCATATGAATGAATTTTAATTCGCGAGTTACGCGTGACAATATATGAAATCTTGTGGTCAATTAAAATGATGAAAATGAATGATTATGATAAACTAATGAACTCACCAACCTTTTGGTTGACACTTGAAAGCATGTTTATTCTCAGATATGAAAGAAATCTTCCGCTGTGCATTTGCTCATATTAGAGATATTACTTGGAGTCATTCATGACATATTTCAAAAGACGTTGCATTCGAGTCGTTGAGTTCATCAAGATTATTATTAAGTCAATTATAGTTGGATATATTATGAAATGGTATGCATGCCGTCAACTTTCGATGTAATGAAAGATTGTCTTTTAAAAACGAATGCAATGTTTGAAAAATGTATCATATAGAGGTCAAGTACCTCACGATGTAACCAAATGTAATGTATTCGTCCAGATGGATTAGGACAGGTCCTTTCATTCAGTGCAGTCATTTGCATTATTGCTACGAAATACAGTATTGTGAGTTTCATTTGCTCCCTTTTTAAATGCTTTTGCAATATATATTTTTGGGACTGAGAATACATGTGATGTTTTTATAAATGTTTTACGAAATAGACACAAGTAATCGAAACTACATTCTATGGTTGGATTATCAAATCGAATATGCTCCTTTTAGCTTGGTAGCCTAAGAATTAGGGAACAGTACCCATAATTGACGCGAATCTTAAAGATAGATATATGGGCCTAACAAACCCCATCCGAGGTACGGATGCTTTAGTACTTCGACTTATTATTATACAAATGAGAGGATTCTATTTTGGGGATATTCTATATGCATCTTGTTAATGTCAGTTACCAGGTGTTCACCATATGAATGATTTTTATCTCTATGCAGTTTGTGAAATGCCTGATATGAGATGTATATTTATGAGAAATGGAAATGAAAATCTTGTGGTCTATTAAAATTATAGAAATGATCGATTAAGATAAACTAATGAACTTACCAACCTTTTGGTTGACACTTTAAAGCATGTTTATTCTCAGGATTGAAAGAAATCTTCCGATATGCATTTGTTCAATTTAAAGATAGTACTTGGAGTTATTCATGGCATATTTCAAAAGACGTTGCATTCAAGTCGTTGAGTTCAGTAAAGATTAAGATTAAGTAAATGACAGATTAGATCATTTATAGTTGGATATTATGAAATGGTATGCATGCCTGTCAACTTTTGATGTAATGAAAGTTTGTCTTTTAAAACGAGTGCAATGTTTGTAAAATGTATCATATAGAGGTCAAATACCTCGTAATGTAATCATATGTTATTGTATTCGTTCTTATGGATTAGGACGGGTATTTACATACTTTGAGATTTACAATGAGTTCATCTAGAGTTAACTTCTCCGCATTCTTTGATTCGTCAATTACCGTCACCTTTGGTCTCCATCTTGATGGTAGAGCCCTTAAGAATTTTCGAACATATTGCGTATCCGTGTAGATTGTACCTAGAGCTTTCAAACTTGAAAAAATATTGTTAAATCTAGTGTAGGCACTATCTATTTTTTCATAATCTTTAATGTAAAATTATTCATATTTAGTTATAAGCAATTCTACTTTATTTTCGATGACTTGTAGATTTCCATGATGGGTAACCATGATACTATCCCAAATTTCCTTAGCACTACCCATCATAAAAACTCTCTCATATTCTTTCCTAGGCAAAGCATTAAAAATGGTTATTTTGGCTTCATAGTTTTTGCATACTTCTACTTTGTGTTCCTTAGTCCATTCTTCCTCGGGTATATATATTTTAGTTTTCTTATCATCACCAAACTTAAATGGAACATAATCACCTTTAGTAATAATATTTCAATAGTCTATATCTTTGGAGCGGATATACATTTCAAATCGATGCTTCCAATAGCAAAATCCTTCACTTTCAAGAAGTGGAAGCCTTTGCATGGAGCATCCTTCACTATAGTTCAAGTTCTCAAATTTTTGTTCCATGATCTCTAAGATTTGCAAAAAATAGTTTTAATTTCGAATTAGTAATTTTTGACAAAACGTTTAGAGCAACCGCTCTGATACCAATTGTAAGTAA
This sequence comes from Rutidosis leptorrhynchoides, assembly GCF_046630445.1. NCBI lineage: Eukaryota > Viridiplantae > Streptophyta > Magnoliopsida > Asterales > Asteraceae > Rutidosis > Rutidosis leptorrhynchoides. Next base: position 217,482,316 of record NC_092336.1, read on the forward strand.
CTAGAGGGGGGTGAATAGTTACTTAGTCAATTTTTTAAAATTTTCTTTGCGTTTTCTTGAACTTGAACTTGATATAGTGTGACTTGAAATGTTTGTTCTCTAATAATACTAACAAGATATATATGTAAAGATATAATTAAAAAGATAAGGGAAGAGAGAACAAACACAACGATTTATAGTGGTTCGGGAAGATGTTAACTAATCTTCCTTAATCCACTCCTCAATTCTACGAATTGAGATTTTTCTTCACTATGATACTCCAAACTCGGTGGAGTGTCCGGATACAACACTAGTACTTCAATAAGCCGCAACTTGTGAACTCTTACGTCCCTTTGAAGACTTCACAAACACCTATATGAACTATCCTATTGAAAACACAACTACCCTCTAGATCCCTTTAAGAAGATAGTTTACAAGTAAACTTACAACTTAAGCTTACAAGTACTCTAGCTAGAATTACTCTAAAAGATTATAATTTAATTATAAGAATGATATCAGTAAATATGAGAAAATATGAGTGCAAGAGGTGAGTCTTCAAATGCTTCAAGGCTTGGATTTTATAGAAAAGAGAAATCAGCCTGGAAGCTACACGGCTCGCTGCACGGTCGACCGTGGTTCGACCGTGTACCTCTGACATCTGATTCATATGGCCGTTTTTGTCCTTTAAAAATTGTCATTTTCCCTTGTTGAATAGCTGCAACTAAAGGCCAAGTATCTCTAAAATCATCCCTATTACCCCTTTTGTTTTGGACATAAGCATGGAGGTTGACATGTCCATAAAAGAAAAAAGTCTTCAAGCTTTGACCATTTGTCATTGATTACTTAAAGAGGTAATTGCATAATTTTGTCTCTTGACAAACCATTATCTTCCAAAAACTTCATCAACCTTTCTTAATTACTTGTCATTTTGCTAATGGGAGTATATTGCCCTTTGAAACATTGTTACAAATCAAATGAACTAGTTTGAGTCTAGTTTGAACATAATGATCCTTGTTACAATTTTGACTAGCTTGAACTAATCACATTGTTATACATGTAATGGTACATAGAACTAATGAGAGAGCAACTCTTTAATTGGAACTTCAATGACCATTATTAGTATGTTTAAATGACATTATGTATTAGGATAAAAAATATAACAGTTGAGTGTTTAATCTAAATTAGGCTTAAAATATCATTAAGATGTCATTAGGTGTGATTAGTGAAAATTAACATCTTTTGGTTCAAAACTCCTTTGAGATCAAAGAGGGCAACTATTATAAGTATGTTTAAAAAGGTTTTATAAATTATAGATGCCTCAAAGTGGTCTAACTTAAAGTGGATGAATTTGGTAACAGAGAAAACTGAGGTTGAGCTGCGATCGACCGTGAGGTTAGCCGTAGATTGACAGTTTTAGAAAAACTTGAATTCATTGGTACAGGACACATACGGTCAGTTTCACGGTCGACTGTGGTTCAACCGCGTACCTTTTTTACCAAGATTATTACTTATGCATTGGTCTTTTGCTAGAGATAGTTTAGACTCATGAAATTATATCGTCTTACATATGATTAATCACTTATCTCTTTTGTGTCATCATCAAAATAAAGTGATCAACTTTTGAATATTATGATTGGAATCTTAACCAACATCTCGGTTATATGTTCCTTAATTTGTTTGATGAATATGAGACGATATATTTTATTGAATATATAATATATATAATCGGATCATGCATTGCTAATTGTGATTAACAATTTAATTACATCTAGTAAGAATATCTCTTTACTATTATGTTTATCAGCGAAACATATGTTAGTGAGTAATGCATGATTATTGATATGAAAGTTGCATTATATAGTTAATGCGTTATTATTTTTCATAAGGGTGAATATTCATATAAAACTTTTTTTTTTTATATTGTGACGCCCCGTACAAAATTAACGTGTACGGATCATCAACAACAGGATCATTACAAGGCCAAACACTATATGCTATTTTAAAATAAGTTTGCATTCATAAGAAAGGGTGACGTCATAACCAACATCAAAAGTTTTACAAACGTTAGTAGGCTTCTACGAATAGAAGTAATTAACATAAGTATGAGACCCAATGGTCATTACAAATTCATTGTTTCAAAAGTAACATAGTTGTGAATGCAAGGTAAATGTTTCATGCAGAGACATCTCTAACAAAAGCAGCGGGAGTCTACACAGCAAGACTACTACTGAAATGTCCCGTTCTTATTGATTAAAAACGTTCCATATTAATTGATTTCGTTGCGAGGTTTTGACCTCTATATGAGACATTTTTCAAAGACTGCATTCATTTTAAAACAAACCATAACCTTTATTTCATCAATAAAGGTTTAAAAAGCTTTACGTAGATTATCAAATAATGATAATCTAAAATATCCTGTTTACACACGACCATTACATAATGGTTTACAATACAAATATGTTACAACAAAATAAGTTTCTTGAATGCAGTTTTTACACAATATCATACAAGCATGGACTCCAAATCTCGTCCTTATTTAAGTATGCGACAGCGGAAGCTCTTAATAATTACCTGAGAATAAACATGCTTAAAACGTCAACAAAAATGTTGGTGAGTTATAGGTTTAACCTATATATATCAAATCATAATAATAGACCACAAGATTTCATATTTCAATACACATCCCATACATAGAGATAAAAATCATTCATATGATGAACACCTGGTAACCGACATTAACAAGATGCATATATAAGAATATCCCCATCATTCCGGGACACCCTTCGGATATGATATAAATTTCGAAGTACTAAAGCATCCGGTACTTTGGATGGGGCTTGTTGGGCCCGATAGATCTATCTTTAGGATTCGCGTCAATTAGGGTGTATGTTCCCTAATTCTTAGATTACCAGACTTAATAAAAAGGGGCATATTCGATTTCGATAATTCAACCATAGAATGTAGTTTCACGTACTTGTGTCTATTTTGTAAATCATTTATAAAACCTGCATGTATTCTCATCCCAAAAATATTAGATTTTAAAAGTGGGACTATAACTCACTTTCACAGATTTTTACTTCTTCGGGAAGTAAGACTTGGCCACTGGTTGATTCACGAACCTATAACAATATATACATATATATCAAAGTATGTTCAAAATATATTTACAACACTTTTAATATATTTTGATGCTTTAAGTTTATTAAGTCAGCTGTCCTCGTTAGTAACCTACAACTAGTTGTCCACAGTTAGATGTACAGAAATAAATCGATAAATATTATCTTGAATCAATCCACGACCCAGTGTATACGTATCTCAGTATTGATCACAACTCAAACTATATATATTTTGGAATCAACCTCAACCCTGTATAGCTAACTCCAACATTCACATATAGAGTGTCTATGGTTGTTCCGAAATATATATAGATGTGTCGACATGATAGGTCGAAACATTGTATACGTGTCTATGGTATCTCAAGATTACATAATATACAATACAAGTTGATTAAGTTATGGTTGGAATAGATTTGTTACCAATTTTCACGTAGCTAAAATGAGAAAAATTATCCAATCTTGTTTTACCCATAACTTCTTCATTTTAAATCCGTTTTGAGTGAATCAAATTGCTATGGTTTCATATTGAACTCTATTTTATGAATCTAAACATAAAAAGTATAGGTTTATAGTCGGAAAAATAAGTTACAAGTCGTTTTTGTAAAGGTAGTCATTTCAGTCGAAAGAACGACGTCTAGATGACCATTTTAGAAAACATACTTCCACTTTGAGTTTAACCATAATTTTTGGATATAGTTTCATGTTCATAATAAAAATCATTTTCTCAGAATAACAACTTTTAAATCAAAGTTTATCATAGTTTTTAATTAACTAACCCAAAACAGCCCGCGGTGTTACTACGACGGCGTAAATCCGGTTTTACGGTGTTTTTCGTGTCTCCAGGTTTTAAATCATTAAGTTAGCATATCATATAGATATAGAACATGTGTTTAGTTGATTTTAAAAGTCAAGTTAGAAGGATTAACTTTTGTTTGCGAACAAGTTTAGAATTAACTAAACTATGTTCTAGTGATTACAAGTTTAAACCTTCGAATAAGATAGCTTTATATGTATGAATCGAATGATGTTATGAACATCATTACTACCTTAAGTTCCTTGTATAAACCTACTAGAAAAGAGAAAAATGGATCTAGCTTCAATGGATCCTTGGATGGCTCGAAGTTCTTGAAGCAGAATCATGACACGAAAACAAGTTCAAGTAAGATCATCACTTGAAATAAGATTGTTATAGTTATAGAAATTGAACCAAAGTTTGAATATGATTATTACCTTGTATTAGAATGATAACCTACTGTAAGAAACAAAGATTTCTTGAGGTTGGATGATCACCTTACAAGATTGGAAGTGAGCTAGCAAACTTGAAAGTATTGTTGATATTATGTAACTAGAACTTGTAGAATATATGAAGAAAACTTAGAACTTGAAGATAGAACTTGAGAGAGATCAATTAGATGAATAAAATTGAAGAATAAAAGTGTTTGTAGGTGTTTTTGGTCGTTGGTGTATGGATTAGATATAAAGGATATGTAATTTTGTTTTCATGTAAATAAGTCATGAATGATTACTCATATTTTTGTAATTTTATGAGATATTTCATGCTAGTTGCCAAATGATGGTTCCCACATGTGTTAGGTGACTCACATGGGCTGCTAAGAGCTGATCATTGGAGTGTATATACCAATAGTACATACATCTAAAAGCTGTGTATTGTACGAGTACGAATACGGGTGCATACGAGTAGAATTGTTGATGAAACTGAACGAGGATGTAATTGTAAGCATTTTTGTTAAGTAGAAGTATTTTGATAAGTGTATTTAAGTCTTTCAAAAGTGTATAAATACATATTAAAACACTACATGTATATACATTTTAACTGAGTCGTTAAGTCATCGTTAGTCGTTACATGTAAGTGTTGTTTTGAAACCTTTAGGTTAACGATCTTGTTAAATGTTGTTAACCCAATGTTTATAATATCAAATGAGATTTTAAATTATTATATTATCATGATATTATCATGTATGAATATCTCTTAATATGATATATATATACATTAAATGTCTTTACAACGATAATCGTTACATATATGTCTCGTTTAAAAATCATTAAGTTAGTAGTCTTGTTTTTACATATGTAGTTCATTGTTAATATACTTAATGATATGTTTACTTATCATAGTATCATGTTAACTATATATATATCCATATATATGTCTTCATATAGTTTTTACAAGTTTTAACGTTCGTGAATCACCGGTCAACTTGGGTGGTCAATTGTCTATATGAAACATATTTCAATTAATCAAGTCTTAACAAGTTTGATTGCTTAACATGTTGGAAACATTTAATCATGTAAATATCAATCTCATTTAATATATATAAACATGGAAAAGTTCGGGTCACTGCAGTACCTACCCGTTAAATAAATTTCGTCCCGAAATTTTAAGCTGTTGAAGGTGTTGACGAATCTTCTGGAAATAGATGCGGGTATTTCTTCTTCATCTGATCTTCACGCTCCCAGGTGAACTCGAGTCCTCTACGAGCATTCCATCGAACCTTAACAATTGGTATCTTGTTTTGCTTAAGTCTTTTAACCTCACGATCTATTATTTCGACGGGTTCTTCGATGAATTGAAGTTTTTCGTTGATTTGGATTTCATCTAACGGAATAGTGAGATCTTCTTTAGCAAAACATTTCTTCAAATTCGAGACGTGGAAAGTGTTATGTACAGCCGCGAGTTGTTGAGGTAACTCAAGTCGGTAAGCTACTGGTCCGACACGATTAATAATCTTGAATGGTCCAATATACCTTGGATTTAATTTCCCTCGTTTACCAAATCGAACAACGCCTTTCCAAGGTGCAACTTTAAGCATGACCATCTCTCCAATTTCAAATTCTATATCTTTTCTTTTAATGTCAGCATAGCTCTTTTGTCGACTTTGGGCGGTTTTCAACCGTTGTTGAATTTGAATGATCTTCTCGGTAGTTTCTTGTATAATCTCCGGACCCGTAATCTGTCTATCCCCCACTTCACTCCAACAAATCGGAGACCTGCACTTTCTACCATAAAGTGCTTCAAACGGCGCCATCTCAATGCTTGAATGGTAGCTGTTGTTGTAGGAAAATTCTGCTAATGGTAGATGTCGATCCCAACTGTTTCCGAAATCAATAACACATGCTCGTAGCATGTCTTCAAGTGTTTGTATCGTCCTTTCACTCTGCCCATCAGTTTGTGGATGATAGGCAGTACTCATGTCTAGACGAGTTCCTAATGCTTGCTGTAATGTCTGCCAGAATCTTGAAATAAATCTGCCATCCCTATCAGAGATAATAGAGATTGGTATTCCATGTCTGGAGACGACTTCCTTCAAATACAGTCGTGCTAACTTCTCCATCTTGTCATCTTCTCTTATTGGCAGGAAGTGTGCTGATTTGGTGAGACGATCAACTATTACCCAAATAGTATCAAAACCACTTGCAGTCCTTGGCAATTTAGTGATGAAATCCATGGTAATGTTTTCCCATTTCCATTCCGGGATTTCGGGTTGTTGAAGTAGACCTGATGGTTTCTGATGCTCAGCTTTGACCTTAGAACACGTCAAACATTCTCCTACATATTTAGCAACATCGGCTTTCATACCCGGCCACCAAAAATGTTTCTTGAGATCCTTGTACATCTTTCCCGTTCCAGGATGTATTGAGTATCTGGTTTTATGAGCTTCTCTAAGTACCATTTTTCTCATATCTCCTAATTTTGGTACCCAAATCCTTTCAGCCCTATACCGGGTTCCGTCTTCCCGAATATTAAGATGTTTCTCCGATCCTTTGGGTATTTCTTCCTTTAAATTTCCCTCTTTTAAAACTCCTTGTTGCGCCTCCTTTATTTGAGTAGTAAGGTTATTATGAATCATTATATTCATAGATTTTACTCGAATGGGTTCTCTGTCCTTCCTGCTCAAGGCATCGGCTACAACATTTGCCTTCCCCGGGTGGTAACGAATCTCAAAGTCGTAATCATTCAATAATTCAATCCACCTACGCTGCCTCATATTCAGTTGTTTCTGATTAAATATGTGTTGAAGACTTTTGTGGTCGGTATATATAATAATTTTGACCCCATATAAGTAGTGCCTCCAAGTCTTTAATGCAAAAACAACCGCGCCTAATTCCAAATCATGCGTCGTATAATTTTGTTCGTGAATCTTCAATTGTCTAGATGCATAAGCAATCACCTTCGTTCGTTGCATTAATACACAACCGAGACCTTGCTTTGATGCGTCACAATAAATCACAAAATCATCATTCCCTTCAGGCAATGACAATATAGGTGCCGTAGTTAGCTTTTTCTTCAATAACTGAAACGCTTTCTCTTGTTCATCATTCCATTCAAATTTCTTCCCTTTATGCGTTAATGCAGTCAAGGGTTTTGCTATTCTGGAAAAGTCTTGGATGAACCTTCTGTAGTAACCAGCTAGTCCTAAAAACTGGCGTATGTGTTTCGGAGTTTTCGGGGTTTCCCACTTTTCAACAGTTTCTATCTTTGCCGGATCCACCTTAATACCTTCTTTGTTCACTATGTGACCGAGGAATTGAACTTCTTCCAACCAAAATGCACACTTTGAAAACTTAGCGTACAATTCTTCTTTCCTCAATACTTCTAACACCTTTCTCAAATGTTCACCGTGTTCTTGGTCATTCTTTGAGTAAATAAGTATGTCATCAATGAAAACAATGACAAACTTGTCAAGGTATGGTCCACACACTCGGTTCATAAGGTCCATGAACACAGCTGGTGCATTAGTTAAACCAAACAGCATGACCATAAACTCGTAATGACCGTAACGTGTTCTAAAAGCAGTCTTTGGAATATCATCTTCTTTCACCCGCATTTGATGATACCCGGAACGTAAGTCAATCTTTGAATAAACAGACGAGCCTTGTAGTTGATCAAATAAGTCTTCGATTCTCGGTAGTGGGTAGCGGTTCTTGATGGTAAGTTTGTTCAACTCTCGGTAGTCGATACACAACCTGAATGTACCATCTTTCTTCTTGACAAACAAAACAGGAGCTCCCCACGGTGATGTGCTTGGTCGAATGAAACCACGCTCTAAAAGTTCTTGTAATTGGCTTTGCAGTTCTTTCATCTCGCTGGGTGCGAGTCTGTAAGGAGCACGAGCTATTGGTGCAGCTCCTGGTACAAGATCTATTTGAAATTCAACGGATCGATGTGGGGGTAATCCCGGTAATTCTTTCGGAAATACATCGGGAAATTCTTTTGCGACGGCAACATCATTGATGCTCTTTTCTTCAGTTTGTACTTTCTCGACGTGTGCTAGAACAGCATAGCAACCTTTTCTTATTAGTTTTTGTGCCTTCAAATTACTAATAAGATGTAGCTTCGTGTTGCCCTTTTCTCCGTACACCATTAAGGGTTTTCCTTTTTCTCGTATAATGCGAATTGCATTTTTGTAACAAATGATCTCTGCTTTCACTTCTTTCAACCAGTCCATACCGATTATCACATCAAAACTCCCTAACTCTACTGGTATCAAATCAATCTTAAATGTTTCGCTAACCAGTTTAATTTCTCGATTCCGACATATATTATCTGCTGAAATTAATTTACCATTTGCTAATTCGAGTAAAAATTTACTATCCAAAGGCGTCAATGGACAACTTAATTTAGCACAAAAATCTCTACTCATATAGCTTCTATCCGCACCCGAATCAAATAAAACGTAAGCAGATTTATTGTCAATAAGAAACGTACCCGTAACAAGCTCCGGGTCTTCCTGTGCCTCTGCCGCATTAATATTGAAAACTCTTCCGCGGCCTTGTCCATTCGTGTTCTCCTGGTTCGGGCAATTTCTAATAATGTGGCCCGGTTTTCCACATTTATAACAAACTACATTTGCATAACTTGCTCCGATACTACTTGCTCCGCCATTACTCATTCCGACACCATTTGTTCCTTTCGTTCTATTAACCCCTGGTCCGTAGACCTCACACTTCGCCGCGCTATGACCATTTCTTTTACACTTGTTGCAAAATTTGGTGCAGAACCCCGAGTGATACTTTTCACACCTTTGGCATAGCTGCTTCTGATTGTTGTTGTTGTTGCGGTTATTATTGTTATTGGGATGATTGTTATAGTTGCTGTTGTTGTTGTTGTTGTTGTTGTTGTTGGGCCGTTTGTTGTAGTTGCGATTGATGTTGCGATTGTTGGGATAATTGTTGCGATTATTGTTGTAATTGCTGTTGTTGCTGTATTGGTGATTCTTATCACCGTTTTCCTCCCACTTTCTTTTGACTTGCTTCACATTGGCCTCTTCAGCAGTCTGTTCTTTAATTCTTTCTTCAATCTGGTTCACTAGTTTGTGAGCCATTCTACATGCCTGTTGTATGGAGGCGGGCTCGTGTGAACTTATATCTTCTTGGATTCTTTCCGGTAATCCTTTCACAAACGCGTCGATCTTCTCTTCCTCATCTTCGAATGCTCCCGGACACAATAGGCACAATTCTGTGAATCGTCTTTCGTACGTGGTAATATCAAATCCTTGGGTTCGTAACCCTCTAAGTTCTGTCTTGAGCTTATTGACCTCGGTTCTGGGACGGTATTTCTCGTTCATCAAGTGCTTGAATGCTGACCACGGTAGTGCGTACGCATCGTCTTGTCCCACTTGCTCTAGATAGGTATTCCACCATGTTAACGCAGAACCTGTGAAGGTATGCGTAGCGTACTTTACTTTGTCCTCTTCAGTACACTTACTTATGGCAAACACCGATTCGACCTTCTCGGTCCACCGTTTCAATCCGATCGGTCCTTCGGTTCCATCAAATTCCAAAGGTTTGCAGGCAGTGAATTCTTTGTAGGTGCATCCTACACGATTTCCTGTACTGCTAGATCCAAGGTTATTGTTGGTATGTAGCGCAGCCTGTACTGCGGCTATGTATGAAGCTAGAAAAGTACGGAATTCCTCTTCATTCATATTCACGGTGTGTCGAGTAGTCGGTGCCATTTCCTTCAAAATAGTCAAATGGAACAAGTTAATCATACAGAATATTAAGAGTAGTTAATAGTATTTCGTAGCATAATATGAACTCATTTATAAAAGCTTTTTCTTCATATTAGCGTTTTATAAGTTTAAATTCGGGTAGTACCTACCCGTTAAGTTCATACTTAGTAGCTAATATACAATTCAACTACTACAATTCTATATGAAAAACTGATTATAATAATATTTCGCGTTCAAACTTTTACACAATATTTTACAAACTTACAATACCGCTTATTTTACATATAGCATGAAATATAGCACACAATAAATTTGATACAAGATGGTTGTGAAGATAATTCTAGCTAGTACACAAGTCGTTCAGCAAAGGCAATAAAGACACGTAATTCATACTTCCAGAAACAAGTCATGCATTCTGGTTTTACTAGGATTATTTCCCATCCTTGGTCTTGTGGAACATAACCGTTATGGCCGTTGATAAGACATCGTGTTGTAACGTCGTCAAAGGGACGAGGGTTACGTAATGTCTAACAGTCCCGTAACAATCTAAAAACCTCAATTCTTACCCCAATTACCAACTCCGTCACTTGTCAGAACGTTTTGTTTAATAGTTGTAGCCCGATGTTCTTGTTCTCACTTTGGTGAAAAACGAACATTACTAATCCGTAAGCATAACATGCTTCTTTATGTTGCATGTTAGCCACTTTTTCTAAATCACGAAGTCCAATATTCGGATATATTGAGTCAAAATAATTTCTTAACCCATTGCGTAAAATAGCATTTGGGTTCCCCGCAATATATGCGTCAAAGTAAACACATCGTAACTTATGGATTTCCCAATGTGATATCCCCCATCTTTCGAACGAAAGCCTTTTATAAACCAAGGCATTCTTGGAACGTTCTTCGAATGTCTTACAAACTGATCTCGCCTTAAATAGTTGTGCCGAAGAATTCTGACCGACTCTAGACAAGATTTCATCAATCATGTCTCCGGGTAGGTCTCTTAAAATATTGGGTTGTCTATCCATTTTGTGTTTTTATACTGTAAAATAGACAAGAGTTAGATTCAGAAAAAAAAATACTTATTAATACAAGCAATTTTTACATATATCATAAAGCATAAGCACACTATATTACATATATTACACCACACGAATACAACTATCTTATTCCGACTCGCTTGTTTCTTCTTCTTCGGTTTTGGTTCGTTTTGCCAAGTTTCTAGGGATATATGATGTTCCCCTAATACGACGTATTAAAAAAATACTTATTAATACGTCGTTTTCCACATTGGTTTAGAAAAACCTGGTGGTTTAGAGGTTCCCGGGTCATTGTTACAACTTAAGAACTTCGGGGGTTGACGATACATATAAAGTTCATCGGGGTTGGAATTCGATTTCTTTATTTTTATGCCCTTTCCCTTATTATTTTCTTTTGCCTTTTTAAATTCAGTTGGGGTAATTTCTATAACATCATCGGAATTCTCGTCGGAATCCGATTCATCGGAGAATTGGTAATCCTCCCAATATTTTGCTTCCTTGGCGGAAACACCATTGACCATAATTAACCTTGGTCGGTTGGTTGAGGATTTTCTTTTACTTAACCGTTTTATTATTTCCCCCACCGGTTCTATTTCTTCATCCAGTTCCGATTCTTCTTCCGGTTCCGATTCTTCTTCCGGTTCCGACTCTTCTTCCGGTTCCTCTTCGGGAACTTGTGAATCAGTCCACGAAACATTTCAATTTACATTTGACTCTTCATTAGTATTAGGTGAGTCAATGGGACTTGTTCTAGAGGTAGACATCTATCACATAATATCAAACACGTTAAGAGATTAATATATCACATAATATTCACATGTTAAAAATATATAGTTTTCAACAAAATTTGTTAAGCAATCATTTTTCAAGTAAACACGGTCGAAGTCCAGACTTACTAATGCATCCTAACAAACTCGATAAGACACACTAATGCAAAATTCTGGTTCTCTAAGACCAACGCTCAGATACCAACTGAAATGTCCCGTTCTTATTGATTAAAAACGTTCCATATTAATTGATTTCGTTGCGAGGTTTTGACCTCTATATGAGACGTTTTTCAAAGACTGCATTCATTTTAAAACAAACCATAACTTTTATTTCATCAATAAAGGTTTAAAAAGCTTAACGTAGATTATCAAATAATGATAATCTAAAATATCCTGTTTACACACGACCATTACATAATGGTTTACAATACAAATATGTTACAACAAAATAAGTTTCTTGAATGCAGTTTTTACACAATATCATACAAGCATGGACTCCAAATCTCGTCCTTATTTAAGTATGCGACAGCGGAAGCTCTTAATAATTACCTGAGAATAAACATGCTTAAAACATCAACAAAAATGTTGGTGAGTTATAGGTTTAACCTATATATATCAAATCATAATAATAGACCACAAGATTTCATATTTCAATACACATCCCATACATAGAGATAAAAATCATTCATATGGTGAACACCTGGTAACCGACATTAACAAGATGCATATATAAGAATATCCCCATCATTCCGGGACACCCTTCGGATATGATATAAATTTCGAAGTACTAAAGCATCCGGTACTTTGGATGGGGCTTGTTGGGCCCGATAGATCTATCTTTAGGATTCGCGTCAATTAGGGTGTCTGTTCCCTAATTCTTAGATTACCAGACTTAATAAAAAGGGGCATATTCGATTTCGATAATTCAACCATAGAATGTAGTTTCACGTACTTGTGTCTATTTTGTAAATCATTTATAAAACCTGCATGTATTCTCATCCCAAAAATATTAGATTTTAAAAGTGGGACTATAACTCACTTTCACAGATTTTTACTTCGTCGGGAAGTAAGACTTGGCCACTGGTTGATTCACGAACCTATAACAATATATACATATATATCAAAGTATGTTCAAAATATATTTACAACACTTTTAATATATTTTGATGTTTTAAGTTTATTAAGTCAGCTGTCCTCGTTAGTAACCTACAACTAGTTGTCCACAGTTAGATGTACAGAAATAAATCGATAAATATTATCTTGAATCAATCCACGACCCAGTGTATACGTATCTCAGTATTGATCACAACTCAAACTATATATATTTTGGAATCAACCTCAACCATGTATAGCTAACTCCAACATTCACATATAGATTGTCTATGGTTGTTCCGAAATATATATAGATGTGTCGACATGATAGGTCGAAACATTGTATACGTGTCTATGGTATCTCAAGATTACATAATATACAATACAAGTTGATTAAGTTATGGTTGGAATAGATTTGTTACCAATTTTCACGTAGCTAAAATGAGAAAAATTATCCAATCTTGTTTTACCCATAACTTCTTCATTTTAAATCCGTTTTGAGTGAATCAAATTGCTATGGTTTCATATTGAACTCTATTTTATGAATCTAAACAGAAAAAGTATAGGTTTATAGTCGGAAAAATAAGTTACAAGTCGTTTTTGTAAAGGTAGTCATTTCAGTCGAAAGAACGACGTCTAGATGACCATTTTAGAAAACATACTTCCACTTTGAGTTTAACCATAATTTTTGGATATAGTTTCATGTTCATAATAAAAATCATTTTATCAGAATAACAACTTTTAAATCAAAGTTTATCATAGTTTTTAATTAACTAACCCAAAACAGCCCGCGGTGTTACTACGACGGCGTAAATCCGGTTTTACGGTGTTTTTCGTGTCTCCCGGTTTTAAATCATTAAGTTAGCATATCATATAGATATAGAACATGTGTTTAGTTGATTTTAAAAGTCAAGTTAGAAGGATTAACTTTTGTTTGCGAACAAGTTTAGAATTAACTAAACTATGTTCTAGTGATTACAAGTTTAAACCTTCGAATAAGATAGCTTTATATGTATGAATCGAATGATGTTATGAACATCATTACTACCTTAAGTTCCTTGTATAAACCTACTAGAAAAGAGAAAAATGGATCTAGCTTCAACGGATCCTTGGATGGCTCGAAGTTCTTGAAGCAAAATCATGACACGAAAACAAGTTCAAGTAAGATCATCACTTGAAATAAGATTGTTATAGTTATAGAAATTGAACCAAAGTTTGAATATGATTATTACCTTGTATTAGAATGATAACCTACTGTAAGAAACAAAGATTTTTTGAGGTTGGATGATCACCTTACAAGATTGGAAGTGAGCTAGCAAACTTGAAAGTATTCTTGATTTTATGTAACTAGAACTTGTAGAATATATGAAGAACACTTAGAACTTGAAGATAGAACTTGAGAGAGATCAATTAGATGAAGAAAATTGAAGAATAAAAGTGTTTGTAGGTGTTTTTGGTCGTTGGTGTATGGATTAGATATAAAGGATATGTAATTTTGTTTTCATGTAAATAAGTCATGAATGATTACTCATATTTTTGTAATTTTATGAGATATTTCATGCTAGTTGCCAAATGATGGTTCCCACATGTGTTAGGTGACTCACATGGGCTGCTAAGAGCTGATCATTGGAGTGTATATACCAATAGTACATACATCTAAAAGTTGTGTATTGTACGAGTACGAATACGGGTGCATACGAGTAGAATTGTTGATGAAACTGAACGAGGATGTAATTGTAAGCATTTTTGTTAAGTAGAAGTATTTTGATAAGTGTATTTAAGTCTTTCAAAAGTGTATAAATACATATTAAAACACTACATGTATATACATTTTAACTGAGTCGTTAAGTCATCGTTAGTCGTTACATGTAAGTGTTGTTTTGAAACCTTTAGGTTAACGATCTTGTTAAATGTTGTTAACCCAATGTTTATAATATCAAATGAGATTTTAAATTATTATATTATCATGATATTATCATGTATGAATATCTCTTAATATGATATATATACATTAAATGTCTTTACAACGATAATCGTTACATATATGTCTCGTTTAAAAATCATTAAGTTAGTAGTCTTGTTTTTACATATGTAGTTCATTGTTAATATACTTAATGATATGTTTACTTATCATAGTATCATGTTAACTATATATATATATCCATATATATGTCATCATATAGTTTTTACAAGTTTTAACGTTCGTGAATCACCGGTCAACTTGGGTGGTCAATTGTCTATATGAAACATATTTCAATTAATCAAGTCTTAACAAGTTTGATTGCTTAACATGTTGGAAACATTTAATCATGTAAATATCAATCTCATTTAATATATATAAAATGGAAAAGTTCGGCTCACTACAACTACAGCGGAAGCATCAAACCTCTAAGCACCTGAGAAAACATGCTTAAAAACGTCAACACGAATGTTGGTGAGCTATCGTTTAAATGTAACAGTAATGTAAGGTAGGCCACAAGATTTCAGTATTTCAAAACAGTATGAAAAGTATATGCTCAATCGTGGGCACTTGGTAACTAACTTAACGTAATATCACCCCCCTAAAAGTACACTTGGCGAGTGCATAAGTTTACAAAGTATTAAACACCCGTTAAATGCTAGTGCGACTAGCCCGAGTGGGGATGTCAAACCCTATGGAACCATATCTAAGATTCGCGTTCACCGGTTCAAAAACCAATGACTAAACTTTACCGAGCTAAGGGAAAAGTTTATGCCGTTATATAACCCACACATATATAAAGTTTAAGTACTCATGCCTAGTATGTAAAATGTAAAAAGCGCATGTATTCTCAGTTCCCAAAATAGTTAAAGTAAAAAGGGATGCTATAACTCACAGTGAAAAGTAGTAAAGTCGATACGCGATAAGTAAGCAAGTAGTTGGTCCGAAAGGTCCTCAACCTAAGTCAAAAGTTACTAAGTCAATAAATCGTTCCCAAAGGTTTAAAAGTATGTAAATTAGGTCTTAAGTATCATCATCATTCAACAACATAAGTAAAAAGTAAAGTAAGTTTTCAATCAAGAATAGAGATCGAAACAAAGGCTGATTTCGTTCAGCTGCCACAACCTCTATACAAACTAAAATGAGGTGATACCAGTGGCCATGGCTCCGTATATGAGTCCTTTAACCACTGACCAATTTTCAAAACCAAACTTGTCTTCATTTGATCGTGGCGATAGTTTAAGTGCGAGTAGGTCAGAAATTTCAGCACAACGTTAAAAGGGCGTAGTGACTTTCGGAAGGCTATAAATCCTAAACCGTAAATTGGATTAAGACGAGGCCCAAACGTAAAATCATCTACTTGAACCGAAATAACTGGAAATCAGCTTTCCAGTAGCCCAGGGAGTTGATCAGACCCAGAAAACAGTAAGTAAAGTGCTCCGGTGGGGTTCTTGGTGCTTGATGTTCATCACGGTTCTCATCCTTGATGCTTGTAGCTTCAAGTGTACAACTCGTTGATGTGTTTGCATCACCTTAACCAAGTTTTGACCATCATAACACTAGTGTATGTCTAAGATAAATAGCACAACTCATTTAAGGGTTGTAAGAAGGTTGATGAACCAAAGTTACATCAAGATCTTAGATCCGACACATACATGAGTTCTAATAGTAATATTAAGCTATAAACTTGAATGTAAACTAAATAAACAAGATCTTAAGTTGTAGAACTTAGATATTAGTTAGATCCTGAAGATCCTAGACTAAAAAGTCTAGATCTAGTATTCTTAAGTTAAACCCTAAGTTATAGAACTTGGATCTTCACTTTAATAAAACCATAAGTTATGAAACTTAGATTTTAATCTTGTAGAATGTATATAAGCTTATAAGCTTTTGTTTTAGACAAAATTGGAAGACCATAAGCTATAGAAACTTAGATCTAACATAAGTGTATGAAGTTATAACTAGAAAGTTTAACTTCCATGTTCTTGAACTTACAAAGTTTAAACTTTAGTTTCAAGAAGAATGAGATCAAGTTTAACTAGTAATACTTGACCAAAATAAATAAATCACGAATTAAAATACATACAAAAGGAAGAAATAAACTAAATCTACAAGTAACAAGTTCATGTTTGTTTCATACTTAAGGAGATTCAAGCCAAAGCTTGGATCTCAAGACAATAAACCTTAAGTTTCCAAAAACATGAACACAAGTAAGATCTTAAAGCTTATAAACCTTAGATCTTTATAATATTTCAAGTGTAGAACCATAAGCAAACAAGCTTAGATTTTTGTTCTTGATTTCTCATCAAACAAAGGATGGAAGAAGCAAGATTCGTGATGTAGAAACCCGTCCTAATCTATAAGGACAAATACAATAACATATGGTTACATTGCGAGGTATTTGACCTCTATATGATACATTTTACAAACATTGCATTCGTTTTTAAAGACAAACTTTCATTACATCGAAAGTTGACAGGCATGCATACCATTTCATAATATCCAACCTATAAATGACCTAATCTGTCATTTACTTAGTAATAATCTTTATTGAACTCAACGACTTGAATGCAACGTCTTTTGAAATATGCCATGAATGACTCCAAGTAATATCTCTAAAATGAGGAAATGCACAGCGGAAGATTTCTTTCAAACCTGATGATAAACATGCTTAAAAGTGTCAACCAAAAGGTTGGTGAGTTCATTAGTTTATCATCAATATTCATTTCCATCATTTTAATAGACCACAAGATTTTCATTTTCATTTCTCATAAACATACGTCCCATACATAGAGACAAAAATCATTTATATGGATTGAACACTTGGTAATCGACCTTAACAAGATGCATATAGAATATCCCCATCATTCCGGGACTCCCTTCGGATATGATAAATTCGAAGTACTAAAGCATCCGGTACTTTGGATGGGGCTCTTGGGCCCAATAGATCTATCTTTAGGATTCGCGTCAATTAGGGTGTCTGTTCCCTAATTCTTAGATTACCAGACTAAAAAGGGGCATATTCGATTCGATAATCCAACCATAGAATGTAGTTTCGATTACTTGTGTCTATTTTGTAAAACATTTATAAAAGCAGCGCATGTATTCTCAGTCCCAAAAATATATATTGCAAAAGCATTTAAAAGGGGAGTAATGAAACTCACAATACGATATTTTGTAGTAAAAATATGCATACGACGGCACTGAACAATGCAGGGTTGGCCTCGGATTCACGAACCTATATCATTTATATATATTAATACATATAATGGTAGTCGAATAAATTTATACATTATTAGTGATTTAATTGTTATTTTAATTAGGTGTTTCATTAATAACCTAATTAATTATATTTACTAATATTTATTTTAAAAGTATTAATATAGTTATGTTATATGTAATAAATATGATTTTATATAACTAATAATTATTTGATAAAATAATATTGATAATAATAAATAAGAAGTTGTATCTTTTTATGATAATAATAATTAGACTAATAATAATAATTATAATAATAATAACAATACTAATAAAAGAAATGTTAAAATAATAATAATAATAATAATAATAATAATAATAATAATAATAATAATAATAATAATAATAATAATAATAATAATAATAATAGTATTAAAATGCTATTTTTAATAGTAATGATAATCCTAACAAAAATGCTAATTTTAATAAAAAATTTATTTGTAATAATAATGATAATAATAATAGTAGTAATAATAATAACTATGATAACTATAATAATAAAGATTTTACCTATAATGATAATAATAATGATATTAATATTAATAATACTTATTTTAATAATACTAATGATAATGATATTAATGATAATAATAATAATAATACTTAATAATAACTATTAATCATAATAATTATAATGAAAATGTAAATATTAATACTTATATTAATACTAATAATAATATGATAATAATAATAATAACAATAATAATAATTATAGTAACAATAATAATAATAATGGTAATAGTAATACTACCTCATAGAAGTAGTCCTTAAGAAAATGCCCAAGTCCGGGTTTGAACCCGTGACGTCCCGCTAACCCGATAAAATCCTTAACCATTACGCTATATGTTTCGATTCTGAAATAACACCCAACTTAAATTGTTTTTAACTTTTACTTTTGCATCCTTCTTCTTCTTTTCTAAAAAAAATGCCCGAGCCCAGGCTCGAACTCGAGACCTCTCGCTTAAACACCTACACCCTTAACCATTCTTCCGTCTTCTATCTTTATGTTTTGATAACGGATCAAAACTTTATAACATATCTCTATCTATTTGTTTTTCTTCCTCATCAAATCTAGAATCATAATACCCTCTTCATCATAATTATAAACATCATCATGCATACCTCACATCCCTCGTCAACATTTATCGTCAAGGCCATTAACACTCTCCTAAAATAGAAGTGTCGGTATTATTTTGATGATGTTTGGGTCTTATTAGTTGAGGCAGCCCAACAGAGAAAAATGGCTAAACCTTGGCCCATCCAAACTCTCGGTCCAGCTGAATAGGTGTACGGCCCAAATGTACACGATGCCCAACAACCAATATCCTTAAATATTTTTGGTTCCCTTTTCTTCTTTCATTTAACCGACAGAAATAGAAAAAGGTTACGCATAAAATTATTAAATACGTCCTATTAAATTGAACGTGGGTGAGTGAGGTATTTGGTTAATGAGTGTCGGCCATAAAAATAATAATCACATGATGGCAGTCATTTTGTTCGAGCAGGAAACGAAAAAAAAAGAAACTGCATCAGCAGTTTTCACAACATAAATTAATAGGAGCTGTAGCAGGTTGGTTGTCGTGTTGATTAGGAAGAAAAAGAAACGAAAGAAAAAGAATTTAAGGATGATGATGATGGTTTCTTGGTGATCTTTGGTTGGAACATAACAACAGTATACCACTGAAGATGATAGTTCTTTGTTCGAATTATAACAGAACTATAAACGGGTACAAATAGCGGGTTTTGTTATTGAAGGTATTCATAGTAGTTTGATCATACTAGTAAAAAATGGAATGGGTGTGGTGTTGGTAACCAAAACAGGAAATAGAAACATTAGATTGATTTGAACCGAATATAAAAACAATAAAATAGCAGGAGCATGAATGGTTGTTTTGGGTCTTGGGTTTTGGTTGGGTTTGATTGATCTTAAAACAGGAACACAATAGCAAGCAGTCGAACAAGTTAATTGGGTTATAACCCTTCGAATAGTATTAGTAATGAAGTGGGTTTTGTTTGGTGGTTACCTGCAGCTTGTTTTGATCACCACAGGAAGTGGATTATAGCAACAGGAAGGAAGTCATGCACAGAGCAGCCTTTTGGTAATTGCATGTGTATTGTGGTGTTCGTTTGATCTTGAACTCATCAACAGAATCCAACAGTAATAGGAATAGTTAGTTGCAGTAACAGTCAAGGGATGGTGGCGGTTAAAGCAGTGAACAGTAGATGCAGGTGGCCTTGAGTCGTGGTTGTGGTGGTTTGATAATGCGTACAGTATTTATCAGTGATATTAAATGGGTGTTTCAGGTTTGTCAAATGGGGTGATGAAGTGGGTTCTATGTTGATGGTGATTCTCGGGTTTATAGCAACAGAAAGAACTCAAGTAGTAATACTGCTAGTTGTAAATGTGTGTGTTGAAAACTTGAAATGCATATATATATATATATATATATATATATATATATATATATATATATATATATATATATATATATATATATATATATATATATATATATATATATATATATATATATATATATATATAAGAATTCTGCAAGTTTAGATATGTCCTCACATTTGAATTACAAGCAACCATATTACTGTTTTAATATATCTCGTGAAAGTATCTTGTATATATCCTACCGACACTATTACACTTTTACTAGTATTATTTAATTTGTTAAATCAATTGTGGAATGGGTATGATGAATCACATAATTAAACGGAAAGTTGATATAGTATGGATTTATTAGTAATATATTTTGATAATAAAGTTGTTTATGATAGCAAAGAAAAGCACGAGTAGAAATTGAATTGGGTTTGGTACTAGAAAGTGATTGATAAAAGATGATGGATAGAAAGTGATTGATAAAAGATGATGGATATATGCATGTATCTATATGTGTGAATAACATAATTAGCGGTCCCTCTTTATTTCTTAGTGTACCGAAAGAAAAGAAAAATATAAAAAGTGTTAATGTCTATGTGATATGTCGAGAATTTTAATGTATGCACGTGTTTTATAGCAAAAAGGAATCCAAACAATATACCTATCAATATCAATCGGTCCCATTTAGAAAAATAATGTCACGTAGTGGAAAACTTCAACTTGATTAATAAAGATGCACTAAATCTCAATATAATAGATGATCACCAACATTTATAGGTAAAACCACTATACAGTATCAACATAATTTAAACATCACTAAACGAACATTAAATCTCAGCGTACTAACTTGATCACTCAGACCAATGAATTAAATCCCAAAATAAATCATTAAAGAGATTAAGAAACCCAAAACTGGATTTGTATAAAACTTCTAATGTAATCACTAAAGTGTACAAACCTTTGATTTAAAAACAAACGAGTGTTTCTATCGTTTAATAGTTATATTTGAAATCCTATATATAATATATATTTTATCTATATATATAAACACGTGTTATTATATCGTAAGTTATTTACATATTTAATTCTATTTACAAATAGTTGTTCGTGAATCGTCGGAAACAGTCAAAGGGTAATTGAATATATGAAATGGTTCAAAATTTTTGAGACTCAACATTACAGACTTTGCTTATCGTGTCGAAATCATGTAAAGATTAAGTTTAAATTTGGTCAGAAATTTTCGGGTCGTCACACATGAAGATACAAACTAGAAAGTTTGATATTTAACAACAACAAACAACAATTAGTATGATGATGAGATACTTATCGATTTCAAGGAAAAAGAAGAAAGAAAAATAAATTTTTTTTTACTTACAATTTAGAGAGAAAAGTTTGGAGTAAAAGTAGTGTAAGAATGATGTGTGTGTGGAATGGAGTTTACACTTGCATATATGTAACAAAAAAAAGAAAATTTGAACTCCCTCCCCATGCTCCCAAGCCATCGGCCTTTAGGCTCTAAAAGAGGATAGTTAAGTTTGTTCTTTCATGTGTGGAAGGGTGGTGAATGCTAGAAAGAGGTATAAAGTTAAATACATGGGAAGGTGGTCATGCATGCTTGAAACATCTTTGTCTCCTCACTTAACTAATTAATCTTGTTTATCCTTAATAAATTACTAGCATAATAATGGGCTCATTAGTTAGTCCATTACGTAATGTAGGGTGGGCCTTGATAGCCCAAGTCCAATAATAAAAGCCCATGTATAAGTATGCAACAAATTAGTAACAAGCCCAAGTAATTAACTACTTACATTAGTTAATTAGGAATAATTAATGATAATTAATTATGAATGTAAATAATATTCGAAATATTATTCGTGAAAAGCACGTGTCGAAAAGACGAGTCGGAGCATGGAAAGTCAATTACGGTGACAAGGAAAATGTATAAGAATACATTTATTAACACGCAAGTATTAATAATAAATATTAATAATATAAGTTGGAAAATTCAGGGTCGTTACATTACCCACCTGTTAAAGAAAATTTTGTCCCGAAATTTTAAGCTAAGGTAGATGGAGGAGTTGGGAAAAGGTAAGGATACTTCTGCATCATTTGATCCTCTCGTTTCGAGGTAAACTCGAGTCCTCGTTTGGCATTCTATCGGACTCGGACTATCGGAATCTTGTTGTGTTTCAAAGTTTTGACCTTACGGTCCATAATTTCAACAGGTTCTTCCATGAAGTGGAGTTTTTCATCAATCGTAAGTTCCTCCAGTGGTATGACAAGTTCTGGTTCAGCAAGACACTTCTTTAAATTCAATACGTGGAAGGTAGGATGAACTGAGCTCAATTGAGTCGGAAGATCCAGACGGTAAACAACGGGTCCAACACACTCCAAGATTTCGAAAGGACCAATGTATCGCGGGTTGAGCTTCCCACATTTTCCAAAACGGATTACACATTTCCAAGGTGCGACCTTCAACATTACACGGTCACCCACGTTGAATTCGAAGTCTTTACGTTTAAGGTCGGCATAACTCTTTTGGCGATCATGGGCCGTCTTGAGTCTTGCTTGAATTTGGACAATCTTCTCGGTTGTTTCATGGACTAACTCGGGTCCGGTGATTTTCTTTTAGCCTACTTCGGCCCAACAAATAGGAGAACGGCATTTGTGGCCATACGACGCTTTGAAAGGTGCGGCATTTATACTCGAATGGTAACTGTTGTTGTAAGAGAATTCGACTAGCGGCAAATGCCTTTCCCAAGCCTTTCCGAAATCAATGACACAAGCACGCAACATGTCCTCCAAAGTCTGAATCGTGCGTTCACTTTGTCCGTCGGTTTGTGGGTGATACGCAGTACTCATGTCGAGACGAGTCCCCAAGGCTTCTTGCAAAGAATGCCAAAATCTGGAAGCAAAACGGGTATCGCGATCTGAGATGATCGATAAGGGCACACCATGACGAGATACAATTTCCTTTATGTATAGTTGAGCGAGTTTTTCCATCGTATCCATTTCTTTCATGGCTAAGAAGTGTGCAGATTTGGTAAGAAGATCAACGATAACCCAGATGGTATAGTATCCGCCCACCATCTTTAGTAGTTTTGTAATGAAGTCCATTGTTATCCTTTCCCACTTCCATTGTGGGATTTCCGGTTGCTGAAGTAACCCAGAGGGCCTCTGATTTTCGGCCTTAACCTTCGAGCAAGTCAAACACTTCCCAACATAAGTTGCAACATCCTTCTTAAGATTTGGCCACCAATACTGTTCCTTGAGATCGTGGTACATTTTACCGGCTCCTGGATGAATCGAATATCTTGACTTGTGGGCTTCGTCTAGAATGAGGCTTCGCAAATCCCCATAACTAGGCACCCAAATTCTTCCGGCGAAGTATCGGAGTCCAGTCTCCTTAACCTAGAATCGAGAGACGAGAATGTTCAAGTGTTCATGAGAAATATTCTCCTCTTTGAGAGCCTCATCTTGGGCTACTCGGATTTGGCTATTAAGATTTGAATGAATGGTGATGTTGCGGACACGAAGAGGTGACATCCTCTCCTTTCGGCTTAAAGTATCGGCTACAACATTTTCCTTGCCAGGATGGTAACGAAGCTCACAATCATAGTCGTTCAGCGTCTCAATCCATCATCGCTGTCTCATGTTCAGTTGTTTCTGATCAAATATGTGTTGGAGGCTTTTGTGGTCGGTGAAGATAGTACTTTTAGTTCCATAAAGATAGTGTCTCCACAATTTGAGCGCAAAAACAATGGCTCCAAGTTCGAGATTGTGAGTAGTGTAGTTTCACTCATGAATCTTCAGTTGACGAGAAGCATAAGCAATGACCTTCGTTCTTTGCATCAATAGGCAACCAAAACCATTTTTCAAGGCATCACCATATACGACGAAATCATCACTGCCTTCAGGAAGTGATAGGATAGGTGCGGTGGTTAATTTCTGCTTCAAGGTTTGAAATGTTGATTCTTGTTCGGTTTCCCAAACGAACTTCTTCCCTTTGTGAGTCAGCGCGGTCAAAGGACGCGCAATCAGAGAGAAACCTTCAATAAATCTTCAGTAGTAACCGGCGAGACCTAAAAATTAGCGGATATGAGTCAGAGTAGTGGGGGTTTCCCACTTGCTGATAGCTTCGATCTTTGCGGGATCAACTTTGATACCCTGGTCACCCACAATATGACCCAGAAATTGGACTTCCTTTAACCAAAACTCACACTTGGGAATTTGGCATAAAGTTGCTCATGTCTCAAGAGTTCCAACACTAGTCGAAGATGTTGCTCATGTTCTTCTTCGCTTTTGGAGTAGATGAGGATATCATCTATGAAGACGATAATGAACTTATCCAGGTATGGCTTGCATACACGATTCATGAGATCCATAAACATGGCAGGTGCGTTGGTTAAACCGAATGGCATCACGAGAAACTCATAGTGACCATAACGGGTTCTGAACGCAGTTTTCATCACATCACTCTCCTTCACCCTCAACTGGTGATAACCGGATTGCAAATCGATCTTAGAGTAAAGGCTTGAGCCTTGCAGCTGATCGAAAATATCGTCAATTCGGGGAAGGGGATACCAATTCTTGATCGTCAATTTGTTGAGTTCGCGGTAGTCGATACACATGCGGAAAGATCCGTCCTTCTTCTTCACAAACAAAACAGGAGCGCCCCAAGGCGAAGAACTTGGTTGGATAAACTCACGGTCTAGCAGTTCTTGTATTTGACTCTGTAACTCTTGCATTTCGGAAGGTGCGAGTCGATAAGGTGCGCGAGCCACAGGTACAGCTCCTGGCACTAAATCGATCTGAAACTCCACTGCTCTCGATGGCGGTAATCCAGGCAATTCTTCCGGAAAGACATCGGGAAATTCGTTCACAATTCGTACATCATCCACGCTCTTCACCTCGGTTTCTAATGTTTTCACATGTGCTAAAACAGCAAGACGTCTTTTCTTCATGATCTTTTGTGCTTTCATGCAACTAATGAGGTTCAGCTTCGAGTTACATCTCTCTCCGTAAATAATCAGTGGCTCACCATGTCCGTGTGGTATACGAATAGGTTTATCTCCACAGATAATGTCAGCCCTTACCTTGGTCAACCAGTCAATACCGACAATCACATCAAAACTTCCCAATTTGATAGGTATCAAGTCAATCTCGAAATCTACACCAGCTATGTTGATAATACCTCCTCGGCTAATTTGGTCAACTTTCTCAAGTTTTTCATTGGCTACCTCAACAAGCATACTCTCCTTTAAAGGAACTAATGACCAATTTATCTTAGAGCAAAAGTGTCTACATGCATAACTCCTTTAGGCACCAGTATCAAATAGGACAGAAGCTAATAGATTGTTGATAGTGAATATACCTGTAACCAAGTCGGGGTTCACATGGGCATCCCTTGCGTTTACGTTGAAAGTTCTTCCCCACGCTGGCCCGCCGTCCTTTCTCTTATTGGGACATTCATTCCTGAAGTGGCCCTATTGTCCACACTCATGAGACGTTTTTCAAAGACTGCATTCGATTTTAAAACAAACCATAACCTTTATTTTATCGATAAAGGTTTAAAAATATTACGACAATTATCAAATAATGATAATCTAAAATATAGCGTTTTCACACGATTATTACATAATGGTTTACAATAATATTACACATCAATTTAAGTCTTCGAATGTAGTTTTTAAATAATATTATACAAGCATGCTGACTCCAACTCTTGTCCATAAATTAGCATGCAACAGCGGAAGCTCTTAATAATCACCTGAGAATAAACATGCTTTAAACGTCAACAAAAATGTTGGTGAGTTATAGGTTTAACCTATATATTTATCAAATCGTAATAATAGACCACAAGATTTCATATTTCCATTCTTCATAAACATCATCCCATACATAGAGATAAAAATCATTCACATGGTGAACACCTGGTAACCGACATTAACAAGATGCATATAGAATATCCCCATCATTCCGGGACTCCCTTCGGACATGATAAAATCGAAGTACTAAAGCAGTTCAAATTCTCTGAATGGGGCTTGTTAGTGCCCAAAGATCTATCTTTAGGATTCGCGTCAATTAGGGTGTCTGTTCCCTAATTCTTAGATTACCAGACTAAAAAGGGGCATATTCGGTTTAATACATTCAACCATAGAATGTAGTTTCACGTACTTGTGTCTATTTTGTAAAACATTTATAAAACTGCATGTATTCTCATCCCAAAAGATATTAGATTTTAAAAGTGGGACTATAACTCACTTTCACAGATTATCAATTCGTCGAGAATTAGACTTGGCCACGGGTTGATTCACAAACCTATAACAAATATATATATATATATATATATATATATATATATATATATATATATATATATATATATATATATATATATATATATATATATATATATATATCAAATTATGATCGAAATATAATTAGACCATATTTTATTACATTTTAACGATTTAAGTTTGTTAAGTTAGCAGTCCAACGTTAGTAATCTACAACTAGTTGTCCACAGTTAGATATACAGAAATAAATCAATATATTATCTTGAATCAATCCATGACCCATTGTATACAAGTCTCAGGCTAGATCACAACTCAAAGTATATATATTATTTTGGAATCAACCTCAACCCTGTATAGCTAACTCAAGCATTACTGCATATAGAGTGTCTAAGGTTGTTCCCAAATAATATATATAGATGGGTCGATATGATATGTCAAAACATTATATACGTGTCTATGGTATCCCAAGATTACATAATATATGTTAGAATACATGTATAATACATTATAAGTTAGTTAAGTTATGATTTGTATAGATTTGTTACAAATTTCACGTACCTACAACAAGTAAAATTATCCAATCTTGTTTTACCCATAACTTATTCATTTTAAATCCGTTTTGAGTGATTCAAGTTGCTATGGTTTCATAATGAACTGAAATTTATGAAACTAAACATAAAAATTATAAGTTTATATTCATAAATACAAGTTACAAGTCATTTTTGTAAGAGGTAGTCATTTCAGTCGAAAGAACGACGTCTTGATGACCATTTTGAAAAACATACTTCCACTTTGAGTTTAACCATGATTTTTGGATATAGTTTCATGTTCATAAGAAAAATAATTTTCCCAGAATTACAACTTTTAAATCAAAGTTTATCAAGGTTTTTAATTATCTAACCCAAAACAGCCCCCGGTTTCACTACGACGGCGTATGTCCGGTTTTAAGGTGTTCTTCGTGTTTCCAGATTTTAAATCATTAAGTTAGCATATCATATAGATATAGAACATGTGTTTATTTGATTTTAAAAGTTAATTTAGAAGGATTAACTTTGTTTGCAAACAAGTTTAGAATTAACTAAACTATGTTCTAGTGATTACAAGTTTAAATCTTCGAATAAGATAGTTATATATATATGAATCGAATGATGTTATGAACATCATTACTACCTCAAGTGTAGTAGATAAGCCTACTAGAAATGATGAAAAATAAACTTCAGCTTCAAAGGTTCTTCGATGGCTTGGAAGTTCTTGAAGTAGAATCATGACACGAAAACAAGTTCAAGTAAGATTACTACTTGAATTAAGATAGTTATGTTTATAGAAATTGAACCAAAGCTTGAATATGATTCTTACCTTTGATTTAGAATGAAAACCTACTGAGATTAACAAAAGTTTCTTGATCTTGGATGATTACTTGGAATGGATTTGAAAGCTTGGAAATAATCTAGCAAGTTTGAAAGATTTATTGAAGTGTTCTTGAATGGTTGTTTTTATGATGATTAAAGCTTGTAATTGAAGCAAAAAGATGGTGAAAATGCTTGGAGATGATCAAGTATGATGTTAGGAGTATTTTGAGAGAGAATTTGGAGTGTAAGTATGAGAAAATGGAATGGAAAAATGAGGTGAAATCATAAAAACGTTTTTACTCATTATAAAGAAAGAAAAGATTCTTAAGTTTGTTTTCTTGCTAAATAATTCATGCTAGTTGACAAATGGTTGATTCCACATGTTCCTTAATCATTTAAGGCTGCTAAGGAGCAGATTTTTATGTGTATATACCAATAGTGTGTACATCTAGGAGCTGGATATTGTACGAGTACGAATACGGTTGCATACGAGTAGAATTGTTGATGAAAATGAATGAGAATGTAATTGTAAGCATTTTTGTTAAGTAGAAGTACTTTGGTATATGTCATGTAGTCTTTCAAAAGTGTACTAATACATCTTAATATACTACATGTATATACATTTTAACTGAGTCGTTAAGTCATCGTTAGTCGTTATATATAAGTGTTGTTTTGAAACCCTTAAGTTAACGATCTCATTTAATGTTATTAACCCATTGTTTATTATATCTAATGAGATGTTAAATTATTACATTATCATGATATTATGATGTATGAATATATCTTAATGTGATATATATATACATTAAAATGTCGTTACAACGATAATCGTAACATATATGTCTCGTTTTGAAATTCTTAAGTTAGTAGTCTTGTTTTACATAAGTAGTTCATTGTTAACATACTTAATGATATATATAATTATCATTTTATCATGTTAAATATAGTGTAACAATATCTTAATATGATACACATGTATTTAGTAAGACGTTGTTATAACGATAATCGTTATATATATCGTTTCGAGTTTCTTAACTTAGTAGTCTCATTATTATGTATATAACTCATTGTTAATATACCTAATGAGATACTTACTTATCATAATATCATGTTATATATATATATATATATATATATATATATATATATATATATATATATATATATATATATATATATATATATATATATATATATATATCATCATATAGTTTTTACAAGTTTTAACGTTCGTGAATCGCCGGTCAATTTGGGTGGTCAATTGTCTACATGAAACCTATTTCAATTAATCAAGTCTTATCAAGTTTGATTGCTTAACATGTTGGAAATATTTAATCATGCAAATATATTTTTCATTTAGTATATATAATCATGGAAAAGTTCGGGTCACTACACTAATTAAGTAATGCAACTTGATACAGATACTACAAAATCATCATACAGTAACGTAAATAGAACACCGTACAGAAATTAAACAACACTAAGTTCCATTCATTAAATTAGAAAGTTGCATACATTCGCATAAGGTTCGTACCATACATGAGTAAAACATGAAACTACAAACGGGATTACATAATGAAATCTAATACAATAGCCCTATGGTGACGGTGAGTAAAGGATGTCCATTATGTGAGACACCTGGTCCTCGAGCTCAGTTACCCGCGCACGAAGGATATGCACTTCCCTCGTCAGTTTCTCGACGACGGGGGATGCTGGTGGGGCAGGCGGTGCTGATGGTGCTGGTGGAGCTGGTGGTGCAGATGGTACAGGTGGTGCTGGTGGTGCAGACGGTCCAGCACCAGAAGTAGATGGTGCAAAACGTGAAGCCTTACGAATGGATCGGCAGGGTAAGGCACAACTTGCTTACGGGCCGTAACCCTAACCAACTATCCGCGTGCGTCCATGAATGGTCTACCTCCGTTAACCCCTGTAATAACAGTACCATCGAAACGATACCGCTTCTTCGGTGGGGTAGAGGGCGGCTACATGGGCGCCTCCTGAAGGTTCTCGTCAGAATCCTCGTCAGAATCCTCCTCGCTGGAGTCATCGGATGATGAGTCGTCTGAATCATCTGAGGGTGGATATGCTCGACCGGTGGCCATAAGTCGATATCTTCTAGGCGGGATCGGCACGACACGTCCATCAGCAAGGCTTCTGACCCAATGTCCTCGCTCATTACGAAAAGGACTGTCCTCATTTCCTCCAGGAATCACAGCACCACCTGAATGGTGATGTGGCTCCGGGAGTCCTGGGCTAGGTGGAGCTGGAATCTCCTCTGGGTCCCCGTCTCCATCCGAGATGATCATCAGGTCAGGTGCATGGCTACTATCCTCATAGGACGAATCGTCAGTCACTGGAGGGTAGCGATGACAGGATCTGTGAGTCAGCAGTAGTAGCAGGCGAGGTGGAAGATAAATCTGAGTCGCTCTCCAAGTCAATGATGATGGGCGGGATATCCGACATCTGAACAAGGAAAAATAACTTTTTCCATGTTAGTAAGTCATATAGCAAGATGTCAGTAAGTCATATAGCAAGCACGCATTAGGCAAAGTAACTACGACAGTGTAGATCATCTATAGCAGTAAATAACATGGTAATAATAACAAATCCTACAGAAGTATCATGCAATCGAAAGCAGATAGTAGCATGCAGTAGTGAAAACAAGTAGCAGTATATGACATATAGCAGTAAAAGTAAGCAGCAGCATGCAGCAAGTTCCGCAAAAATAAGTAAACTAGCAAGTTGTAGATTAGTCCTATTAGTGAATCCTACTTGGCTCGGTCTAGACTCACTAATGCAACCTAATTCCCTACAACCAATGCTCTGATACCAAATGTGACGCCCCTTACAAAATTAACGTATACGGATCATCAACAACAGGATCATTACAAGGTCAAACACTATATGCTGTTTTAAAATAAGTTTGCATTCATAAGAAAGGGTGACGTCATAACCAACATCAAAAGTTCTACAAACGATAGTAGGCTTCTACGAATAGAAGCAATTAACATAAGTACGAGACCCAATGGTAAACGTTTCATGCAGAGACATCTCTGACAAAAGCAGCGGGAGTCTACACAGCAAGACTACTACAACGGAAGCATCAAACCTCTCAGCACCTGAAAAAACATGCTTAAAAATGTCAACACGAATGTTGGTGAGCTATAGTTTAAATGTAACAGTAATGTAAGGTAGGCCACGAGATTTCAGTATTTTAAAACAGTATGAAAAGTATATGCTCAATCATGGGCACTTGGTAACTAACTTAACGTAATATCACCCCCTAAAAGTACACTTGGCGAGTGCGTAAGTTTACGAAGTATTAAACACCCGTTAATATGCTAGCGCGACTAGCCCGAGTGGGGATGTCAAACCCTGTGGATCCATATCTAAGATTCACGTTCACCGATTCAAAAACCAATGAATAAACGTTACCGAGCTAAGGGGAAAGTTTATGTCGTTATGTAACCCACACATATATAAAGTTTAAGTAATCGTGCCTAGTATGTAAAACGTAAAAAGCGCATGTATTCTCAGTTCCCAAAATAGTTAAAGTAAAAAGGGATGATATAACTCACAGTGAAAAGTAGTAAAGTCGATACGAGATAAGTAAGCAAGTAGTTGGTCCGAAAGGTCCTCAACCTAAGTCAAAAGTTACTGAGTCATTAAATCGTTCCCAAAGGTTTAAAAGTATGTAAATTAGGTCTTAAGTATCATCATCATTCAACAACATAAGTAAAAAGTAAAGTAAGTTTTCAATCAAGAATAGAGATCGAAACAAAGGCTGACTTCGTTCAGCTGCCACGACCTCTATACAAACTGAAATGAGGTGATACCAGTGGCCATGGCTCCGTATATGAGTCCTTTAACCACTGACCAATAGTTTAAGTGCGAGTAGGTCAGAAATTTCAGCACAACGTTAAAAGAGCGTAGTGACTTTCAGAAGGCTATAAATCCTAAACCGTAAATCGGATTAAGACGAGGCCCAAACGGAAAATCATCTACTCGAACCGAAATAACTGGAAATCAGCTTTCCAGTAGCCCAGGGAGTTGATCAGACCCAGAAAACAGTAAGTAAAGTGCTCCGGTGGGGTTCTTGGTGCTTGATGTTCATCACGGTTCTCATCCTTGATGCTTGTAGCTTCAAGTGTACAACTCGTTGATGTGTTTGCATCACCTTAACCAAGTTTTGACCATCATAACACTAGTGTATGTCTAAGATAAATAGCACAACTCATTTAAGGGTTGTAAGAAGGTTGATGAACCAAAGTTACATCAAGATCTTAGATCCGACACATACATGAGTTCTAATAGTAATATTAAGCTATAAACTTGAATGTAAACTAAATAAACAAGATCTTAAGTTGTAGAACTTAGATCTTAGTTAGATCCTGAAGATCCTAGACTAAAAAGTCTAGATCTAGTATTCTTAAGTTAAACCCTAAGTTATAGAACTTGGATCTTCACTTTAATAAAACCATAAGTTATGAAACTTAGATTTTAATCTTGTAGAATGTATATAAGCTTATAAGCTTTTGTTTTAGACAAAATTGGAAGACCATAAGCTAAAGAAACTTAGATCTAACATAAGTGTATGAAGTTATAACTAGAAAGTTTAACTTCCATGTTCTTGAACTTACAAAGTTTAAACTTTAGTTTCAAGAAGAATGAGATCAAGTTTAACTAGTAATACTTGACCAAAATAAATAAATCACGAATTAAAATACATACAAAAGGAAGAAATAAACTAAATCTACAAGTAACAAGTTCATGTTTGTTTCATACTTAAGGAGATTCAAGCCAAAGCTTGGATCTCAAGACAATAAACCTTAAGTTTCCAAAAACATGAACACAAGTAAGATCTTAAAGCTTATGAACCTTAGATCTTTATAATATTTCAAGTGTAGAAACATAAGCTAACAAGCTTAGATTCTTGTTCTTGATTTCTCATCAAACAAAAGATGGAAGAAGTAAGATTCATGAAGATACAAACTAGAAAGTTTGATCTTTAACAACAACAAACAACAAACAAGTATGATAATGAGATACTAGTCGATTTCAAGGAAAAAGAAGAAAGAAAAATAAAGTTTTTTACTTAAAATTTAGAGAGAAAAGTTTGGAGTAAAAGTAGTGTGATGTGACAACCCGGGAGTTTCCGACCAAATTTAAACTTAATCTTTGAATGATTCCGACACGATAAGCAAAAACTATTAATTTGAATCTCAAAAAATTTGAACTTGTGTTCATGTACTCAATTACCCTCTGACTATTCCCGACGATTCATGAACAATTATTTGTAAATAAATATATACAGGTGTATATATAAATAAATGTAAATAAATATAATAATTTGAAATAATAAAATTTAATCAGTTGAATTAAGAATTATTATTATCAAGTATTGTCATTAAGAATTCTTATTATTATTATTATTATTATTATTATTATTATTATTATTATTATTATTATTATTATTATTATTATTATTATTATTATTATTATTATTATTATTATTATATCATATAACTAATAACATGTAATGTTAATGTCTGATATAATGAATTTAATTATAAATTAAACTATAATTATTATAGTAATATTATTATTACTTTCAATATTAACATATACATTAGTATTATTAAAAATTATTATGAAAATGAATATAAATATGAATTGTTATATTATTATTACAAATATCATTGTAATTAGTATTATTATTAGTATTATTATTAGTATCATTAATAATATTATTATTATCATTTTTATAATTACTTAATTTCTTATTAATATTAGTATAATTTTGATAAAGATATTATTAATGTTATTATTAATTCTATTATTATTATTATTAGTATTCTTATTATAATTATTAATAAAGTTATAATAATAATACTATAAAAGTTCATAAAATATATATGTATAAACAGATATATATATATATATATATATATATATATATATATATATATATATATATATATATATATATATATATATATATATATATATATATATATATATATATATATATATATAACTACAATTATATAAATGCAACTATATAAATATATAATAGATATATAAATAGATATAAAATTCGGATATAAATATACAGATATATAGGTACGAATACAACTGAGATCATTGTGTTGATTTATAGAATGCAACTTTATATATAAATATTGATATAAAAATTATATATATATATATATATATAAATATGATAAAATACAGAAAAAGATGAGAAGTAGAGTCCAAAATCTGTTTTGCATCTTAATCGAGCTGTAGTAGTTTTTGTTTTGTGTCTCCAATCCGTTTCACATCAGAATCAAACGTATCATTTTAGATTCAATCACGATTTACCTTTTTTTTATTATTTATTTCTGTTGTACGAATGCTTACTGTCGACCAAATTGATAATAAATCAAGTAAATTGTATAATGTTTGGATTAATTCATTCGACTCCTTCATCCTCTGTATCAAGTATCACCTTAATCTGTTTATTTTATTTTATTTTATTTTATTAAATTTTTTTTAAAAAGAAAACAGAAGTTAAACTCTGTTCTTGAGTCAAATTATAAAAACTTGGAATTCGAATTAAATTTGAAAAATTAATAATTCAATTCTATTAGTAATCATCTATTTATGCTTTCTGTAAAGATTCAAGGTCCAATTTCATCTATATAATTCTAATTCACGAGTTAAAGTTTTGGTGACAAAAAGTCAACTATTGTTCTTCAGCAAAATTCGAGTTCAATTCAATGTATTGGATCCAATTGAGGTTACATAAAGTTTATACGTTTGATTTAAAACCATTTTAATGTAGAAACCTTGAGCTAAAACTTTTTAAATTTTGAAAATGGATTTACAGTTCATCGTTGGATATAAACGCTGTAACAGTCTTTTTTATTTTTTATTTTTTAGTTCTGTTTGGTTCAACAATTTTAATATACCCCAAAATCGTTGTTACAGCTTTTGTAAATCCTAAAACAAGAAATTTAAAACGTTTATTGATGTTATTAATCTCTGGTCGAAGTTCCAGTTTGAAAGGAAGGAGGTGAAAAAGGGAACGGATCAATATACAGTTTATAATTTTATAAAGATAGATTAGAACAGATAAAAAGCTACGGAGGAATGGTTAAGGGGTGTATAGGTGAACGGAAGGTCTTGGGTTCGAGCTCGGCTTTGGGCAGTTTTTTTTTTAAATGGCTTTTGAAAGGTAGTTTCTATTTTAAAATTTATTTTATTATTATTATTATTATCATTATTATTGTTATAATTGATTATTGCTATTATTACTAAGTATTATGATTATTATTAGTTTTGTAATCATTATTATTATTATTATCATGATTATATGTATTATAACCATTATTATTCTTATAAGTATTAATAACACACTTATTATTGTTAATTTATCATTTAAATATGATTTTTATTATTATTAGGATTAGGATTGGGATTATTATTACTACAATTGTCATTTTTACTAAAATTTATCCACTGGTTATCATTAAAATTAGTTTTAGTACTAAGTTTCATTATTATAAATAGTTAGTATTAGAATTATTAATTAACATTAATATTAGTAATATTTGTAATATGATTAGTAAAATTTCTATTAAAAAGCATCATGTTTAATAAAAGTACCATTATTGTTAAAAATATTATCTTTATAAAAACTATCATTTTATTCTATCATTATTGTCAAAATTGTCATCTTTATTAAAGTTATTATTATTATTATCATTATCATTATTATTAGTACTATAACTATTAACATCCTTATTCTAGTACTATTATCATGAATATTTTCAAACAAAAGAAAATTTTATAAGAATATATTTATTACCTAAGTATACTAATATTGCAAAATATTACGTTTTAACTAATATAGTGTCATCTATATTGATATAACGTTAATTAAATTATATATCAACTGAACATTATAATATATAATAATTATTAATAAAATTGTATATATATATATATATATATAAAAATATTAATCTTAATACAAAACTAAAGAAATAGAAATTCGATTACAAGTAGATGTATTAATGAATATACAAATGATATAGGTTCGTGAATCCAAGGCCAACCCTGCATTGTTCAATGTCGTCATATGTATTTTTACTACAAAATACAGTGTTGTGAGTTTCATTTGCCTTTTTACCCTTTATATTTTTGGGCTGAGAATACATGCGCAATTTTTATAAATGTTTTACGAAATAGACACAAGTAATTGAAACTACATTATATGGGTGAATGATCGAAGCCGAATATGCCCCTTTTGCTTGGTAACCTAAGAATTAGTAAACCGATCTACTAATTGACGCGAATCCTAAAGATAGATCTATTGGGCCTAACGAACCCCATCCAAAGTACCGGATGCTTTAGTACTTCGATGTTGTTTTTATCATGTCCGAAGGATTTCCTGGAATGATAGGGGATATTCTTATATACATCTTGTTAATGTCGGTTACCAGGTGTTCACCATATGAATGATTATTTTTGTCTCTATGCATGGGACGTATATTTATGAGAACTGAAAATGAAATCTTGTGGTCTATTAAAAATTATGAAATGATTATTTATGATAAACTAATGAACTCACCAACCTTTTGGTTGACACTTGAAAGCATGTTTATTCTCAGGTATGAAAGAAATCTTCCGCTGTACATTTGCTCATATTAGAGATATTACTTGGAGTCATTCATGACATATTTCAAAAGACGTTGCATTCGAGTCATTGAGTTCATCAAGATTATTATTAAGTCGATTATAGTTGGATATATTATGAAAGAGTATGCAGGCCGTTAACTTTCGATGTAAATGAAAGTTTGTCTTTTAAAAACGAATGCAATGTTTGTAAAATGTATCATATAGAGGTCAAGTACCTCGCGATGGAACCAACTAGTGTTAATCGTTTGTAATCGATATGGACTTCGTCCGGATGGATTAGGACGGGTCTCTTCAGTTGGTATCAGAGCGGTGGTCTTAGCGAACCAGGTCTTACATTAGTGTGTCTAACTGATAGTTGTTTAGATGCATTAGTGAGTCTGGACTTCGACCGTGTCTGCATGTCAAAAATTTTGCTTATCATTTCTAGTCGGAGATCATCTGCTTATCATCCTTAGGAAATTACTTGCTTATCATTCTTAGTCTATACATGTCTTACTGCTTCTATTGCATAGATAGTGTATAGATAAATTCATATCTTAGCGTATCTGTTATTGTTACATTTGCCTGACAGCTTCCGTAGATTCCTCCGTAACTTATGGGATTTTAGTATTATATATGCTTATGTAAATTATGTATTGTAAGGTATTAATCTACATCCTATAATCTACTTCTTATGGAAAATCCTTCATCTGATCGTACGAGATGAATCCCTCAACCAGTTCGAGTCCCTCAGATTTTGATAGCTATTCCGATAGTTATTCCGATAACTATTCTGACATGGATATTCACCTAAGCTCCGAAAGCGGTGTCACCAGAATGAATCAATCAATCAGCCATCCTCAATTCATCTGATGGGTTCGTAGTCTACTTAATCAATGGAGAAGAGAAGAAAGCGATCCTTTCCACCAACCAACTTCACCTCTTGGCGATGAACCTGAAGCACTTACCGACGAATCCATTCGAAACACCATTTTCACACTCATTTTCCGAACATCTCGCCACGATTATATTCTATCTTAGAATCTAAACCTTATTCATTCGCTCGTTCTTACCGACAATCATCCCGGAGTAATCAACGAGGTCAACGAACTTCGCGCTCGAGTAATTAATTTGGAAAACGTGGTGCAAAACCTACCAGCTTCAGCAATAGCACCGGCAACATCAGTACCATCAACAACCCAAGTTTCAACATCACACGCCTCAACATCTCATTCCATACCTCGAGTATAATCATCGTTCTACGTATCGTTCTACATCAATTATCTTCGTTCAGTATGGCGATTATGTAATCTCTAATATTTTAGAGATTATATATTCTTGTTCTAACAATAAATCAAATGAGATTAATATCACATTAACTCACTAAATCCGTGATTATATCTGAAGAAAATATATATGTATATATATTTTCATAAAGATTGTAATTAAAAATTCTTTCGTACAAACTGTTAATGGTGAAAATATTTTAACGGGTAGGTAATACCCGAGGAATATTTAGATTTCACATTAATAAGTTACACTGTACATTCTTCGAATCTGATTCAACAATCATTTACTATCCTACTTACAACCACCGATATACAAATCCGTTCACCACAGAATAACCATTTTTATTCAATTTCATATTTGGATTTTGACTTATCAGAATCCAACAAGTGGCATAATGAAGAAAACATTGAACAAAATAAAATTTGTTAGAAACAAACAAATTAACTATGAGAAATTTTGTTAAGAATCCGCGCTAACTGTTCCTAGCTAATTGTTCCTAGCTAACTGATTACATTTTATTTATCGCAATTTATTTATCGCATTTTATTTATCTCAATTTTAATTCTCGCAATTTTATTTATCGTCATTTAATTTCTGTTATTTATTTTACGCACTTTAAATATCGGGACACATATACAAGGTTTTGACATATCATATCGACGCATCTATATATATTATTTGGAATAACCATAGACACTCTATATGCAGTAATGCTGGAGTTAGCTATACAGGGTTGAGGTTGATTCTACAATAATAAATATAGTTTTAGTTGTGATCGAGTCTGAGACATGATTCGAATATTATATATTAAACTATATATGAATTATTGAACTGTTAACTGTGGATTATCGACTGTGGACTAATAACATTGGACAATTAAAATGAATTAAAATATTGATTATAACATATGAAACTAAATATTTCTTCAAGTTTGCCACTTGAGTTCATCTTAAACCTCATTTGTATTTTGACGATTACAATCTGCATTCAAACCTTTCATGATTCTTGAAAACACCTCGATCGAGAGGATGAACCAACCGCACTTCATCTATGGAAGAAAACATTAATGCATATAGTTATGCACCTGAAAACTCTCGGAAACTGAGTAAACGTTTAACACGTAGTTGTGCTAATTCCTTTAGTGTTATTATTACCCAAAATAACTTTGCAATTCCTTTCCAAATTAGCCAATTTTGTCACAGCTCCAGCAAGTCAACTTCGAATTTTGTTCGAAACAACCTTATTGTAACCTTGATATATATGCGTGCTCTTTTATTGTTACCGGGGAACCTTTTATATTCCACCATATTACCAGCAGATGTACCAGCAACCTCATCGTTCCTTGGTTTAAATCTCTCCGATAAATCACTATATTTATTTATTGAAGTCTCATCATGTACTCATCCGCATCTTGTAACAAGAATTGTCATACCAATTACCGGAAATCAGCAAATATGTATTGTGAGTCTCACAACGTTTCTACAACAGCAGTTATGTGTATCCATATAACATTTATCTCTTAGAACTATGATCTTCCATTTTGAAATTCTGAAAAGCACCCATTCTGCGAATTAATACTCTGAATTTTGAAAAGTTGAATGAAGCAAGAAAAACTGTAAACGAACTCAACAGCCAAAAGTTGATGATAAAGAATTGTATGTTGGCAAAGCTCGGAAAGAGTTTGAAACTCAAAAACTGATTGAGCAAACTACGAAGGAGTCTCTGAACAAATCACAAGGACTAAACATGTACATTAAGAATCCTGATGATTCTGTTTCTGATGAAATCTTTAGCGAATACCTTGCTTCTGACTCCAAACTCTTGCGGACAAATTTTCTTCACCATCCTTCGATATTAGAAATTCCAAGATATCATCATATCTTTCATTATAAATATCCTCCATATTTCTGAAGATATTTTC
Source organism: Rutidosis leptorrhynchoides (assembly GCF_046630445.1). Lineage (NCBI taxonomy): Eukaryota > Viridiplantae > Streptophyta > Magnoliopsida > Asterales > Asteraceae > Rutidosis > Rutidosis leptorrhynchoides. Next base: position 217,522,417 of record NC_092336.1, read on the forward strand.
ATAACTATTATTATCTAAAATCAATAATCTCTTTGTGATATCAGTGTTACATCATATAGAAACTGTTTGTTTCTATATCCTGTAAACTTTCGAGCTTAAAATATGAATGTTATTGAAGTAATGTTAGGAATTGATGCATGAGTTAGTATAATATAATGACACTTGATCAACGTGATTATATTACAGTAAGTCATGCTGAGTTTCTAATGAAACGTGATGATTCACAGATCATAACGTCATCATGTGCCATGTTACACGACTCTTACATTCTACTTAATCTCTAAACATATCAAGAACATATCTTCCTGATAGTTCTATCTATTCTCAGTGATTCTAGTAATTTGACAAATCAAATCGTGCTATTACGTTCTTTCTCGTTTAGAACGTTAAGTTTATTCGAAACTCCATACTTACGAATTCTGGACCATTACTCGCTTTACTAGAGATCGAGAGGATAATAAAAAGGCAAAGAGCTCCAAAATATAAGAGAAAATATAAAGCCCAATAACAACACGAAGGTTACAAACTACGGATATTAATACGAATAGCAATATAAAGAAACAGTATAGTTAAGAATCGTATTATCCCAAGGTAATAGTATAAGTAAACAGATTTTTCTGGTGGAAGATTGAAAAGAAGGATGACAGAAAAGATAATTAGAAAATATTAAGGATTAGAACTGGATTAAGCATTTTCACAATCTTTTGGATGTATGAACTAAGAAGGAAAGTATAGGAATGATGAGGATAATGGAACGAAAGAGTTTAATTTATAATGAAAATAGCAGACAGAGTAATCGAGGCAGATCATCGTATTAAATAATAGAGATCTTAATCTCCTTATTCGTCGAAGAATCAAATCTTTTAGATTTCGAAGATTTTCTTTAAATTCCTTGAATTCCGGAATTCAACCAAGACAACGTCAAAAGTTAAGACACACCTGATTTTCTAAATTCAACCATGGTTAGTAAAAAGGTTATGATGAAACTTATCTTTCTCATTTCACTATTAAGTGATAGCTTCACTTGTACTCTTCGAATAATCGAATTATTTTATCTTTATTACTCAATGATGATAAAACTCTATTTATCAACTCATATTCGTCATGAAAACATTTTTATTGTTAGCCATGACCACCTCACTCAAATTTCGAGATGAAATTTCTTTAACGGGTAGGTACTGTGACAACTCGGGAGTTTCCGACCAAATTTAAACTTAATCTTTGAATGATTCCGACACGATAAGCAAAGACTATTAATTTGAATCTCAAAAATTTTGAACTTGTGTTCATGTACTCAATTACCCTCTGACTATTCCCAACAATTCATGAAAAATTATTTGTAAATAAATATATACAGGTGTATATATAAATAAATGTAAATAAATATAATAATTGGAAATAATAAAATTTAATCAGTTGAATTAAGAATTATAATTATCAAGTATTGTCATTAAGAATTATTATTATTATTATTATTATTATTATTATTATTATTATTATTATTATTATTATTATTATTATTATTATTATTATTATTATTATTATTATTATTATTATTATTATATATTTGATATAACTAATAACATGTAACGTTAATGTCTGATATAATGAATTTAATTATAAATTAAACTATAATTGTTATAGTAATATTATTATTACTTTCAATATTAACATCTACATTAGTATTATTAAAAATTATTATGAAAATGAATATAAATATGAATTATTATATTATTATTACTAATATCATTGTAATTAATATTATTATTAGTATCATTAATAATATTATTATTATCATTTTTATAATTACTTAATTTCTTATTAATATTAGTATAATTTTGATAAAGATATTATTAATGTTATTATTAATTCTATTATTATTATTATTATTATTATTATTATTATTATTATTATTATTATTATTATTATTATTATTATTAGTATTCTTATTATAATTATTAATAAAGTTATAATATTAATACTATAAAAGTTCATAAAATATATATGTATAAATAGATATATATATATATATATATATATATATATATATATATATATATATATATATATATATATATATATAACTACAATTATATAAATGCAACTATATAAATATATAATAGATATATAAATAGATATAAATCCGGATATAAATATACAGATATATAGGTACGAATACAACTGAGATCATTGTATTGATTTATAGAATGCAACTTTATATATAAAAATTATATATTATTTATATATATATATATATATATATATATATATATATATATATATATATATATATATATATATATATATATATATATATATATATATATATATATGATAAAATACATAAAAAGATGAGAAGTAGAGTCCAAAATCTATTTTGCATCTTAATCGAGCTGTAGTAGTTTTTGTTTTGTGTCTCCAATCTGTTTCACATCAGAATCAAACGTATCATTTTAGAGTCAATCACGATTTACCTTTATTTTTTTTATTTATTTCTATTGTACGAATGCTTACTGTCGACCAAATTGATTATAAATCAAGTAAATTGTACAATGTTTGGATTAACTCATTCGACTCCTTCATCCTCTATATCAAGTATCACCTTAATCTGTCTCTTTTATTTTATTTTATTTAATTAAATTTTTTTTAAAAAGAAAACAGAAGTTAAACTCTGTTCTTGAGTCAAATTGTAAAAACTCGAAATTCGAATTAAATTTGAAAAATTAATAATGCAATTCTATTAGTAATCGTCTATTTATGCTTTCTGTAAAGATTCAAGGTCCAATTTCATCTATATAATTCTAATTCATGAGTCAAAGTTTTGGTGACAAAATTCAACTATTGTTCTTCAGCAAAATTCGAGTTCAATTCAATGTATTGGATCCAATTGAGGTTACATGAAGTTTATACGTTTGATTTAAAACCATTTTTATGTAGAAACCTTGAGCTAAAACTTTTTAAATTTTAAAAATGGATTTACAGTTCGTCGTTGGATATAAACGCTGTAACAGTCTTTTTTATTTTTATTTTTTTAGTTCTGTTTGGTTCAACAATTTTAATATATCCCAAAATCGTTGTTACAGCTTTCGTAAATCCTAAAACAAGAAATTTAAAACGTTTATTGATGTTATTAATCTCTGGTCGAAGTTCTAGTTTGAAAGGAAGGAGGTGAAAAAGGGAACGGATCAATATACAGTTTATAATTTTATAAAGATAGATTAGAACAGATAAAAAGCTACGGAGGAATGGTTAAGGGGTGTATAGGTGAACGAAAGGTCTCGGGTTCGAGCCCGGCTTTGGGCAATTTTTTTTAAATGGCTTTTGAAAGGTAGTTTCTATTTTAAAATTTATATTATTATTATTATTATTATCATTATTATTGTTATAATTGATTATTGCTATTATTAGTAAGTATTATAATTATTATTAGTATTGTAATCATTATTATTATTATTATCATGATTATATGTATTATAACCATTATTATTCTTATAAGTATTAATAACACACTTATTATTGTTAATTTATCATTTAAATATGATTTTTATTATTATTAGGATTAGGATTATTATTACTACTATTGTCATTTTTACTAAAATTTATCCACTGGTTATCATTAAAATTAGTTTTAGTACTAAGTTTCATTATTATAAATAGTTAGTATTAGAATTATCAATTAACATTAATATTAGTAATATTTGTAATATGATTAGTAAAATTTCTATTAAAAAGCATCATGTTTAATAAAAGTACCATTATTGTTAAAAATATTATCTTTATAAAAACTATCATTTTATTCTATCATTATTGTCAAAATTGTCATCTTTATTAAAGTTATTATTATTATTATTATTATTATTATTATTATCATTATCATTATTATTAGTACTATAACTATTAACATCCTTATTCTAGTACTATTATCATGAATATTTTCAAACAAAAGAAAATTTTATAAGAATATATTTATTACCTAAGTATACTAATATTGCATAATATTACGTTTTAACTAATATAGTGTCATCTATATTGATATAACGTTAATTAAATTATATATCAACTGAACATTATAAAATATAATAAGTATTAATAAAATTGTATATATATATATATATATATATATATATCTTAATATAAAACTAAAGAAATATAAATTCGATTACAAGTAGATGTATTAATGAATATACAAATGATATAGGTTCGTGAATCCAAGGCCAACCCTGCACTGTTCAATGTCGTCATATGTATTTTTACTACAAAATACAGTATTGTGAGTTTCGTTTGCCTTTTTACCCTTTATATTTTTGGGCTGAGAATACATGCGCAATTTTTATAAATGTTTTACGAAATAGACACAAGTAATTGAAACTACATTATATGGGTGAATGATCGAAGCCAAATATGCCCCTTTTTCTTGGTAACCTAAGAATTAGAAAACCAATCTACTAATTGACGCGAATCCTAAAGATAGATCTATTGGGCCTAACGAACCCCATCCAAAGTACCGGATGCTTTAGTACTTCGATGTTGTTTTTATCATGTCTGAAGGATTTCTCGGAATGATAGGGGATATTCTTATATGCATCTTGTTAATGTCGGTTACCAGGTGTACACCATATGAATGATTATTTTTGTCTCTATGCATGGGACGTATATTTATGAGAACTGAAAATGAAATCTTGTGGTCTATTAAAAATTATGAAATGATTATTTATGATAAACTAATGAACTCACCAACCTTTTGGTTGACACTTGAAAGCATGTTTATTCTCAGGTATGAAAGAAATCTTCCGCTGTGCATTTGCTCATATTAGAGATATTACTTGGAGTCATTCATGGCATATTTCAAAAGACGTTGCATTCGAGTCATCGAGTTCATCAAGATTATTATTAAGTCAATTATAGTTGGATATATTATGAAAGAGTATGCATGCCGTCAACTTTCGATGTAAATGAAAGTTTGTCTTTTAAAAACGAATGCAATGTTTGTAAAATGTATCATATAGAGGTCAAGTACCTCGCGATGTAACCAACTAGTGTGAATCATTTGTAATCTATATGGACTTCGTCATGATGGATTAGGACGGGTCTCTTCAGTTGGTATCAGAGCGGTGGTCTTAGCGAACCAGATCTTGCATTAGTGTGTCTAACTGATAGTTGTTTATATGCATTAGTGAGTCTGGACTTCGACCGTGTCTGCATGTCAAAAGTTTTGCTTATCATTTCTAGTCGGAAATTATCTTCTTATCATCCTTAGGAAATTACCTGCTTATCATTCTTAGTCTATACATGTCTTACTGCCTCTATTGCATAGACAGTGTATAGATAAATTCATATCTTAGCGTATCTGTTATTGTTACCTTTTCCTGACAGCTTCCGTAGATTCCTCCGTAACTTATGGGATTTTAGTATTATATATGCATATGTAAATTATGTATTGTAGGGTATTAATCTACATCCTATAATCTACTTCTTATCGAAAATCCTTCATCTGGTCGTACGAGATGAATCCCTCAACCAGTTCGAGTCCCTCAGATTTCGATAGCTATTCCGATAGTTATTCTGACAACTATTCTGACATGGATATTCACCTAAGCTCTGAAAGCGGTGTCACCAGAATGAATCAATCAATCAGCCATCCTCAATTCATCTGATGGGTTCATAGTCTACTTAATCAATGGAGACGAGAAGAAAGCGATCCTTTCCACCAACCAACTTCACCTCTTGGCGATGAACCTGATGCACTTACCGACGAATCCATTCGAAACACCATTTTCACACTCATTTTCCGAATATCTCGCCACGATTATATTCTATCTCAGAATCTAAACCTTATTCATTCGTTCGTTCTTACCGACAATCATCCCGGAGTAATCAACGAGGTCAACGAACTTCGCGCTCTAGTAATTAATTTGGAAAACGTGGTGCAAAACCTACCAGCTTCAGCAACAGCACCGGCAACACCAGTACCATCAACAACCCAAGTTTCAACATCACACGCCTCAACATCTCATTCCGTACCTCAAGTATAATCATCGTTCTACATCAATTATCTTCGTTCAGTATGGCGATTATGTAATCTCTAATGTTTTAGAGATTATATATTCTTGTTCTAACAATAAATCAAATGAGATTAATATCACATTAACTCATTAAATCCGTGATTATATCTGAAGAAAATATATATGTATATATATTTTCATAAAGATTGTAATTAAAAATTCTTTCGTACAAACTGTTAATGGTGAAAATATTTTAACGGGTAGGTAATACCCGAGGAATATTTAGATTTCACATTAATAAGTTACACTGTACATTCTTCGAATCTGATTCAACAGTCATTTACTATCCTACTTACAACCACCGATATACAAATCCGTTCACCACAGAATAACCATTTTCATTCAATTTCATATTTGGATTTTGACTTACCAGAATCCAACAAGTGGCATAATGAAGAAAACATTGAAAAAAATAAAATTTGTTAGAAACAAACAAATTAACTATGATAAATTTTGTTAAGAATCCACACTAACTGTTCCTAGCTAATTGTTCCTAGCTAACCGATTACATTTTATTTATCGCAATTTATTTATCGCATTTTATTTATCGCAATTTTAATTCTCGCAATATTATTTATCATCATTTAATTTCTGTTATTTATTTTACGCACTTTAAATATCGGGACACGTATACAAGGTTTTGACATATCATATCGACGCATCAATATATATTATTTGGAATAACCATAGACACTCTATATGCAGTAATGCTGGAGTTAGCTATACAGGGTTGAGGTTGATTCTACAATAATATATATATAGTTTGAGTTATGACCGAGTCTGAGACATGTACACGGGTCACGATACGTATTAATTAATTCGAATATTATATATTAAACTATATATGAATTATTGGACTGTTATCAATGGATTATCAACTGTGGACTAATAACATTGGACAATTAAAATGAATTAAAATATTGATTATAACATATGAAACTAAATATTTCTTCAAGTTTGCCACTTGAGTTCATCTTAAACCTCATTTGTATCTTGACGATTACAATCTGGGTTCAAATCTTTCATGATTCTTGAAAACACCTCGATCGAGAGGATGAACCAACCGCACTTCATCTACGGAAGAAAAGATTAATGCATATAGTTATGCACCTGAAAACTCTCGGAAACTGAGTAAACGTTTAACACGTAGTTGTGCTAATTCCTTTAGTGTTATTATTACCCAAAATAAATTTGCAATTCCTTTCCAAATTAGCCAACTTTGTCACAGCTCCAGCAAGTCAACTTCGACTTTTTGTTCGAAACAACCTTATTGTAACCTTGATATATATGCGTGCTCTTTTATTGTTACCAGGGAACCTTTTATATTCCACCATATTACCAGCAGATGTGCCAGCAACCTCGTCATTCCTTGGTTAAATCTCTCCGATAAATCACTATATTTATCTATTGAAGTCTCATTGTGACGATCGCTCCAAATCCATATGGACGAACATGTCATTCATCGATTTCATTGTGAGGTATGACCTCTATATGATACGTTTTGTAAACATTGCATTCTTTTGAAAAGGCACACCATAAATGAATATTTAAATCAAAGGTTTTCGACATCTGATGATTTCTACATATAGACAATCACCGTAAATAATATTTTACAATAGTACTTCCATTGACAATGCAGTCAAAATAAGATACATGGTGATGATTTGGTGAATGCAACGTTTCCTTGATAAATATGCCATGTAAGACTCCATGCACATAGCTTGTCTAACATATAAGCAAACAGCGGAAGACTTCAAGGAACCTGAGAATAAACATGCTAACAAGTGTCAACGCAAAGGTTGGTGAGTTCATAGATTTAGTGTTTCGCATAATCTGTATATAAAAGTGGATCACAAGATTTCAGTTGTTTCATCCAGAAACGTTTATCAATAGATTCTACATAACAGAGCACCCTGGTAAATAAACTTTAACGTTATAATGATAAATACCCCATTCGTTTTAATACACGCAAACCAACGTGTCCTAAACTCAAATAACACACGTCCGTTAAAAGGCTAGCGCTCTAGCTCGGACGGGGATGTCAAGCCCTATGGATCCATATACTGTTATTCACGCCCACCAGTCCATATCCTATGTACTGGCAGTTACTAGTTACCAAAGCTAAGGGATTTTCGGTTTAAACTCAGCGTAGAATTTAGTTTGTACTTGTATCCATTGCGTTTAAAATAAAGTGCATGTATTCTCAACCCAAAAATATATATTGCAAAAGCAATTAAAAAGGGATCAATGAAACTCACCTTAGCAGCATATAAAGTCATTCACCAAAATGTAACCGAAACTCGGATTACCAAATAACCGTAGATCTCAACCTAGAGAACATATGTTGGTCAATAAATGTTTATGAAGCTAGGTCAGGTCATAGTGTATCTCAATCCTAATGCTCGAGATCGACATACAAAAGTTATACAAAGTCGTTTCAAAAAGTCAATTTTGACAATAGTTCAACAAAACGAGACGTACCTTATATAAGGATTCATTTATTCGATTGGTAATATTCAAAAATCCAATTTATCAATCTTACAAACAAGTTGTTTAAATATTAATTGCAGATTCAAAAGCAATTCCAATTAACGTCAATTATAATTCAGTTGATCGTATCTTTTAATTCGTTCATCGAAACTATTCGATATCTAAATGAAAAGTTATTGATTTTTCGCCAACTTTCCAAAAACATGTATATCATATACCTTTTACCAGTAATATATGTATTTAATTCGTGATCTATTATAAACTGTTTAATGACAAAATTTAGCATACAAGCATGCATAAATATATATACTCGAGCACTAGACATGGATACACAATTAATATACAAAAGATAAGATATGAATGCTCACGTGTCAATATTGTGATTCAATATTGTAGGAAAGTACGTAGACGCAACAGAGATGATAAACACTAGGTTTGATTCATAAATATACCCCCGAACATACCCATAATTTCCTTAGCTATATCCCATAGTTTCCTTAGCTTTGACTCACTAGATAACCATTTTTGAAATCGTTTGGACATAACCTTGTCGTAGTATTTTATGTATAATACTAATAATATAATATTACTAATAATAATTAGATTAATAATAATATTAATCTTAATAATAATAATAATAATAATAATAATAATAATAATATAAGTATATATAAAGAGACAAAGATGAGAGTGAATTGAATTGTGAGAAACAAATCGCGAATTCGATCAAATTTATAGATGTGGCATGTCCCAGCCCTCCATGCGATCGCATGGGTCTGAGGCACAATGGCCATGCGATCGCATGGCCTCTTTTTCCAGCTCACAATCGTTTTTGTCCTACGCTTGTCGACATATTTATTAATTATATTTATAATATATAATTTATATAATTAATTATATATTATATTAAATTCACGTGCATAGTTGACTTGTAATCTTTGTTCCGATAAGTCGTACGTCATCACGTGACTTATGTCCCGGTTCCAGTTTTTCGAATGTCCATTCATACGCTGAGAAAACTGGATCTTTACGTTTCGTGACTCGTACCTTTGTTAAAATATAGTCTTAAATTATCAATAAACTATATCACTCAAAGTGTATCTTAAACTTTCGAGTGTTTTGGTCATTTACTTCTATAAATCATTGTCTCCTAGTATATACATATACATTTTCATTTTTAAATAGCATTTTACTGTAGCAAAGTTACTGCAGTAAAGTTTTTTTACTGTAGCAAATAGTGATTTTCGAAAACACTGTAGCTTTTCGGGTACTGTAGCAATTCGAAAATACTGTAGCAAATTACTGTTTTACTAGTTCATCTTAAACGTTTTAGTTAACTTATCTAAATATCAATCAAATCAATAATCGAATGTTACTATCGTTTACTAAATAACTTGAAATCATGTATATATATATATATATATATATATATATATATATATATATATATATATATATATATATATATATATATATGTACATTAATTATATATATATTGTTCGTGAATCTTCGAGAACAGTCAAAGAATAATTGATTACATGAATATAGTTCCAAAACTTTGAGACTCAACATTACAGACTTTGCTTATCGTGTCGAAAACATTAAATCATTTAAAGATAAAGTTTAAATTTGGTCAGAAATTTCCGGGTCATCACACTCATCATGTACTCATCCGCATCTTGTAACAAGAATTGCCATACCAATTACCGGAAATCAGCAAATCTGTATTGTGAGTCTCGCAACGTTTCCATAACAGCAGTTATGTGTATCCATATAACATTTATCTCTTAGAACTATGATCTTCCATTCTTAAATTCTGAAAAGCACCCAGTCTGCGAATAAATACTCTGAATTTTGAAAAGTTGAATGAAGCAAGAAAAACTGTAAACGAACTCAACAGCCAAAAGTTGATGATAAAGAATTGTATGTTGGTAAAGCACAGAAAGAGTTTGAAACTCAAAAACTGATTGAGAAAACTACGAAGGAGTCTCTGAACAAATCACAAGGACTAAACCTGTACATTAAGAATCCTATAGAAACTGTTTGTTTCTATATCCTGTAAACTTTCGAGCTTAAAATATGAATGTTATTGAAGTAATGTTAGGAATTAATTCATGAGTTAGTATAATATAATGACACTTGATCAACGTGATTATATTACAGTAAGTCATGCTGAGTTTCTAATGAAACGTGATGATTCACGGATCATAACGTCATCATGTGCCATGTTACACGACTCTTACATTCTACTTAATCTCTAAACATATCAAGAACATAGCTTCCTGATAGTTCTATCTATTCTCAGTGATTCTGGTAATTTGACAAATCAAATCGTGCTATTACGTTCTTTCTCGTTTAGAACGTTAAGTTTATTCGAAACTCCATACTTACGAATTCTGGACCATTACTCGCTTTACTAGAGATCGAGAGGATAATAAAAAGGCAAAGAGCTCCAAAATATAAGAGAAAATATAAAGCCCAATAACAACACGAAGGTTACAAACTACGGATATTAATACGAATAGCAATATAAAGAAACAGTATAATTAAGAATAGTATCATTCCAAGGTAATAGTATAAGTAAACATATTTTTCTGGTGGAAGATTGAAAAGAAGGATGACAGAAAAGATAATTAGAAAATATTAAGGATTAGAACTGGATTAAGCATTTTCACAATCTTTTGGATGTATGAACTAAGAAGGAAAGTATAGGAATGATGAGGATAATGGAATAAAAGAGTTTAATTTATAATGAAAATAGCAGACAGAGTAATCGAGGCAGATCACCGTATTAAATAATAGAGATCTTAATCTCCTTATTAATCTCCTTATTCGCCGAAGAATCAAATCTTTTAGATTTCGAAGATTTTCTTTAAATCCCTTGAATTTCGGAATTCAACCAAGACAACGTCAAAAAGACACACCTTATTTTCTAAATTCAACCATGGCTAGTAAAAAGGTTATGATGAAACTTATCTTTCTCATTTCACTATTAAGTGATAGCTTCACTTGTACTCTTCGAATAATCGAATTATTTTATCTTTATTACTCAATGATGATAAAACTCTATTTATCAACTCATATTCGTCATGAAAACATTTTTATTGTTAGCCATGACCACCTCACTCAAATTTCGGGATGAAATTTCTTTAACGGGTAGGTAATGTGACAACCCGGGAGTTTTCGACCAAATTTAAACTAAATCTTTGAATGATTCCGACACGATAAGCAAAGACTATTAATTTGAATCTCAAAAATTTTGAACTTGTGTTCATGTACTCAATTACCCTCTGACTATTCCCGACGATTCATGAATAATTATTTGTAAATAAATATATACAGGTGTATATATAAATAAATGTAAATAAATATAATAATTGGAAATAATAAAATTTAATCAGTTGAATTAAGAATTATTATTATCAAGTATTGTCATTAAGAATTATTATTATTATTATTATTATTATTATTATTATTATTATTATTATTATTATTATTATTATATATATATCATATAACTAATAACATGTAACATTAATGTCTGATATAATGAATTTAATTATAAATTAAACTATAATTGTTATAGTAATATTATTATTACTTTCAATATTAACATTTACATTAGTATTATTAAAAATTATTATGAAAATGAATATAAATATAAATTGTTATATTATTATTACTAATATCATTGTAATTAGTATTATTATTAGTATCATTAATAATATTATTATTATCATTTTTATAATTACTTAATTTCTTATTAATATTAGTATAATTTTGATAAATATATTATTAATGTTATTATTAATTCTATTATTATTATTATTATTATTATTATTATTATTATTATTAGTATTCTTATTATAATTATTAATAAAGTTATAATATTAACACTATAAAAGTTCATAAAATATATATGTATAAACAGATATATATATATATATATATATATATATATATATATATATATATATATATATATATATATATATATATATATATATACAATCATATAAATGCAACTATATAAATATATAATAGATATATAAATAGATATAAAATCCGGATATAAATATACAGATATATTGGTACGAATGCAACTGAGATCATTGTGTTGATTTATAGAATGCAACTTTATATATAAATATTGATATAAAAATTATATATATATAAATAAATATGATAAAATACAGAAAAAGATGAGAAGTAGAGTCCAAAATCTGTTTTGCATCTTAATCGAGCTGTAATAGTTTTTGTTTTGTGTCTAAATCCGTTTCACATCAGAATCAAACGTATCATTTTAGAGTCAATCACGATTTACCTTTATTTTATTTATTTATTTCTGTTGTACGAATGCTTACTGTCAACCAAATTGATTATAAATCAAGTAAATTGTACAATGTTTGGATTAACTCATTCGACTCCTTCGTCCTCTATATCAAGTATCACCTTAATCAGTTTCTTTTATTTTATTTTATTTAATTAAATGTTTTTTTAAAAAGAAAACAGAAGTTAAACTCTGTTCTTGAGTCAAATTGTAAAAACTCAGAATTCGAATTAAATTTGAAAAATTAATAATGCAATTCTATTAGTAATCGTCTATTTATGCTTTCTGTAAAGATTCAAGGTCCAATTTCATCTATATAATTCTAATTCACGAGTCAAAGTTTTGGTGACAAAAAGTCAACTATTGTTCTTCATCAAAATTCGAGTTCAATTCAATGTATTGGATCCAATTGAGGTTACATAAAGTTTATACGTTTGATTTAAAACCATTTTTATGTAGAAACCTTGAGCTAAAACTTTTTAAAGTTTAAAAATGGATTTACAGTTCGTCGTTGGATATAAATGCTGTAACAGTCTTTTTTTATTTTTATTTTTTAGTTCCGTTTGGTTCAACAATTTTAATATATCCCAAAATCGTTGTTACAGCTTTTGTAAATCCTAAAAGAAGAAATTTAAAATGTTTATTAATGTTACTAATCTCTGGTCGAAGTTCCAGTTTGAAAGGAAGGATACAGTTTATAATTTTATAAAGATAGATTAGAATAGATAAAAAGCTACGGTGGAATGGTTAAGGGGTGTATAGGTGAACGGAAGGTCTCGGGTTCGAGCCCGGCTTTGGGCAGTTTTTTTTTTTTAAGTGGCTTTTGAAAGGTAGTTTCTATTTTAAAATTTATATTATTATTATTATTATTTTTATTATTATTATTATTATTATTATTATTATTATTATTATTATTATTATTATTATTATTATTATTATTATTATCATTATTATTGTTATAATTGATTATTGCTATTATTACTAAGTATTATAATTATTATTAGTATTGTAATCATTATTATTATTATTATCATGATTATATGTATTATAACCATTATTATTCTTATAAGTATTAATAACACACTTATTATTGTTAATTTATCATTTAAATATGATTTTTATTATTATTAGGATTAGGATTATTATTACTACTATTGTCATTTTTACTAAAATTTATCCACTGGTTATCATTAAAATTAGTTTTAGTACTAAGTTTCATTATTATAAATAGTTAGTATTAAAATTATCAATTAACAGTAATATTTGTAATATGATTAGTAAAATTTCTATTAAAAAGCATCATGTTTAATAAAAGTACCATTATTGTTAAGAAAAAATATTATCTTTATAAAAACTATCATTTTATTCTATCATTATTGTCAAAATTGTCATCTTTATTAAAGTTATTATTATTATTATTATCATTATCATTATTATTAGTACTATAACTATTAACATCCTTATTCTAGTACAATTATCATGAATATTTTCAAACAAAAGAAAATTTTATAAGAATATATTTATTACCTAAGTATACTAATATTGCATAATATTACGTTTTAACTAATATAGTGTCATCTATATTGATATAACATTAATTAAATTATATATCAACTGAACATTATAATATATAATAAGTATTAATAAAATTATATATATATATATATATATATATATATATATATATATATATATATATATATATATATATATATATATATATATATATATATATATATATATATATATATATATTAATCTTAATACAAAACTAAAGAAATATAAATTCGATTACAAGTAGATGTATTAATGAATATACAAATGATATAGGTTCGTGAATCCAAGGCCAATCCTGCATTTTTCAATGTCGTCATATGTATTTTTACTACAATATACAGTATTGTGAGTTTCATTTGCCTTTTTACACTTTATATTTTTGGGCTGAGAATACATGCGCAATTTTTATAAATGTTTTACGAAATAGACACAAGTAATTGAAACTACATTATATGGGTGAATGATCGAAGCCGAATATGCCCCGTTTGCTTGGAAACCTAAGAATTAGTAAACCGATCTACTAATTGACGTGAATCCTAAAGATAGATCTATTGGGCCTAACGAACCCCATCCAAAGTACCGGATGCTTTAGTACTTCGATGTTGTTTTTATCATGTCCGAAGGATTTCTCGGAATGATAGGGGATATTCTTATACGCATCTTGTTAATGTCAGTTACCAGGTGTTCACCATATGAATGATTATTTTTGTCTCTATGCATGGAACGTATATTTATGAGAACTGAAAATGAAATCTTGTGGTCTATTAAAAATTATGAAATAATTATTTCTGATAAACTAATGAACTCACCAACCTTTTGGTTAACACTTGAAAACATGTTTATTCTCAGGTATGAAAGAAATCTTCCGCTGTGCATTTGCTCATATTATAGATATTACTTGGAGTCATTCATGACATATTTCAAAAGACGTTGCATTCGAGTCATCGAGTTCATCAAGATTATTATAGTTGGATATATTATGAAAGAGTATGCATGCCGTCAACTTTCGATGTAAATGAAAGTTTGTCTTTTAAAAATGAATGCAATGTTTGTAAAATGTATCATATAGAGGTCAAGTACCTCGCGATGTAACCAACTAGTGTGAATCATTTGTAATCGATATGGACTTCGTCCAGATGGATTAGGACGGGTCTCTTCATGTAAGAATGATGTGTGTGTGGAATGGAGTTTACACTTGCATATATGTAACAAAAAAAAATTGAACTCCCTCCCCATGCTCCTAAGCCGTCGGCCTTTAGGCTCCAAAAGAGGATAGTCAAGTTTGTTCTTTCATGTGTGGAAGGGTGGTGAATGCTAGGAAGAGGTATAAAGTTAAATACATGGGAAGGTGGTCATGCATGCTTGAAACATCTTTGTCTCCTCACTTAACTAATTAATCTTTTTTATCCTTGATAAATCACTTGCATAATAATGGGCTCACTAGTTATTCAATTAAGTAATGTAGGGTGGGCCTTGATAGCTCAAGTCCAATAATAAAAGCCCATGTATAAGTATGCAACAAATTAGTAACAAGCTCAAGTAATTAACTACTTACATTAGTTAATTAGAAATAATTAATAATAATTAATTATGAATGTAAATAATATTCAAAATATTATTTGTGAAAAGCACGTGTCGAAAAGACGAGTCGGGGCATGGAAAGTCAATTACGGTGACAAGGAAAATGTATAAGAATACATTTATTAACACGCAAGTATTAATAATAAATATTAATAATATAAGTTGGAAAATTTAGGGTCGTTACATATATGAAGATGTTAATTGATAATTATTTGAATATATTTATTCACAAATTTGCATATGTGTTATGCATGAGAAAATAATTATAAAAATAGTTTGATTTATCATGAAAACGTTTTTCATGTTTTTGTATTAGTTATAATTAATATATGTTTCATTATGAATTTTAATACGACTTTAAAGATTTTTGTACTCTATGTAATTCATTATTTGTTATAATGAATTTGATTAATGATTATATAATGAATTGAAATAAATACATCATAATGAGTTTATGTAACTCTAATGAATATTATATTAAAACACGAAATGAATTCATCGTTAGTGTATTAGCTACATTAATATTAATTCATGATATATGATGAATCTAAATAAATACACAATTTGCGTACTTTATTGACTCTTGCGTTTTGTAAGACAGAGTCATATAATTATTTTTTATATAACTAATGTGTATTAACGATGATTTATTAAACGAACTTGTAATAATTAAAATAATGGTTTTTGATCAAATTAATTATTTATGTGAAAATTGTTACATCATTTGGTTTATTTCTATATGCGTTATAGAATTATGAGAAAAAGAAATCTCGCTCAAGGATAAAAAACTTTTCATATGCTCGAAATTTAATTTCATTTATGAGGAGTTAAGGATGTGTTATCTAAATAAATATGTAATAATGAAAATAAATTTTCACTCAGTTTGAAGGTTGTAATTTGTACTTTTATTTAAATTATAAACGTCCTATTTGGTTAATTATTTTTTGTAATAATTTTAACTCTGTACTTTCTTTGTGTTAGAAAGTTGTAATTTCTTTGATAATGATCAATCATTTTTGTGATGATTTTGATCAACTTTCTGTTTTGTTTGAAAGTAAATATTATATCTTGAATCATTTTTAAAGGTATTGTGAAATACTGAACATATTCACCAATTGTTGGTGTAAATAAACATTCAAATCGATTCATGTATGCTTGGTTGTCATAATTCTGTATTTGTTATAGAAATTAAAGAGAAAATCAAAGAAAAATTTATACGGGGATCAAATTTATTTTATATTTCTTTGTGAAATATTTAGCATATGAATTATTACTTAGTGTCAAATTTCTTGAAGAATATGTGCTATAATTTGATAACTTTGCATGATTGGATATGTTAGTTGTAGTTTCATAATAAGATTTGTGGACGATAATTGGAAACATAGTGAACTTTTTCTTCACGACCTATTGTGAACTACAATTTTGACATAATTTGATAATAGACAAAGTGTTTTGTATATATGAGTAGATATTAGTTAGTCTTGCATAATTGTCTACACATTAAACATTAGTTTAGTTGGACTTTGTGTTCAATAATGGCTTTTACATCCAACAATTTTATTGTTTAACTTAACTAAGATTATGAGTTAAACGTGAACAATTTCATAATAGAGCATAAATAACCAATGTGTTTGGAAGAGCAAAAGGCCCGGGATACTCTTACCGCATTTGAGATATGTATATGAGGAAGAAAATGAATCCATAATTAAGTGGGAGTGTGAAGTGTATGTCACTTGAAACAAATTAAATTATCACTCACGTTGAGTAATGCTTTGACTTTAACAAGTAATTATTGTTAAATATACACTGTAAACAACGGTTGATATACGATGATCAAAGTCTTACGCATGAACATTGGTTCAAGCTTTAATTATTTTCTTACCTCAAAGTTTGGAGCATCTGACGTTGCACCCCACTAATAATGAAAACATTAAGTTTCGTTTTGGATTGTATATGGTTATCATGGTACGTAAACTTTGTGTTTGCATCTTGTCCTCTGTGGATAATAGGTTTGAACATGAGAAACCATTTATTAAAGGATAACGAAATTTTTGTAGAGTTTTGATGAATTTCACTTTTTTAAGTGAAAATGGATATATGTGAAAAATAACTCTTTAGATGGAGTTGTAAAGGACGGTTCATACAAGTTATACTTGGATGATGATCGAATTTAGACCCTTACATGATTGTTCATTAAAACAATTCATCAAAACAAATATCTACGTGATATTGGTTTTCATTATTAATTTCACAAAATGCGGTTGAATTCTCTTTAAGAACAAGCTCATTTAATATTAGTTTTATTCTAAATGATTTATCGTTATCTAAGTGATAACTAAATAAAATTTCTTCACTTACAACTTCAATATGTTTGAATGAAGTAAGTATGGCATGCTAGTTAGTCATATTGACTAACAATACTTCTGCTTAGTCTACTATTCTTTTACTGGCTAGATAGTGATAAAGCAAAAATGTGCACTTGTAAGCATCGCCAAGGAAAAATCTACGAAAAATCATGTAGAAAGTAAACTAAATTGTTTATTCCATTGCACTTGACTCATTTGAATTATGTGGTATAATGAACGTTAGAGAAAGACAAAGGACATATTGTTAATAATTTCCTCGTGTTAGTTGATTTCTTGAATATCCAAAGCATTGGATTAAATTTCAAAATTATGTGAATTTTGTGGAGAATTAACTTCCGCGAAAAATTATTAAAAATATATACTCCGTATAAAGGTCCAATCGATGATGTGAATATCTTGTGATTAGTTCATAGCACTGTGTGATGCTAAAGGTATTACTCTAATAACTCTACAACAAAACGATGTTTTGAAAAGTTGGAATAAACGCTCCTCAAATTGGTTAGGGCAATGAAGGGGTAATGTGAAATCCCACAATCATACCTAATTGAATGTCCTAGAAAACTAGTAACTTCCACACCATATAAGTTATGGAAAGATTATGACTACAATTACAATGTCATAGGACATTAAGGTTGTGAAACATATATATTAAATTTATCAAATAATTTTTGGAAAATAGGTCCAAGAGGTGGAAATTTGTTTTCACCAAGTACGTTAACAATCAAGAAATTATATGTTCATACGTAAACACGTCAGTGGGAGTCTAACTCAATTTAAAACATGAGAATTGAGTTTCCAAAATCTCTAGATATAAATAAAGATTCATCTTTAATTAATGCCACATAATTATCTCATTCGAGTGGGAGAAATTTGAGGAATAATGTTATAGAATTTGTTTATCTATGCACGATTCCTCAAACTATTGCGAATGAGAATAATTCTAATTTGAGTGGAAGATTATGAGATACCAAGAATTAGTTTCAAAGAAATCTCAATTAAGTCAAAGAAGTTGTCGTTATAAACCCTATTCGATATGAGATTGAATAATAGAAGCTCTAACATGATATCTAAAAGACAAATGGATCAAAAATAATGGAATAAGAATTGGAGTGAGTATCCTATAGATACAAAGGTAAACATGTGGCAAAAGGCTACAACCAACAAGAAAAGTTTACTTTGTGAGAACCTCGTATCTTGTTATAATTTCACCAAGTTAGGTTGATTCTAGCCACAATGACAAACAATAGACCATGAATTACATTATATCATTGTAAATAATCTTAACTTCTCAATGAAGAACTGTAGCAAGAAATCAATGTGTAGATTTCTTCAACAATGGCCACAAACATATGGTTTGTAGATTTTTTGAATTAATCTATGGCCTCAAACAGTCTTTGAGAAAAATGATATATGTACTTTCACAATGTAATCATATCGAATGATTTCATTATGATCAACAAGGATCATGAGTATGTACTAATAGGTCTAAATGTTTATTTTATCATTATACGTTGATGATATTTTTGTGTCTTGAATCAATAAGAAGAGTGTTAGTGTGAGAGAATTTCACGCATTCTTGAAATTAGAATTTCAAGAGATTACTCAAGGAAGTTAATATCTCTTTCACAAGAGCTTATATTAACAAGATCCTTTCACGTGTTAAATAATCTCACTGACAATCTTATGGTGAATATTGAGCATAACCTTTTATCCTTAGACTCCAATATGAAATGAGCAAATGAAGTTTGTTGTTTATGCGAATAAGGTTGGAAATGTAGCGACCCGACCAAATCATGTTTGACGGCGCCGTCTACGTAGGTCCCATTACATGGTCATAAGTCTTTAAGACAAAGTTTGATCGAAAATATATCGCATTCATTTCATAAGTGTGGATGTTTCAAAGTTTACAAAAGTAGTTTCCATAACTAGTACATAACGATGTTTAAAGTACAAATGAAACACGTGCGACACAGTTTAAAGTAGTCAAAAGACGCTCCACATATGAAAGTATACTCGACATCCAAGCAAGTATCAAAAAGAATGTGCGGAAGCATGTATCACCTAAAGATCAAGGACCTGAGAAAAACATAGGGAATCTGTCAACGAAAACGTTGGTGAAATCATAGGTTTAAATAAGTAAGTGAGTAAATGTAAGTCGAACCACAAGATTTGCACATTGATAAAATAGTAATACATTCTAAAAGTTAATATTCACGAGCACCCAATTATCAAGGCTTAACATTCCGTCCGTTGAACCCCATTAATAGTACTAGAACAACACTGTTTCTCGAAAATATATTTCATCCGTAGACGGTAGCGAACCGTCCGAGATGAGGGTTTGTCAAACCCATATGGCCATACAACATAAGTTCACGCCTACACTTACACACTGCAAGAGTAACTAATGATAATCGAATTGAGGATTTTGTTCTAAACTCGTATGTAGAATGTTTGTTTTCCTCCACTTGTGTTCACTTAGTTCAAAAGAAATGTTTATGTTTTCTCATCCCAAATGTAAGTTCAAAAGAGTAAAAGTGGGATTATGATCTCACCTTGAGTGCACGTATGAAAAGTACTTCACAAAGTAACGTGTGCAAAGGATAATGCTAGTCTTGACCTAAACAAATAGGTCGTATCAATAACGGTAAACACGATAGGTCAAAGATATTCAATTAGTCCTATGGCTCGTTACGACTCGATTATGTAGCATGTGAATCAATTTGTCAAGTTTCATGCAAGATACAAGTATAGAAACAAGTTAGGAAGGTTGCATAATCATTTGGTTAAGTTTGATAAAAATCAAACTTTTGTCGGTCAAAGTCAACGAAAAAGTCAACACGTTCGGGTCGGGTCCCGAACTATTTTTCTGAGGTTTTTATTCATATATATAAGCATGTTAGAATAAGTCTCCTGTGAATCGGAGGTCCATAGCGTGCCAAACATTTTTATTATTTTGACCAAGGAGGTCAGAATCTGAACACGGCTTCGGTCGCGCCGCGACCCAGGATTGCCGCGCCGCGGCATTGGTCGTGTGCTGGTACCTGGTCAGTCTCAATTGTTCAAGTCCCAAATCAAAACTCTTTCAAGCATATTTTACAAACCGCTAACACTTAGAACTCGCACCTTATATCGTTAGAAAGCTAATTTGACAAGGAACCCAACTAAACACATTTCACCAACCGAAAACATTATTTGCAATAATCAACTTTTCAAATCAAATGATCAATCAATGCACACATTTAATGCTTCAAATTTTACAAGTGCACATTTATGATTCGGGCATTTAATGCATACATAAAACACGCCGTTTTGTAGATAATCAAGCATACAATACAACTAACTACTTACTAACAATAATTCATGGCTTTCAATGCATTAAATGTTCACATTCAATTCTATCAAACCCTAACCAACAACATCAAAATCACTAATCATGTTTATGAAGTTTTCTAAAACAACCTACACATCAAATTGAAGCTAGTGATGTTAGAAACACATTTAATACATGCATTTATAACATTTAACATCATTCAAACAACCAAATCACCAAATCAAACACACCAAAGTTTATGTTCATGCTAGTTACTTCAAATAACAAAATCGAACATATAAATCATATATTCATGTTAGACTTGAGCCATAGACACTAATTAACAACTTTATAAGTTAAAAACATCAAGAACACAAAATCTAGTGATTTTAGAAAGTTATCCAAACTTTATGAAATCAGTATGGAATCGAAGAGGAAGTTGCAAGGATTCCAAATATGTAATTTATTTTGTGAGACACCCGCTAGCTTGGATTTAGATGATGATTCTTTTGTTTGGAGAATTGAAAGAAAAATGGAAAGTATGAAGAGAAAAGGAAAAATGAAAATGAAAAAGATGAATGGATGGGAGTGGTTTGACCACTTTGACCTAGTCAAAAGTTTGGTCACGTGGCAAGATTGGTCCCTCAAGTTTTAATCGGGTGCGTGAATTACCTAAACGAGATAATTTAAAACGCGTATTAACGGAAGGTGTTATAAACATATAACGGACTTTAAATAATTAAACGAAAAAGTAAACGGAAAAAGGCGGGATGTTACATTACCTACTCCTTAAAATAAATTTCGTCCCGAAATTTAAGTAGGCGTAGTAGTCGTTGTTTCTTCCTCGGAATCTTGCGTTTTCGGAACCGGGAATAGATGAGGGTATTTCCTTTGCATTTGATCTTGCCTTTCCCAAGTAAACTCGGGTCCTCTTTTGACGTTCCAACAGACTTTAACAATCAGAATTCGGCTTTGTTTCAATGTCTTGACGGAGGTGTCCACAATTTCAAACGGTTCCTCCACAAAATGAAGTTTGTCATCAATAGTAAGTTCCTGGAGAGGGATGACGATATCGGGTTCGGCAAGATACTTTTTCAAGTTAGATACATGGAAGGTAGGATGAACGGAGCTCAATTGAGGTGGAAGATCTAAACGATAAGCAACGGTTCCAATACGCTCCAAGATTTCGAAAGGACCAATATACCTTGGATTTAGCTTCCCGTGTTTCCCAAAACGGATTACACCTTTCCAAGGTGCGACTTTTAACATTACTCGATCATCGACTTGAAATTCGAGGTCGTTGCATCGTTTGTCGGTATAGCTCTTTTGACGACTTCGGGCCGTCCTAAGCCTATCTCAGATTTGAACGATTTTCTCGGTGGTTTCGTGAATGAGTTCGGGTCCGGTGATTTGCACGTCGCCTACCTCGGCCCAACAAAGAGGAGAGCGACACTTTCGGCCATATAACGCTTCAAAAGGTGCGGCTTTTATACTCGCGTGATAACTATTGTTGTAGGAGAATTCGGCGAGAGGTAAGTGCTTGTCCCAAGCTTTCCCAAAATCGACAACACAAGCTCGTAACATATCCTCCAAGGTTTGTATTGTACGTTCACTTTTCCCATCGGTTTATGGATGATAGGCGGTGCTCATGTCTAAACGCGTTTCCAACGCTTCTTGCAAGGTACGCCAAAATCTAGAAACAAAACGGCCATCTCGGTCGGAGATAATCGATAAAGGTATACAGTGTCGGGCTACGATCTCCTTAATATAAAGTTGTGCAAGTTTCTCCATTTTGTCCGTTTCTTTCATGGCAAGGAAGTGTGCGGATTTGGTGAGACGGTCAACAATAACCCAAATAGTATCATAACCGCCCGTCGTTTTTGGTAGTTTGGTGATAAATTCCATCGTTATCCTTTCCCACTTCCATTGCGGGATCTCGGGTTGTTGAAGTAGTCCGGACGGTCTTTGGTGTTCGGCTTTGACTTTGGAACATGTCAAACACTTGGCAACATAAGTAGCTACGTCCCTTTTGATGTTCGGCCACCAATATTGTTCTTTAAGGTCATGGTACATCTTATTGGCACCGGGGTGAATCGAGTATCGTGACTTATGGGCTTCATCTAAAATAAGACTTCGTAGGTCCCCATAACTAGGCACCCAAATCCTTCCGGCAAAATATCGGAGTCCGGTTTCCTTAGTTTCGAATCGAGAGACGAGAATGTTCAAGAGCTCGTGTGAAATGTTTTCATCCTTGAGAGCTTCATCTTGGACTACCCGAATTTGGCTATTAAGGTTTGTGTGGATGGTGATGTTTAAGGCTCGGACACGAAGAGGCACCGCTCTTTCTTTTCGACTTAAGGTATCGGCTACTACATTTACCTTTTCGGGATGGTAATGAAGCTCGCAATCGTAATCGTTTAAGGTTTCAATCCACCTTCGTTGTCTCATGTTTAGTTGCTTTTGATCGAATATGTGTTGGAGACTTTTGTGATCGGTAAAGATAGTACTCTTAGTTCTATAAAGATAGTGTCTCCACATTTTAAGTGCAAAGACAACGACTCCGAGTTCGAGATCATGTGTTGTGTAGTTTCGTTCATGAATTTTGAGTTGTCGGGAAGCATAAGAAATGACTTTCATCATTGCATTAACACACATCCAAAACCATGTTTCGAGGCGTCGCAATACACAACAAAATCATTGTTGCCTTCGGGAAGTGACAAGATAGGAGCGGTGGTTAGCTTCGTTTTCAAGATTTGAAATGTGGATTCTTGTTCGGTTGCCCAAACGAATTTTCTTCCCTTATGAGTTAACGCGGTTAGAGGACGAGCGACCAAAGAGAAATCTTTGATGAATCTACTATAGTATCCGGTGAGACCCAAGAATTTACGAATGTGAGTAGGAGTAGTAGGAGTTTCCCATTTACTAATGGCTTCGATTTTTGATGGATCGACTTTAATACCTTGATCACTTACAACATGACCAAGAAATTGAACTTCCTTCAACCAAAATTCACACTTGGAGAATTTGGCATAGAGTCGTTCTTGTCTTAAAAGTTCAAGCACAAGTCGGAGATGTTCCTCGTGTTCTTCTTCGTTTTTAGAATAGACCAAAATATCATCGATGAACATGATAACGAATTTGTCGAGATACGGTTTGCACACGCGGTTCATAAGATCCATGAACACCGCCGGTGCGTTAGTGAGACCAAATGGCATGATAAGGAATTCATAACTACCATAACGAGTTCGGAAAGTGGTTTTGGAGACATCTTCCCCCTTAACCCTTAATTAATGATAACCCGATCGGAGATTGATTTTCGAATATACACAAGACCCTTGTAGTTGATCAAAGAGGTCATCGATGTGAGGAAGAGGATATCGGTTTTTAACCGTCAATTTGTTTAGTTCACGATAATCAATGCACATTCGTAGGGATCCGTCTTTCTTTTTAACAAACAAAATCGGAGCGCCCCAAGGTGAATGGCTAGGTTGGATAAAACCACGACCAAGTAGTTCTTGGATTTGACTTTGCAATTCTTGTATTTCGGATGGAGCGATTCTATATGGTGCACGTGCTACGGGTGCAGCTCTCGGAATAAGATCGATTTAGAATTCAACCGGTCGATGAGGTGGAAGACCCGGCAATTCGTCGGGAAATACATTGGAAAAGTCACTAACAATTGGCACATCATCGATATGCTTCTCATCGAACTCGACTTTCTTAACGTGAGCAAGGATCGCAAAACAACCCTTACGGAGTAGTTTTCTAACTTTAATGCACGAAACGAGGTTGAGTCCGGTGCAACTCTTATCGCCATAAACAATCAAAGGTTCACCATTCTCGATAGGAATTCGGATTGCGTTAAGATCACAAAGAATGTGAGATTTCGTTTTGGCTAGCCAATTCATACCGATTATTACATCGAAGCTTCCTAGTTCCATGGGTATCAAGTCAATTTCAAACTCATTACCCAAAATGTTTAACGTACACCCCCGGTAATATGTGTCGGCACTCAATAGTTTCTCGTTGGCCACTTCAATGGTATAAGTGGTATCTAGTGGAAGTGGTGGAGTGCTAAAAGAATGAGTCAAAGTCTTGGATACAAAACTCTTATCGGCACCCGAATCGAATAAACAGGTAACATAAGTGTTGTTGAGAAGAAACGTACCCGTGACTAGTTCATTGTCATCCTGGGCTTCCTCGGTGTTAATGTTGAAGGCTCGGCCGCGTGTGTTGGGGTTGGCCTTCTTCTTCGGGCATTCGTTCATATAATGGTCCGTTTGGCCACATTCATAACAAGTGACCGTTTTTGGAGGATTGGGCCCCTTTCGAGCGACGGGGGCAACACTTGTGCAATTGTTGGCCTTATGACCAACTCCTTGGCACCGGTGGCAAATTAGCTTACCGCATTCACCCGAGTGGTGCTTGTGACATTTGTTGCAAAAAGGTTGAGTTCCGGCATAACCTTTCTTGCCGTCGTTGGTAAAAGGCTTTTTGGTGAAGGTGTTGTTGTTGTAGTTGCTTGATGGAGTGGCTTCCCATTTCCTTTTGTTGCCACCCAATTTGTCCTCGGCCTTAGAAGCCGGCACTACGATTTCATCAACCGTTTCAATCAATTGGCGGGCCATGTTCAAAGCGGCTTGGTGATTAGCGGATTTGGAGGACATCACACCTTGTTTGATGCTCTTTGGAAGACCATCCATATAGAGTTCAACCCTTTGAGATTCGGGGTTCACGAGGTTGGGACACATCAAGGATAGCTCGGCGAATCGTTGATTATAGGCCTTGAGATCGTTTCCGACCGCCTTCAAAGTTCTTAGCTCTTGTTCGAGCTTTCGGGTTTCTTCGCGAGGGAAATATTCAACAATCATCTTTTCCCTTAAATCGGCCTAAGAGAGGGCATGAGCTTCATCGGTACCCACCGATTGTACATAGGTGTTCCACCATGTAAGAGCGACGCTGGCGAGAGTGTGGGTGGAGTACTTGACCTTATCTTGGTCCCGACAACCGCTTATGCTAAAGACGGCCTCCGTTTGTTCGAACCATCGAGTGAGTGTAACCGGTCCCCCGGTTCCATCATAAGTGTGAGGTTTGCACCCCATAAAAGCTTTGTAGGAGCACCCTTCGCTTGAGTTACCGGCCCCTTGATTGTTGTTGTTGTTATTGTTATTGTTGTTGTTGGAGGAGTGACCGGCCATGGCCGCCTCTACGGCGGTGGCCACCATTCGTTGTAGTGCTTGTTCGGGAGTTTCACGGCGTGGCACACGGCGAGGAGGCATTGTTCCTTCAAAACAAAAGAATACCGTTGGTTAGTATTCTAAATAATACTAACTGTGATATGGAATAAAGATAGAGAGAAAATTTTCCTTGACTCGCCTTAAATTCTTTATGTCATAATGTCGGAACGTTCATATGAGTCACCGTAATATAATCTCGGAAATTATATTACCCTAATTCATATGTGCATTTGACATTAATTCATATAGTCAAGGTGGCGTGTCAATCAAATTAGTCAACGTGAGATTAAGGTAGAATAAGAATAGATATGAGTAGGAGAGTTCGAGTATAAATGCACAAGTAGTCAAGTAATTCCTACGTCAAGTCTATATGCCGGTTGTAGCCTAGGCTCACCAATGCACCCTATGACTCGGGGTCGACACCAATGAACTCTAAATCCCTACAACCAATGCTCTGATACCATCTGTAGCGTCCCGACCAAATCATGTTTGACGGCGCCGTCTACGTAGGTCCCATTACATGGTCATAAGTCTTTAAGACAAAGTTTGACCGAAAATATGTCGCATTCATTTCATAAGTATGGATGTTTCAAAGTTCACAAAAGTAGTTTCCATAACTAGTACATAACGATGTTTAAAGTACAAATGAAACACGTGCGACACAGTTTAAAGTAGTCAAAAGACGCTCCACATATGCAAGTATACTCGACATCCAAGCAAGTATCAAAAAGAATGTGCGGAAGCATGTATCACCTAAAGATCAAGGACCTGAGAAAAACATAGGGAATCTGTCAACGAAAACGTTGGTGAAATCATAGGTTTAAATAATTAAGTGAGTAAATGTAAGTCGAACCACAAGATTTGCACATTGATAAAATAGTAATACATTCTAAAAGTTAATATTCACGAGCACCCAATTATCAAGGCTTAACATTCCGTCCGTTAAACCCCATTAATAGTGCTAGAACAACACTGTTTCTCGAAAATATATTTCATCCGTAGACGGTAGCGAACCGTCCGAGATGAGGGTTTGTCAAACCCATATGGACATACAACATAAGTTCACACCTACACTTACACACTGCAAGAGTAACTAATGATAATCGAATTGAAAATTTTGTTCTAAACTCGTATGTAGAATGTTTGTTTTCCTCCACTTGTGTTCACTTAGTTAAAAAGAAATGTTTATGTTTTCTCATCCCAAATGTAAGTTCAAAAGAGTAAAAGTGGGACTATGATCTCACCTTGAGTGCACGTATGAAAAGTACTTCACAAAGTAACATGTGCAAAGGATAACGCTAGTCTTGACCTAAACAAATATGTCGTATCAATAACGGTAAA
This sequence comes from Rutidosis leptorrhynchoides, assembly GCF_046630445.1. NCBI lineage: Eukaryota > Viridiplantae > Streptophyta > Magnoliopsida > Asterales > Asteraceae > Rutidosis > Rutidosis leptorrhynchoides. The sequence continues at coordinate 217,550,692 of NC_092336.1, forward strand.
CACGATAGGTCAAATATATTCAATTAGTCCTATGGCTCGTTACGACTCGATTATGTAGCATGTGAATCAATTTGTCAAGTTTCATGCAAGATACAAGTATAGAAACAAGTTAGGAAGGTTGCATAATCATTTGGTTAAGTTTGATAAAAAGTCAAACTTTGGTCGGTCAAAGTCAACGAAAAAGTCAACACGTTCGGGTCGGGTCCCGAACTATTTTTCTGAGGTTTTTATTCATATATAAGCATGTTAGAACAAGTCTCCTGTGAATCGGAGGTCCATAGCGTGCCAAACATTTTTCTTATTTGACCAAGTAGGTCAGAATCTGGACACGGCTTAGGTCGCGCCGCGACCCAGGATTGCCGCGCCGCGGCATTGGTCGTGTGCTGGTACCTGGTCAGTCTCAATTGTTCAAGTCCCAAATCAAAACTCTTTCAAACATATTTTACAAACCGCTAACACTTTGAACTCGCACCTTATATCGTTAGAAAGCTAATTTGACAAGGAACCCAACTAAACACATTTCACCAACCGAAAACATTATTTGCAATAATCGACTTTTCAAATCAAATGATCAATCAATGCACACATTTAATGCTTCAAATTTTACAAGTGCACATTTATGATTCAGGCATTTAATGCATACATAAAACACGCCGTTTTGTAGATAATCAAACATACAATACAACTAACAACTTACTAACAATAATTCATGGCTTACAATGCATTAAATGTTCACATTCAATTCTATCAAACCCTAACCAACAACATCAAAATCACTAATCATGTTTATGAAGTTTTCTAAAATAACCTACACATCAAATTGAAGCTAGTGATGTTAGGAACACATTTAATACATGCATTTATAACATTTAACATCATTCAAACAACCAAATCACCAAATCAAACACACCAAAGTTTATGTTCATGCTAGTTACTTCAAATAACAAAATCGAACATATAAATCATATATTCATGTTAGACTTGAGCCATAGACACTAATTAACAACTTTATAAGTTAAAAACATCAAGAACACAAAATCTAGTGATTTTAGAAAGTTACCCAAATTTGATGAAATCGGTATGGAATCGAAGAGGAAGTTGCAAGGATTCCAAATATGTAATTTGTTTTGTGAGACACCCGCTAGCTTGGATTTAGATGATGATTCTTTTGTTTGGAGAATTGAAAGAAAAATGGAAAGTATGAAGAGAAAAGGAAAAATGAAAATGAAAAAGATGAATGGATGGGAGTGGTTTGACCACTTTGACCTAGTCAAAAGTTTGGTCACATGGCAAGATTGGTCCCTCAAGTTTTAATCGGGTGCGTGAATTACCTAAACGAGATAATTTAAAACGCGTATTAACGGGAGGTGTTATAAACATATAACGGACTTTAAATAATTAAACAGAAAAGTAAACGAAAAAATGCGGGATGTTACAGGAAATCCTTTGTACATTTTGAAATGTACAAAGTTGATTACTTTCCATTTAGAATGGAAAGCAATTAAAAAGCCATGAAAAGGATACTAAGGAATCTAAGTAGTAATGTTAGCTTATTGTGCTTTGACAAAAATTATTTGCAAACAAAAGGCTATACAGATATTGACTAGGTTGTTATCTCATGGAGTAACAAGTAGTAGTCATATGAAGCCTTATTTACAATGAGGGCTGATTTTTAATGTCAACTAAGGTTCAATAAGCTGTGTAGCTTAACCAATCTTTTGTGAAACTTGGAGTTTATAACAAAGTTATCAATTGAGTAATAGTTTACTCAAATATTTAGTACTTTGTAGTTAATGAACCTGATTTCAAGGTCCATTGTAAGTCAAGCACATAGTTATAAAATGCAACATTGCTTAGAGACATGGTTGCAAGAGTTTTACTAAATATGTAGTACATATCTATGAATGAAACGGTTGCAAATCATTTGAGAAATCCTTGCCTAGATAGATATGTTTATGTGACATGTCACATCTCAGGGGTTGCGTAGATTTTGAGATTGTATTGAGTTTTATTTTTCCCAACATATTTAGTGTTTAATATCCATGACAATGTGTTTGTCAAAACTTATATACAAAGTATTATTGTGAGAAAAGTATGTCGGACAGATTAGAGATCAGCCCACTCACATGGGTGATCGGGTCCGTCACTTTAGTAGTGACTGGTGAAGTAGCGCATTTTAAGTATATTGTCTGGGTGACAACTGAGCACAAACTTAAAATATTTGATGCTACAGTTGTAACGTTTACAACAATATGTGAATTATTTAAGTTTCACAGTATCTGTCTTTAATATCCAGATGTGAGTTCTTGTGAGAAAAATAAGTTTATATGAGTAGATGAGTGAACTCGAGTTTGAACATTGAGTATGTTTAAACTATCATCTGTGCAACATTGATTTGAAGACATACATCCATTGGGAAAAGAGAAATGTTGCAGCATGTGATTCATACCACATGTGATCAAGATGACCAATAAGGGAAATAGAAGAAAAGATCTCTACTTCTGTGTAATGTGAGTCCCTTGAGGTATTAGTAACCTCAATTAATGTCCTTATGACTTTTTCTTGTCTCTTGAGGCTTAATTTGATGTTTGCTATCTTAAGACGTTGCTTAAAGGTCATGTGTGATTCGACCTGGCAGGACGTTCTTAGAAAAGCAAGTTGGGTTAAGGCCAAAAGATTCTAAGAGAAAGGAAGATCATTTGAAGTTCACATTAATTAGTATTCACCGGCCGTCCAATTATCCCGTCTCAGTGACAAGTCTTAGTGATAAATGATATTTGGGAATACAATATGGTTTTATGAGTAAAACTGAGATCATGTGAGTTAGTAATGTGATTAATGATCTAGGATATTGCGTACTAAATCTACTCTTGTCACTTTGTTTTTGAGGCGCTATATAATTCTGACAGATGTATAGCATGTGTGCTCTCAATGTATGCTGGTCGCACGACCTATTTTTCTAGTATGAACTGTTTGCAAATTACACGTCTGTTCTCTCGAGATATAATGAGCATATCAATTCAGTTTGTGTGCGAGTGGGAGATGTTGGAACTTGGATCCATTCCGCCCACTAACTTCCGTAGTACTTAATACCATTATGTCGGTATTTATTTAGAATTAAGTACTCATTTATGCTAGTGTTTAATTACAATTAACCATCCATTAATATGTGGATTAATGGTGACTTTTCACTTGCTAAGTGGTTATATGTAATCACTATATAAAGGAAGTACATGTATACTAAAAGTATGATCTAACACAACTAGTATAGAGAGAAATTGACAAGGCAATGTTCTTGTCATGTTCGTGTATATTTTGGGGCAAACGAGATAAGGGAATCTTAGGTTGTGAATCTCGAAAGCTTTCTGTTTGTGATTGATTTTCTTCGACCGGTGATATAAACGACGATCCTATCCACTTCCGCTACTAGTTTTCGGGTATGTCTCGATTTATATTTATACTTTACATAATATAATTGATATCTATGGTTGTTGGGTTGTAAGTATAATTAAAAAAACTGTATCACGTAAGATGCACGCAAGGTGTTTGATGAAATGTCTGAAAGAAAACATTGATTATGGCATCAAGCAGGAGTAAAAGGCTTGCGTCCCCGGAAAGTAAGGTCGCAAGAGGCACCTTGCACCCTTTCGTCCACCGGGAAGCAAGGTCGCAAAATAGGCACCTTGCGCTGGCAAATTGTCAATGTTTGCTTTTTATGGGTTCTTAGTCAAAAAAGAGAGAAAAAATTGGCATTTTAGTGATAACCCCTTAATTTTAATTATAGAATTTTAATTTTTAATTATTATATTTTATATTATATTTTATATATATATATATATATATATATATTATATTATTATAATAGTAATAATAAATATAATAATAATAATAATATTTTTAACGTTTGAGAAATTTTAATTTTATGTATTTAAAGTATAAAGCGAAATCATTTTGCGGAGTGTGCAAATATATGCAAATTATAATTATATAAATACGGAGCGAAACGGGCAACGTCCGAGCTACCCCACTCGTTAGTTTAATTAAATAGCTCATACAAACTCTAAACTTAACTTTTTTACTAGATTTTAAATTTCATATGTCCTATTTGTGTCACAAAGTTTTCTTATTGTATAGTCTTACAAAGAACTTAAGTCTAAAACAAAAATAGTAACGTTTTATAGTTCTACACATGCATAAACATACAAATATAGATATATAGCACCAGTGTAAAGACCCTAATCTTACGAATGCCGATACATATAAATAAAGGTAACTTAAAAGATAAATGAGTGTTATTCTTATTCGAATTCAAACCATAGTTCAAACCAAAGTTGACAAACTTATTCAAAAGTACTACTAAACCAAAATAAGCTACTAAATCTTGAAGGAAATCTCTAAGGCAAGGTGCTAAGTTCACTCCACTCTACACTCTTCCCTCGTTCCCGACGCCCCCTTGATTACCTGTCGTATAAGAAGGAAAACAAAGAATACGACTGAGCCAAAGCCCAGTGAACGGATATAATGAATAACAGAGTATAGTATGACATGCAAAATTTAATTTCAAAACAAACTTATTTTCAAAATAACTTAGTTGCAAAACAAAGTGCGAATATGTATAGATCCACAATACCATATGTCATGATGCAAATTTCATAAAATAATGCACTAAGAGTCAAAACAAATAGGTAACAAAGTATCAAAATGAAATCATAGGGTAATTACTCCACTAATCATCCATATCGGTGACGTTTCGTATGACACTACGATGAACGTACACCGTCAAAACAAAATCCTAGGATCGATCCATACGCCTCCTATCAAAATATAATAATAAAGAGCTCGTACCAACCACCGGGTAATCAAAAGGAGACGCCGTAGATATAACAAATACACCGCTACGGTCGATGCCACGTTACCGGTGTCACAATAACGCGCCCATGGGACCTCCATGGATAGGTTACTCTTAGGCATATCTTAAAAAACCGTTTTAACCGACTTATTAATTATAAACGTTCAAATATTTTTAAAGTGACCAACAAACTTTAAATTATGTTTTAAAAAGGGTTAACGAAATGACTTAAATATTTTACACTTGACCAAACACATAAAATGTATATACCTTGTATGTCGTATTATTTTAAAATCACGTGCCAACTCAACCATTCGGTCTAACTTTTGTCACGAGTCATGTTACATAATACTTTAGCCCTTTACATATTAACAACTTAAACGGGACAAAACGGGACATGTAAAGCCACGTGGAATGAGGGACACTCGATACGAATCACCATACCACTCGTCACACACACACACGTTCTTTACTGGGATGTTTCTAACCTTTTCGGGACTGTTTTCGGGTTGTCCGGGACTGTTTTAGGGGCTGAAATTACAGCAGTTTCGGGACTGACTTTTAGCGACACTTTCTGGACTGTTTAGTGACAGTTTCAGCATGTTTTGCGACAGTTTCAGGCTAATTCGCGACAGTTACTGAGCTGAATTTTGGGCTGAATTCTAGACTGTTTTGGTTGAGGTTTTAAGACACGGTTTTGACACAATTTCCAAATACCAAAATACTATGATTTCCTCAATTAACAAACATAGGCAACCTCGTTAGTACATCCAAAATGAGAAAAACATAACACGATATATAGACTAACAAATATAACGAATTTTCAAAGAAGCATGTCATACCAATAATTTTATACACAAATCGAAACAAAGTTTTAAGAGGAAGATTTACCGAAGCGATCCTAAAACCACCTAGAATATCCGTACCTTATGTTGAATGACGAAATTTCAAGGACAACAAAATACCACCAATGATGCGATCACCGAGCCAAATCTAATGAATAAACACGTAAGAGCACAAAACGCATTCAGATAGGGAGTATGTAATATCCTTTATTTAAGTTGTGTTACCACATGGTTTTTTTTTTGTTTTTTTATTTTTTTTTTATGTGTTTATCTCTATTTCTTTTAAATATTACCCAAATACATCCACCTAAGTTCGTATTATCTTATACTTAAATTTGTTTAGTAACCTACATGTTATAAGGATTTAGTGAGTTAATAATAATAGTGACTACATGCAATTTAATTCAATTGCATCAACTGTTCGTCACCTTTTTGGCTAGACCTTAATGCCTATTTGTCATAATTTTATAAGTATACCCATATTAATATCTACAAGAATAGTCAGTAGCACAAATTTGTAAACCTTAATTTTATCAGGTTATAAATCAAGATACTCTTTTTTTTTTTTACCGTCCATGAAAACTATTATTCATACCACAACTATATCAACATACAAGTATATGTGATTTAGTTATACTACTCTGTTTTTAGACATATATATACAATTTTAGTCACAAATTCTATTTCTAATTAATAACACGACTTCTACATCCTTTTATGGGCTAGAAAATTTAAGTATGTTCTCAAAGATAGTCCCAACAATTTATATCAAAAAATATAGTCCGACACAATACAACTTTAAATTGTAATACACTTGGAACATATGAAAATTTTATACAGAATCTTGGGGAGGCATAAATAAAAACACCTAAATCCATTACTAAACATGTGACTACCATTTGCTTAAGATCAATATTTACAAAAGATACCTATTTTGTACCCAAAATCTTAACATCTCAACTTTATTATAATCAAAGCAATATGTAGTTAATCTAAACCAATAAGTTGATTAAGAAGGCCAATAAACAAATTATACATCAATAATAAAGATAGTGATTAGTAGTTACCTCTAAATTATATTCGTGTTATGACCGAAATTAGACCCGCAAATATTGTATTTCTTCAAAAATGCCTATATTCTCCTCCTCTTGATATTATAGTAGATTGTAGTGAGTAGTATGTCTATTGAGTTAGTAAATTTTTCATCTCATTTGATTTAACTAAGAGTGTATCAAATGGAATACTAGTTGGATATATAGTTAAATGAGACTTATCACATACCCTTCTAGTAAATGTGGCCAAACAACTTCCATCTACCCGATGGATTGACACTTCTCATTTAGTAATGAATTTATTAACTTGGTTTTGAATTTGGTACAGTGCAAGTGATTAGTATTTAATTTTAGTTAGTTTATTTCTAGCATGATACCAAGTTAAGTTTGTTTAGTATATATTTCTCACGTTCTTAACACTACTAAACAAGATATTTATGTAAAGTAATTTAACAATTGACTATTTATCCATTATCACTTAAGTATCTATCTTAGATATTTTATTTATTTTAGTAAGAGTTATTATAATTTGTAAGTAATAAACACTAGTTATGAGTTTTATATTCTTTAAGTTTTATAGGATATTACAACTCCACCTACTTAAAAAAATTTCGTCCTCGAAATTGAAAGAAGTTATAGAATCGAAACGCACCAATTAGCAAACAAATGAGGGTGCTCGGCCCGCATGGTTTCCTCGAGTTCCCAAGTTGCCTCGCTAGCAGAATGATTTTTCCATTGAACTTTAACGAAAGGGGTGGAGCTTTTACGAGTTACTCGCTCTTCGCGTTCTATAATAGCCTCGGGCTCCTCAACATAAGAAAGATCAGCTTGAATTTCAGAAAAAGGATATTGCACCACGTGCAATGGATGATAGTTGTAACCCCGCAACTGAGATACGTGAAATACGTTATGAACATGAGATAACTGTGGCGGTAATGCTAAACGATAAGATACTTCACCAACTCGATCCAATATCTCAAATGGGCCAATATATCGAGGACTGAGCTTTCCTTTCAAACCAAAACGTCGTATACCCTTCCAAGGTGACACCTTTAAAAACACCTTATCACCCATAACAAACTCTAATGAACGTCGGTGTTTATCGGCATACACTTTCTGTCTCGATTGGGCTTCCTTCAGTCGATTCGTAGCTATAGCGACCTTTTCATTAGTCACTCTAACCAACTCAGGTCCTTCAATCAGTTTCTCTCCCGTTTCATTCCAACAAACTGGCGCTCTACACTTTCGACCATAAAGCATCTCAAATGGCGCCATACGGATACTAGCCTGCCAACTATTATTATAGGCAAACTCCACCAAACATAAGTACTCATCCCAATTTCCCTTCCAATCTAGGGCACACGCTCGAAGCATATCTTCCAAAATTTGTATCGTACGCTCAGACTGTCCATCAGTTTGTGGATGAAAAGCAGTACTAAGCTTCAATCGCGTACCCCAAGCTTTCTGTAGCCCCTTCCAAAATCTAGATGTAAATCGAGGGTCACGATCGGATACGATGGACGAAGGGACCCCGTGTAATCTCACAATTTCTTGCTGAAAAAGCTCGGATAGCTTACTTACCAAATAATCCATACGAATAGGCAAGAAATGTGCCGATTTGGTTAATCTATCAATCACCACCCAAATAGCATCGTGCCTTTTCACAGTCTTCGGTAAACCACATACGAAATCCATTGAGATATCATCCCACTTCCACACGGGAATGTCCAACGGCTGCAACAAACCACTAGCACGTTGGTGCTCGATCTTTACTTGTTGACAAGTAAGGCACTTCCCAACATATCTAGCAACGTCTTTCTTCATGCCACTCCACCAAAAGTGCTGCTTTAAATCCTGATACATTTTGGTCGAACCAGGATGTATAGAAAAAGGTGAGTTGTGAGCCTCAGACAACAGAGCCTCACGAATAGCATCATCATTAGGAACACATAATCGATTCCCACACCAAATAACCCCATCATCATCTTCTCTGAACTCTTTCACTTTACCCTCTTCCAAATTTTGAAACACTGTCCACAAATCACCATCATCCAATTGAGCCTCTTTTATTCTAGTAATTAAATCAGACTCGAATTTTAGATTTGCCAACATCCCCGATGCTCCTCTTTTACTCAATCCCATATCAAGTCTTTCGAATTCTCGAATGTGAGTAACCAAACATGAGATACTACCAAATGACTTTCTACTCAATGCGTCGGCTACCACATTCGCTTTTCCAGGATGGTATTGAATGTTTGCATCATAATCCTTCAATAACTCGAGCCACCTTCGTTGTCTCATATTTATCTCTTTTTGCGTGAATATGTATTTGAGACTCTTGTGATCGGTGAAAATATCACAAGTTTCTCCGTAAAGATAATGCCTCCATATTTTCAACGCAAAGATCACAGCAGCTAACTCCAAATCATGAGTAGGGTAATTAACCTCATAGGGTTTCAACTGTCTCGAGGCATAAGCAATTACCTTACCATGCTGCATCAAAACGCAACCCAAACCATGCTTAGAAGCATCACTATAGATTTGAAAACCCCCACTCCCTGATGGCAATGCAAGAATAGGAGCTGATACAACTCATCGAAACTCTTTTGTCATTCCTCGGTCCACACAAATTTTTCCCCTTTCCTCAATAACTTGGTAAGCGGCAAAGCAATCGTCGAAAAACCTTCAACAAATCGTCGATAATAACCAGCTAAACCAAGAAAACTTCGAACCTCAACAACAGAAGTAGGTCTTGACCAATTTATAATAGCCTCAATTTTCGCTGGATCCATCATTATACCCTCAGCCGATACAACATGACCCAAGAAGGCAACCCGTTGCAACCTGAATTCACATTTAGAGAATTTCGCAAACAATTTCTTACTTCGGAGGGTTTCAAGTACAACACGAAGATGATTCTCATGCTCTTCTTTACTCTTTGAGAATACCAAGATATCATCAATGAATACGATCACAAACTTATCCAAATACTCATGGAACACACGGTTCATTAGATCCATGAAAACCGCAGGAGCATTAGTTAATCCAAACGGCATCACTAAAAACTCATAGTGCCCATAACGAGTGCGAAAAGCGGTCTTAGGGATATCTTCTTCTTTAACACGGAGCTGATGATACCCAGACCTAAGATCAATCTTAGAAAAATACTTCGAACCTTGAATCTGATCAAACAAATCATCAATACGTGGAAGCGGATAACGGTTTCGAATAGTAATTCGATTTAACTCGCGATAATCAATGCAAAGTCTCATGCTACCATCCTTCTTCTTGACAAACAAAACCGGCGCACCCCAAGGGGACACACTTGGTCGAATAAAACCACAATCTATCAACTCTTGCAATTGCTCCTTGAGTTCTTGCAACTCGAGTGGTGCCATACGATAAGGAGCTTTTGATATCGGTTGGGAACCCGGAATCAAATCAATCGAAAATTCAACTTCACCAACTGGAGGTAAACCCTGTAATTCGTCAGGAAATACATCGGGAAACTCTCGAACAACATCGATATTTTCAAGGGAAGGACTCTCGATAGACAAATTCTGAATCGAAGCTAAATAACCAACACAACCATGTGAAATGAGCTTTTGCGCCTTAAACGCTGAGATAACCTTGATAGACTTTACAGGAAGATCTCCATTAAAGACACAATCTGGTATAGAATGATTTCCAAACAAAATCCTCTTAGAATAACAATCGATATTCGCATGATGGCGAGATAACCAATCCATGCCAAGAATAATGTCAAAGTCATGCATGGTCATAGGAAAGAGATTTGCAGGAAACATGCAATCATTGAATTCTAAACGGCAGTTTTGATACACGCGATCTATAGTTTCAACACTACCCATTGGGGTAGAGATCGTAAATGGAGTAGACAACCAAGTTGGAGACACTTTCAAATATTTCGAGCTCTTAACAGACACAATCGAGTGCGTAGAGCCAGAATCAAACAGAACGAAGAGGGCGCGATGGTGTACAAATACATGACCAGTAATAGTACCTAATAACATCAAGAATGAATGAACAAATAACTCGAAGGAAATATTTTTAAAATGAATAGGGATCGGAATATACCTGTAGCGTCAGCAGCCTGAGCAGCAGTCATGGCAAAGACGCGTCCACCAGGAGCTGGCGGAGGAACCTTCGGAACAAACCCAGGTCTAGGATTCTTGCAATCCTTAGCTAAGTGACCAACCTCTCCACAAGCAAAACATGAACCCGCACTACGATAACAAACTCTTCCCGGATGATTCTTTCCACAAGTCCCACACGGTGCGTTGGCATTAACACCACCACTTCCATTACCCCTTTGCTGCCCTTGGGGACGGTACACTTGTAATTGACCACGGTTATTATTATTTGGCTCGTTGTCAATCCTTTGCTGATTTCCTCTATTATTCCAATTATTACTACGATACCCTTGGTTCCCAGATTGTTGACCCTGTTTGGTAGTCGGTGTAGGCACAGATCGTAGTGGTTGTGCAATCTTAACCCTCTTGTTTTTACCATCCTCATTTTTAGTAGCCAAATACTCAGCTCGCTCCATCTCCAAATTCCGAGCATAATCGGCTGCCTCAGCGACATCAAAACATTTCAGATTAATCATTTTAGAGCGGTAACGCCCATGAACAGCCCATTTGTACTTACGGGCTTGGTCCTCAGAAGACCCAGCAGCAGCACCAATCAAACCCACAAGCCTCAAAAACCTCTTAGTGAAATCATTAATAGACTCATCATTCCCTTGCTTAATATTCGCATACTCCCGAATCACAGCTTCTTTCTCCGCCTCAGAAAAGTACTGACGGAAAAACAACTCTTTGAAATCAACCCAATCTAATGAATCCTCAAAATCGATACCCCCTTTCGCTTGTCTCAAAGCGATCCACCAGCGCTGAGCATCCCCCTCTAGTTTATAAACAGCTAATGGCACCCAAAACCTCTCTTCACAACCAAGCACTCGGTATATCTTCTCAATGTGAGTGATCCAATTCTCAGCTTCCACGGGGGTACTAGCAGTGCTGAATGACAAAGGACGTTGTTTTTGAAACCGTCCTAACCAAACATGAATAGCATCCCCCGTTACAGCTTTCTTCTCCACATACTCATCCTCGTCTTCATGCTTAAAAGTCTCGCCACCTTGATTACGCATAGCATCAATAGCTTGAGCTATAATGTTGGGTAACAAATTCGTGATAGTTTGGTTAATCTTGTTATCTACCTCCTCCTCGGACATTCCCTTTTTTTTCGGTGCCATCTATGAACGAGATGGGGATATAACGGTTACGATTAGTACGAAGAATAAAAGAGAATATTCAAAGTGGAATTAGAATAATATAGCGGAAGGAAAATCCTAACCCAAAAGTCTACCCAAATCTCACAGGCCATAACTTAGGACTAAAGTTTCTACAGGAGGGAACCTAAGCTCTGATACCATCTGTAAAGACCCTAATCTTACGAATGCCGATACATATAAATAAAGGTAACTTAAAAGATAAATGAGTGTTATTCTTATTCGAATTCAAACCATAGTTCAAACCAAAGTTGACAAACTTATTCAAAAGTACTACTAAACCAAAATAAGCTACTAAATCTTGAAGGAAATCTCTAAGGCAAGGTGCTAAGTTCACTCCACTCTACACTCTTCCCTCGTTCCCGACGCCCCCTTGATTACCTGTCGTATAAGAAGGAAAACAAAGAATACGACTGAGCCAAAGCCCAGTGAACGGATATAATGAATAACAGAGTATAGTATGACATGCAAAATTTAATTTCAAAACAAACTTATTTTCAAAATAACTTAGTTGCAAAACAAAGTGCGAATATGTATAGATCCACAATACCATATGTCATGATGCAAATTTCATAAAATAATGCACTAAGAGTCAAAACAAATAGGTAACAAAGTATCAAAATGAAATCATAGGGTAATTACTCCACTAATCATCCATATCGGTGACGTTTCGTATGACACTACGATGAACGTACACCGTCAAAACAAAATCCTAGGATCGATCCATACGCCTCCTATCAAAATATAATAATAAAGAGCTCGTACCAACCACCGGGTAATCAAAAGGAGACGCCGTAGATATAACAAATACACCGCTACGGTCGATGCCACGTTACCGGTGTCACAATAACGCGCCCATGGGACCTCCATGGATAGGTTACTCTTAGGCATATCTTAAGAAACCGTTTTAACCGACTTATTAATTATAAACGTTCAAATATTTTTAAAGTGACCAACAAACTTTAAATTATGTTTTAAAAAGGGTTAACGAAATGACTTAAATATTTTACACTTGACCAAACACATAAAATGTATATACCTTGTATGTCGTATTATTTTAAAATCACGTGCCAACCCAACCATTCGGTCTAACTTTTGTCACGAGTCATGTTACATAATACTTTAGCCCTTTACATATTTACAACTTAAACGGGACAAAACGGGACATGTAAAGCCACGTGGAATGAGGGACACTCGATACGAATCACCGTACCACTCGTCACACACACACACACGTTCTTTACCGGGATGTTTCTAACCTTTTCGGGACTGTTTTCGGGTTGTCCGGGACTGTTTTAGGGGCTGAAATTACAGCAGTTTCGGGACTGACTTTTAGCGACACTTTCTGGACTGTTTAGTGACAGTTTCAGCATGTTTTGCGACAGTTTCAGGCTAATTCGCGACAGTTACTGAGCTGAATTTTGGGCTGAATTCTAGACTGTTTTGGTTGAGGTTTTAAGACACGGTTTTGACACAATTTCCAAATACCAAAATACTATGATTTCCTCAATTAACAAACATAGACAACCTCGTTAGTACATCCAAAATGAGAAAAACATAACACGATATATAGACTAACAAATATAACGAATTTTCAAAGAAGCATGTCATACCAATAATTTTATACACAAATCGAAACAAAGTTTTAAGAGGAAGATTTACCGAAGCGATCCTAAAACCACCTAGAATATCCGTACCTTATGTTGAATGACGAAATTTCAAGGACAACAAAATACCACCAATGATGCGATCACCGAGCCAAATCTAATGAATAAACACGTAAGAGCACAAAACGCATTCAGATAGGGAGTATGTAATATCCTTTATTTAAGTTGTGTTACCACATGGTTTTTTTTTTATTTTTTTATTTTTTTTTTATGTGTTTATCTCTATTTCTTTTAAATATTACCCAAATACATCCACCTAAGTTCGTATTATCTTATACTTAAATTTGTTTAGTAACCTACATGTTATAAGGATTTAGCGAGTTAATAATAATAGTGACTACATGCAATTTAATTCAATTGCATCAATTGTTCGTCACCTTTTTGGCTAGACCTTAATGCCCATTTGTCATAATTTTATAAGTATACCCATATTAATATCTACAAGAATAGTCAGTAGCACAAATTTGTAAACCTTAATTTTATCAGGTTATAAATCAAGATACTCTTTTTTTTTTTACCGTCCATGAAAACTATTATTCATACCACAACTATATCAACATACAAGTATATGTGATTTAGTTATACTACTCTGTTTTTAGACATATATATACAATTTTAGTCACAAATTCTATTTCTAATTAATAACACGACTTCTACATCCTTTTATGGGCTAGAAAATTTAAGTATGTTCTCAAAGATAGTCCCAACAATTTATATCAAAAAATATAGTCCGACACAATACAACTTTAAATTGTAATACACTTAGAACATATGAAAATTTTATACAGAATCTTGGGGAGGCATAAATAAAAACACCTAAATCCATTACTAAACATGTGACTACCATTTGCTTAAGATCAATATTTACAAAAGATACATATTTTGTACCCAAAATCTTAACATCTCAACTTTATTATAATCAAAGCAATATGTAGTTAATCTAAATCAATAAGTTGATTAAGAAGGCCAATAAACAAATTATACATCAATAATAAAGATAGTGATTAGTAGTTACCTCTAAATTGTATTCGTGTTATAACCGAAATTAGACCCGCAAATATTGTATTTCTTCAAAAATGCCTCTATTCTCCTCCTCTTGATATTATAGTAGATTGTAGTGAGTAGTATGTCTATTGAGTTAGTAAAGTATCTATCTTCAAAAATGCCTTTATGTAAAGTAATTTAACAATTGACTATTTATCCATTATCACTTAAGTATCTATCTTAGATATTTTATTTATTTTAGTATGAGTTATTATAATTTGTAAGTAATAAACACTAGTTATGAGTTTTATATTCTTTAAGTTTTATAGGATATTACAACCAGCATATGGAGAAAGAAAGGAGCATGAGCAACTAAAAAGAAGTAACCATAAATACCGTATCAAATTCAGTCTCAACCGTATTTCACCATCATGGGTCCCCTCATTTCGGAATGATTCTTACCAAACTATTCTGTTTTCTAGACCTTAACAATAAAGATTTGTATTGTTATAATGTACACGGAGGGCAGGGCATGCTTGATTTAAAAGGGGGAATGAGAATGAAAATGGAAAGGGAATGATAATAGGAATGCAGTGGTAATTCTCATTGCATTGTTGTTGTTTAGTTGGTACTTTATAATGATAATAAATCATAAGTTTGTTCTATTCTACAAAGCTTAAAACCTCAAAATAAATTCTTTAAAATTCCAGAACACGAAAAAGGAAATAATTTCATAGAAACTAATGTGCATACAAACAATAATTTTTACCAAATAAAAGTTAGCAAAAATACATACAAACGCCAAAGCAAAATTATATAAAAGCTTTTAGTGTCGATATAAACCTTTAACCATCTCTTTTATAACTTCTTATAAATCTGCTAATAAAAGTGTGTAAACATGAAAAACAAAATAATAACCAATCAATCACACACACAATCCAATAGGATTCTATTAACGTTAAATCGTTAAACAATAAAAAAAAAAAAAAAAAAAAAAAAAAAAAAGGACATTAATTTGTGAAACGACTTGATATCTGGCTGAATTTTTCTGACTAGTTAAATTTCCAATAGTACTATAGTAGTTGCTGTATAATATAGAGATGAAGAGAACGAATTTTTTTTAAATGTTCATGAAATATGTATGGTGGATAAAAAAAAGGAGATGTGCAACTAAAAAGGAGGAGGACATGTGAGAAAAATAAGTACTAGGAATGCATTCCTCACATTTTAGAGGGAAAATGACCCATTAACTACTTTAATGCAATGAGTAATCTCATTATAAACAACCAACCAATCTCATTTATTACCATTATCATTCCTTATAGTCTATAACCCCTTACCAAGCATGCCCGGAATTTATGTACTAATTAAACCAAGATGTTATTGTCTATTTTTATGTTGACCAAGCCGCAAGTCCTGATCGCAAACCATCCTTGCGTACCTTGCAACTTGCGACTGTCCGAGTACACATGGCAAGTCGCAAGGTCTGTGTGACCGAGAAACACGGGCATAACCGCATGACCGATACACGTTGGGTCACGACCTAAAATTTATCGGTCATGACCGATAAATAATAAGTCACAAGGCTGCAAGACAACCTCGAATCATTACATTACGTAGAACAACAATGGTTAGAACAATAACACTTCAATTAACTAAAAGAGCTCATAACACTAATCCAAAAGAATCGGTTTTTACACAAATTTTAAACATCACATTAATCACCAATTTCAACAATCCCAGAACTAGAAGACTCACCAACATCTTCAAATCTCACCATTTGTTCAATCACTTTTCCCCTGTTCCCAGCACCATCAACCACTTTATTAAACCGTTCGACCCAAACATCATAATCAACCGTATACGGTGTTCCAACAATCCCAGCAATATAATCAGCAAACGCTTTCAACAACGACGAAACTTCACCCAAGTACTGTTGAATCACCCTTTTCCGCCACCATCTTTCCCGCCACTTCAACGCCGACTCAATCGAATCAACCTGCTGTTGAGTCGCCATTTTCCCGCCACAAATGTAGAAAAGAAGATAAACTAAGCTCTCTGCATCGGATGAGGGACACAGTTTACCGTGTTGTAAAGCATGAGCTGACGAAAACTGTAGATTCACAGCTGGACACGTGTCTTTATCGTCTAAAACTGCACGGCCCCACGAAACTAAAATATACAAACCATTTCTAGTTATAATATTTTCAGGACAAATGTCGCCATGCTGGACGTTTGCTGACTTGGCACTTTTTAGAGCCAACAAGCAGTCGCGACAACAACGAATCGCTTCCTCTGAAGTAAACGGGACACATTTCGTTGATACCGGCTCGCCTACAGGGTGTACAACTAGTATCGGTGTACCGCATAACGGATGATCACACCTCCCTTTCGGGCTCTGTCGCGTGCAACTACCCGAATGTAAGATTCTTCCATTAGCAACAATTTGAGGAACGTTTTTGCTACAAATTCCTTGATCCCTGAAAATATTCAAGACTTTCGTTTGCCGTTGAACTTGATACCATAAACTCATATCTTCCCATGAAGGTTCTAATCGGGTCGGGTGGGCCCCCACGTATAACATCAACGGTTCAGTAGGAAATTCTAACGAAAAAGCTTCGAAACAACACCCATTCCATCCTTGTAACAATTCATGTATCTGAAAACGATCTTGAAGATCTTCAAGCTCCAAGATTTCACCTTTTTCGAGCTTCAACCGGTGATCTTGATCATGTTTGTTTTCAACTTCAACAATTTCTGAATCATGGGTAAAGGGTATAATAGTCTTTTCACCCTCACCAACTAAACGCCGCTCGATCCTCCGTTCTTGAAGCCGACGGTTGTGATCTGTTGCTAATGAAAGTATCGATCTTTTTGATTCCCCACTCCATTGAAAAACAGAGTAAAATGTTGCTAAAATTATCTGCAAACATCCTAAATCTTTCCAATTTGCATTTCCCAATTTGTTCCATATTCGATCCACTTGAGAAACGTTAACTTCCGCATGGTTTCGAATCCAACTCACCATCGACAAATACGGATCACCCGACACTAATTCAAGTTTTCCCAAATCGCCCTTGAGTTTAACGACCCCACCAAAGTTGGAATCAAGAACTATAACATAAACGCAATCGCAGCTACCAGTTGCATACTTGCTTAATGTTCTTGAAAGCAATATACGTGCACCATAAAATATCGCTTCACATATAGAAGACGCTGATAATGTCAACTCGTTTTCGTCAGTAATTTGAGGTCTAAAAACCGAAAACTGAACCACCTGGTCCCAACGTACATGTGGGTCAGACTCATTTCTCGACACTAAAGCGGCCCCACATAGAGAATCAACTCTTCTTCTCAAAATTGTTTTTTCAACCGTATAGAATTTGGATCCCGAATATCGAGGACAGTATACAGAAAATGGTGATGCCCCATTTTCGTCCCATAATGTATGCCATAAAGAATCAGAAATCGCGTGCAAAAAATCTTCGAGTGCTAAAAATTCTTGTTCTTTTGAGTTGTAATTAGATTGAGGGGAGCAGGGCATACGATGTAATTGTTGAAACAAAACAGATTCTAATGCAAAATCGAGGTTTTGTAATTCGTCAAGTAGAAACGGTGATTTGAAACCGTGATTAATGTCATGTGAATTTTCTAAGATCCATTCTTCAAGGTGTTGTGTGAATAATTCAACGTTGGTGAGGTTTCGTGCGCATTCTTTAGTACCTTTTAATGTTTGTTTTGAGCTCGATGCGCTACGTGAAGAAATAACTGCATTTGGAAGCATTTTTAATGGATTAATGAAAGTTATAACTTTAATAGATTATATAACTATTTTGACTAATCAAGCAAACCTGATTCAGTCTTTCTGAAACTTCCATCCAAACTTTGCCCACTACCTGAACCCAAATCGTATTGATGTGAACCTAACAAGAAATAAAATTATCAAACAAAGATACTAAAACACCGTATATATGTCTAATTAGGGGACATGAATACGGCCGAATAATATGTTTACGCCGATAATAGGTCAAGCTATGTTAGAATGTTAGATTGTTACATACATTGTGCTTTTTCACATGTTAGTTGTAATGTTGTATACTCTTCAAAAGTATCAAACTGTCCTTTCTCCAATACATGTTGATCTATAGACAAATAGGTTCCAGAATAACTACTAAACTAGAAATTTAGTGATTACGAGAACATCTTAAACATATATCGGTCCCACTGACTTTCACAAACACATTTGTGGGGATGATGAACCTCAACAAGGTACAGTAAAATCCAGTGGCGAAAACAGAAATGTTTTTCACCGGGGGCAAAAAAAAAAAATTTGGGTCATGAGCTTTTGGGTTGGGGGCAAAATCTAGAAGCTTTTGGGCAAAATATGAAGCCTTTTGGGGGCAAAATCAAATTTTAAGCCTGAAAATTTCAAATCCACTGGGGACAAAATCAAAAAATTCGAAATTTTAAGCCTGAAAAAGCCGAGAAATTTAAAATTGACAGGGGGCATCTGCCCCCCCGCCCTATGCTGTTTCCGCCACTGGTAAAATCTCTGACCCGTTATGCATTTGACCAGAAATAATAAAGTCTTCAAGCATGGACGGCCCAAAGCTGGATCAGTTTTTTTAAGGGCCTAAGGGCCTTTTTTCACCTCGTTCTAGGTACTTAAATTCTCGGGACCGGCCATGTCTTCAAGTTTAACGCGCTACAAACCTTATCTGTTTACTTAACCGTTCCAAGATACTCTGGTGATTGGGGTCCTTATATCCTAACAAGAGGTCTCATGTTCAAACCTTACTAGCAACATATCTTGGGTAGCCACGGAAAGGGTCGGACACGGTCCATGTAACCCAATTAGGTTGCGTACATCTGAGCACAAATATTTGTCTCCATGGATAACGTGAACAGAGAACTTTATTTGTTCGTTAGAACTATTGGATATCTTATCAAGAATAGCATTTTATTATTCCCATATTGCACAAGATCAAAAACCTGAAGTCACTTTGTTTCTAAAGTGAGTGAAAATGTAAAATGACATTCTGAATACTTAATTTCACTTGCAATTTAAACTTGGACACTGTTCACTTGACCCCCTGAATACCAAAGTGACATTTTGAATACTTATTAGGGGTTGTTACAGTATCCCTTTAATGATGCAAATGAGCCATTGGAGCAATAAATGTGCATATTACCTAGCTTACCCAATCCACTAGCATTTAAAAATATGAAAGTAAAAAACTATAGCTATCAAGAAACTGTAATAATAAGCTGAAAACCAAGTTGCTTGCATTTAACAAACAGATAATAAAAAGTAAAAATCCTCAACTTGTTAAGAACCCAAGTGGAAGTAAGCTTGCTAAGAACTGACCTGAATGCATATTGGTGTCTGAAAATGTGAAAAAGTTTCAAGATTTGCAAACCCCACAATGGGTTTGGTTGTAATTGCAGTACTACTTGGCATATTCACCCAAAACTAGATGTAATGAGTCACCATGGAGCCCAATGAGGCACAAACAATGAACCCCTGATTACATAGACAGATAGATATATATTATGATTATGAGTGGTAGAAGTAACATGCCAAAAAAGAAATATATAAATGAAAATGAAAAAGGAACAAAAAAGAACACAAGGCAACAGCTTACAATGATGAAGATGATGATGACAGTGATGGTGCTTCCCACTCTCAAGTCCACCTACAGTCACACCCACATTAGGTTTTTGATTTTTATTTATAAATATAAATTATTATAATTATATAATTGTATGAAAAAGGGTTTTGATGGGTTTTATTTGTGTTTTTCCTTGTTAAAATTTTAGCATCCAGATGTGGTTGGTGGTTGTTTGGTTTTGTTTGTAAGATCCTTGTAGCTTGTATGTTTTTTGTTCTTTACCAATTTTTGAATCTTTCTTTTTAAGCTCTCTTGATTCCTATAAGACCCCATTTTCAAAGATAAATTTTAAAGTATTTTTAGTCACAGTTTTCAAGGTTTGTAAAGATTGAGAAGGTTTAATTATTTTTATTTTTTTATTTATAAATAGATTAGATTTTCTTTATAAATATGGAGATCTCTTGTGGGTAAAAAATGCACTCAATATGTGTGATTGTGGTTGTCTGGTATTATGTTTCAACTTTTTAAGAAAAATAGATGAGATTTTTTCGCATTAACTAATTGTTGTATACTAGAGAAAAACTACACTTGATTTTCAATTACAAAAAAAAAAAAAAAAAAAAAAAAAATTTAAAAAAATGTGGATAAAGAGGGATAAAATGCATATAAATTATGTTCATGTTTTTCCAATTTTCTGATATACTTTACTAAAGTTAAGCATGTGCATCCAATCTAATATAAGTGCAAATAAATTTGACATTTTAATATTAATATTAATATTAATATTAATTAATATTAAGATAATTAGAGATTAGAGAATGGAGGTGGATGTAATTGGAACAAAAATAAGTTGACTGTAAAAACTTGATTGTTTATTTGTGAAACTTAAATATACTTTTAAATTAATAAAATCGGAATCTTTAATTAAATAACTACCAATATTTTGGATTTATTTTGTAATTGCAATGTTGAAGATTGAAGATGAATACAAAGGAATATATTCGTGCTACTGGTATGTTTTGTCCCTATGGAACCTTGTTGACCGACGAAATTTCTGTGTATAAAGGTACTAGTAAATTTTGTGTTACTTTAGGTCTATATTATTTTATATATTTTTTAAGGGCGAACATATGATATAAATATAAAGTTTTCTAACGACATCTCGAACTGTATTTAAAAGATTCAGAAACGTTTCTTTTGTTTGTACATAAAAGATAATCGCTCACTTCGTGCAGATAACCACCATAAATTAACAAATTATACAACTTCTTTATGCTTCAATTTTTCTTTTAATGACAGTTTTAAAGACTGTTATTAGAAAACTTCTATTAATAAAACATAAAAACTTACCAAAATAATTACAAAAGCTTAACAAGTCAATCGTTTTAACCAAAATTAATTCTACCTATATGTTTATGCCAAGAAAAAAGAAAAAAACTGTATGGTATCAGAAATTTGGTCTTTTTTATAATTTTTCATTGAAAGGAATGATATTTCGATGACGCCACAACATTCATAAAGAAGCTACCACAATCGTAAGCAATCACATGTTCATACCTTGATCCGTGCTGTTAGAACTCGTCCATTCCTTCAACTGGTTCCAAACATCAAACCATAAGTTCGTAGATATACGCACATCAATCCATTTCTGAACCATTCTCCGCATATTTATTGCAACTGAACATTGAAAGAAAATGTGATCATTATTCTTCACTCTTTCGTTCCACCCCGTACATAAAATACAATTCATCTATCTCAAGACCTCCAAAAGAAAGATATATAACATCAAAAACCTCTATATGATTGTCTAACCAAAACTTAAGGGCCCGTTTGGTAGACGAAATTCAAGTGATTCCCATAGAATTGGAATTGAATTTCATTTTATAGCAATATAGCATGTTTGGATCACATATTCCAAATAATTAAATTCTTTATAAATCTTTACATTCCATCATTTCAGGAATTTCTTTCTTTTAAAAGTATGATGAAATTTAATTTCATTATTTGCTTGAATCTCAAAAAGACTATAAATTAAAATATATGTTATACAAAGTTTCGTGTTTCGGTTTACGATTTCGCGTTACGCATTTTCAGTTCTCATTTATGTTGTGCGTTTCAGTTTAGCGTTTCAGTTTCGCATCATTTGATTTCTGCAACCTTCAACTTTTCATGGAAATATTCTACCTTCCTGTGAACCTATAGTCACAGCCTCTTGAACAACATCATCAAATCCCGGATGCTCCATCCATAAAATAAAACAGTTTGATGGTTTACCTTTATAGGGAGTCTACATTAAACATTTCAAATTAATCAAGAACCTTTTGGGTTACTAGAAATCAATCTAACTTTCTCTTCTTTGTACCCGTCTTATTCATCCAAATGAACCTTTGACCCGAAATTAGAACTTTAATCATACTTAAATCCGCGATGTAGTTAATAAAATAATCAGCTTCAATACTATCAAAAACAGTACCACGTCTTCTTTCTCGAAATCAAAAGAAGAGCCGATTCCACAACGAGTACCAGAGTTCCTATTTAAAAGAGAGAACCTGCTGCCTTTTATCAGAGACGGTTGGAACTCATAAGCTTATATGTTGTACATGTTGGAGGACCTAAAATGATTGTCATGAAGCATTGAGGACCTGAACCGACACTGCCACCTGTTATCATCACTTTCACCACCGTATGTCACATGTATTTATAACAGTATGTTTGAATGCTTCTACTTGTTTCGTTCGAAAAATATACATAAAAAGCACATATACCATGTATTAAAAAAAAAAAAATACTTGGTTTTTTTCCCTGGCATATAAACAACACAAAGAAAAACAACACTGTAAAACATTTGAACTCACAACGCCTTCTTCAAATGCCAAATCCAGAATAGTTGGCACACTTGTGTGCATTATTGAGTCATTATGTCCTGTTTTTAACAATTGAGCAGACTCTAAAGTAATGCAGGAAAAATTAAGGTCAACTTCTTGATACATATTCAAATCCGAAAATGAAAAATGGGATCAGTTCACAACATATCATTATAAAAAAAATGCAACACTCGCCCACTACTGAATCTTTAACCACGATTACAGCATCAATCCATCAACTTTGACTCCGACTCAGCCAGTTACAATATCTATACGAGAATACTCGGTATATACTTTTCCCAATTAACACCATTCGGGTATAAGAAATATCAAATCTTTCAGTTTACCCTTTTTGGGTCACGAGCTGCTGCAATATGATCCTGCAAGACCCACAAAGAAAAACATGAAAAAAAAAAAAAAAAAAAAAAAAAAAAAAAAATCTTGATTACTGCCCTAATCAGCTTGAATGGGAAATTTCAAGAGAGCAAAAGCTTACGGATATAAAATCAAACGCTTTGGTATCATCTTTCTTAGAACTATTCATAGTTGAAGTAGGAGCTTGACTTGCAATAATCGGGTTAAAAATATCCGGATGAGCTGAAGAACCAATTGTTGGATCAATATTATGAGATTGTAAATGTAAATTTAAATTCCCTGTTTGTTGCAAATTTGATAAAAATTGCTGTTGCTGAGCTAATAGGTTGTTCATTGCAGCATAATTCATAGGTTGAGATGCAAATGCAGGATTAAACATTAACCCCGAAGATATAGCATTATATATATTAGCGTCCATCGGTAGTAACGGATTTTGACTCATCCCTTGTGCCTGAAATTGAAGCATGTTACTAAAAACATCATTTTGATTCGTTTTGAGTGTAGAATCCGAAAGTAGTGTTTCGAGTGGTCCCGTATTCGAGGCACCGTTTTGCAACGGCGATGACTCGTTCCCGTTTACAGACAAACCAGCCATCAAGTCGTTAACGTTATCGGTTGACCCAAATATATCAAATGGGTCTGGTACACTTTCACTTGGTTTGTCAATAGTAGCCATTCCTGAAAAGATATCAGCTGACTCGTGTTGTTGTGTATTGGTTTGATCAAGAAAGGACACATCAGCAAACGGGTCATCATTGTTTGTAGGTTGATTGGTGTCCACGTCAGCATCATTAAAAAAATTATCCATCAGAGATGTGGTAATCTTGTCACTTGTTTGAACAATGTTTTCGTTTTCATTTGGATCATTGGTGTCTATTAAGTTTGGCATCTCGATTACAGGTTTCACGGTTTCCGAATTTCTTTCTTGTTGACTAATCCTGCCACCGCTTTGCTCTCCATCAAGAAGGCTCAACACCTGACCATCCGAATGAAAGATGAACGGGTCAAGCAGGTTGTTTAACAGATCCAAAAGATCCATTTTGTAATCCGGGTCAAAATAGGCCGGAACAGGGTTTGTTCATGTCGTTAAAGTATTATAACTAATGAACGATGATAAGCTAATTCTTAACGTAGGTGATTGTATGCATTAGAATAGACTTTGGATGATTTCAGCCCATCTATAGTTTCTATTAAAATTCTATAATGATGATGTCATTATTAGGCTAATTACTTTGTTAAAAGAAAATCAAAAATCAAAATAAAAAAATCTAAGCATGGTGAGTGATGTCATTAATCTAAATAATTTTGATTAAAATTAAATCTTATTAATTAATTAATTATTAATTATTATTATTAAATCTTACTAATAATTATTTTAATTATTAAAATTAAATAATTTTAAATTATTTTAATTAATTATTTTGAATTGAGTACGGGAAGGTATAAAAGCTAGGTCCAAGAAAACTAATTCTAAATTTATATTTTAATATACACTTTTAAAATAAAATGACAACCAATATTATCTCTTATGATTGGATGTGGATTGTTTAACATGCATTTTAGGTGTTTGATGAAATGTCCAGCTGACGAGTTTCTTAGTCGGACTCTGTGGTTTCACGGGTCATTAAACTAAATGACTTTAGCGTTTACGTTCACTTAATATCTAAAACATATCATTAAACTATTTCGTTTAAACAAACCCGTGGTTCCACGGATCATTTCACTAGTTTAACTTGTTTCACATTTAGCTAAGAAAAAGATTATTTGACCCATTTAATATATGACATAATCCAAATTGACTCATTCATAAGTAAACAGATAAAAAATGGCAGCTCCGATAGAAGTAAGGTAAGCTGCATGAATAGTACCTGATATATCTTATTAATTACTATAAAGTATAAACCGACACCATACCTTGTTCGCCTTTTCGCGCACAGAAGATTGGGGAGATTCAGTGCATTTTACCACGTCGTCTATATTCTCACTGAAGTAGGAAGCAACAACAAGAAAATGGTCGTCCTCATCCTTTTTTCTCAACATTGCCTCAAGAACGCATAATCCTCTCACACAGACCTGACAAAGTTATCAACCATGAACGGATAACAAGATCGTTAATTTGATGAAGATAAACATTTATTTTTTAAAGGAGACAAAAAGGACAGAAAAAAAAGGACTGATGGGTAAACAACCCATTATACAAAATTTAAGTCAAAGAACGAATGTAAGAAAGCTAATTTATAACATGACCATTGTTTAGAATAAACATGTCATTTTACCTCAATTAGAGCAGGCAGTTTCGACCCATTTACATATGAACGGGTAAATACCAATATATTAAACAGGTATTCTAATTTTTTGTTAAAAAAATTAGGCAAAAAAAACTAAAAGGTCGAACAGGTTGAAAGGTGCCCAAAGTGTGATTTAAATGCATAAACCTCCTAAATCATTTTTACTTATAAAAATAAATTACTCTTGAAACCAGATAAATATTGTAATCATATATGATATCATTTATAAGCATCTTAAATTTATAAGCACCTTAAAGGTTGGGCCAAAACAAATGTTTGGACTTTAGGGTAAACCCAACCTGTAATGACCTAACCTGCCTTACCCAGTTATCCATCCCGCCCATTTGGCCAACTCAAAATAATCAGTTATAAATTTTAACAGCATGTATACCTGCCACATATGTGACTGCAGCTTCGTTTCAAGTACACGGCTTAAAACTAAGGCATCCAATTTTGCGGCCTCTAGCAGAAACGCTTGAATTGCATCTCGTGTGGGCTGTAAACGGATGCCACCCGTTGTTACAATCGTCTCTAACAACCTCTCCTCACGACTCTTTTCACGCGAATAACTTGAACCCGAACCGGAACCCGACCCGGTTGTAACATCAGTATGACTTGTTTTAACCTCTTGACCCCAAGGTCCAGACACATCTCTTGACAATCGTTCACTGCTACCATTATAACTTGTTTCATTAGTCAACGATGTCATATTCGAACTCCTATAAGAACCCGTATTAGTTCTATTTGAGTTTTGACCTTGGGTCAAACTATTCAAACCCTGCTTAATTGTTGCACTTCCAATACCAACGACCTCACTAAGAAACGACTTATTATTATTATAATTAGATGACGGGTCAAAGTTTTTGTTTCCGAACCCTTGTATTCTCTTGGTCAAACCTTCATTAGGTGGCGGTTTACTGGTGTCTTCTCCAGAGAATATAGCCGATAACGCTTCTTGTGCGGTTTCTCGTACTGATTTATTTAGGGAATCGCCCTTTAATGGGTCGGGGTGTCCTTTATAGTGTATTAGTTGGCGAATAGCTACGGAGTTTCGTTGTATTTCTCTCTTGAAATCTGCACCAGACTTACCTACTGCATACTTGATCACTCTCAAAGCCTACAAATCAAAATCACACAAAAAAGATATGTGGATTATTTTTATCTATTTGTTATTTTTCATGCATACAAGTTTTTATTTTTATCAAGTTATTTTTTTCTATTTGTTATTATTCTGAAAGCAGTTTCTCTACCTCTCTACCTTGTATGACTGTCTACATCCTACCTCCCTATACCCTACTATCAGCAAGATTGGGTATTGTTGTTGTATATATGCATTTGACCTCGTATAATGTGTAAATTAATGACGTGGAATGAGTTAGGATAAAAAGGTCATCAGTTACATACATTAGCATGAAATGGAAGTTTATTACACTTGTACACCATTTATAAGTACCTTACATACTAGGGGATCACATTCATATAAGTCTCACATTCACATAACATGTTAACGTGCTTTATCTATCATTCCTCAAACCCATTCCCATAGTGATCCACAAACACTAACCAAACAGACCCTAAAACAAAACGGATCTAGAAATGAGCTTATCATCTTTCTCAAATTCCAAATATAACTAATCCAAATACCCAGTAACCAAATCATAATGCATATATATTATCTCAATCTCAGTAGTTACAATTGAGTACCTTTTGTTTAACAATGGGAGATTTATGCTGAAGACGTTTGAATATAAATTCAGAAACTTCTTTAACAATTGAAACATGAGATGAACGAAGAAGCTCACAAATTTCTTCTAATTTATAAACAGGAGTGATTTTATCTTCGTCTGAAGTTGCAACATCAATCATCTTTGACCTCCAGTACGATTCTACAGCTCTCCTGCTTGTATCCATATCTCTACACGATGTAATAAACCCTATAAGAATCAAACCCCTGATTAATTGATAGATCAAATTCCTAAAAATTAGGGTTTTGTGAAGAGATTGGAGGAATGATGAGAGGATGATCTGGTTGGTTGTAAAAATTAGTGGAACAGCTGGTCAGGGCGGTGAACTGATTGTCCTGTCTATGGAAGAAATGATAACAATTTTATTTGTTTTATTATTATTTTACTCCGTATTATTTACTTTTATTTATATCTAAAATCTAAATTATTTTATTTATTTTTTGCCGAATATACATATACATAAATTGAATTAAAATAAATTAAAAATATCTAATTATTTAAACCAAGGTTGAAAAAGACGTGAAACGGGGCCGAAACGTTAGCGACCTCAAAATGTCGCAACGGAAAAAACGGGGCCGAGACGGGGTCGAAACGGATGTTGACTAATGTTGACTTTTATATATATAAATATATATTTACACATATTTTAGAGCTAAAAAACCTTCGTTGACAAGTTTGTATCTATAATTGCTATTAAAGTTAATATAATACAAAATGAAATACTAAACTAAGTCAATTTTGATTGATTTGACCGACTTATGACCGATTTTAACAGAATTTCTGACTTTTGACCGGCGTTGACCCAATTTTTTCTGCATTTGACCTGACTTTTAACCGTTGACCGGCTTATAAGAAAACGGGACGGGGTCGAAACGGTTTAGTCACCAAAACGCCGCAACGGGCGTCGCAACGGACGCAACGGACGCCGTTTACAACAGTGATTTAAACTACTCTCAACCATACACCTGTCATACAACCACATTAATGCCAACTCAGCGCCCCTTAGGCATGTCAATAGATCAGATATGGATCGGGTGATGCCGTATCCATATCCATTTATTTTTTATTCATCCATATCCATTTAATTTCAGTTCATTCATCCATATCCATATTCATTGGATTAAGCGGATTAATGAATATCCATTGGGTATTGAAAAAATGTTATAATATTTTCTAATATACGATAAAAATGAAACGCAATATAACAATAATATATATAACATTACATAATTAAAATCTATCATCAAAAATGTGTAATCCTTATCGAAGATACTACACAATTTTTTGAATTTGGTATTATACATAGATTATGAAAAATTAAATATATAATTTTTTTTATGTTCATTTTATTAGAAATACCTGGTTTATTGTAATTAATCAATTTGTTTTATTGTAATATATCAAAGTAAAATGTAAAGTTAATGATAAATGCATTTGTTATAGTAATTATGTAAGTATATATCTATATTTATGTATTTGTATGTATTTCGGGTGTTAATGGATATATCCATGGATGAAACTTTTCATCCATATCCATTTAGGTTCATCTACATCTGTATCTATATCCATTTAGGTTCATCCATATCTATCACGAATCGGATGGATCGAATGGATATCCAATAGATCGGGTGACCATTACCATCTCTAGCACCACCTTAGCAACTTCTTCCTAAGACTTAACCCATCACACTCCCTAGTATACATGACATCTATTTTTTAGATGTTCATATGCTGAGATCTGGAAAGCGGTAAAAGTTAAATTGTTGCTTGAAGGATTGCCTACCAGCCCCAGGGTTTAGACTATCAGTGCTTTGAGTGTCATCTCATATATGATATCGTGAATAGACTCTCTGCATATTCATATTCAAGGTGTGACGATCGCTCCAAATCCATATGGACGAACACGTCATTCATCGATTTCATTGCGAGGTATTTGACCTCTATATGATACGTTTTGTAAACATTGCATTCTTTTGAAAAGGCACACCATAAATGAATATTTAAATCAAAGGTTTTCGACATCTGATGATTTCTACATGTAGACAATCACCGTAAATAATAGTTTACAATAGTACTTCCATTGACAATGCAGTCAAAATAAGATACATGGTGATGATTTGGTGAATGCAACGTTTCCTTGATAAATATGCCATGTAAGACTCCATGCACATAGCTTGTCTAACATATAAGCAAACAGCGGAAGACTTCTAGGAACCTGAGAATAAACATGCTAACAAGTGTCAACACAAAGGTTGGTGAGTTCATAGTTTTAGTGTTTCGCATAATCTGTATATAAAGGTGGACCACAAGATTTCAGTTTTTTCATCCAGAAACGTTTATCAAAATATCCTACAAGATTGAGCACCCTGGTAACTAAACTTAACGTATATATAATTTGTACGCTTTGTATAATCATCTTAATAATACACGCAAACCAACGTGTACGCTTCTCAAATAGCATACGTCCGTTAAAAGGCTAGTGCTCTAGCTCGGACGGGGATATCAAGCCCTATGGATCCATATACTACTACTCGCGCCCACCAGTTCTTATAACTGGCAGTTACTAGTTACCAAAGCTAAGGGATTTTCGGTTCAAACTCAGTGTAGAATTAAGTATGTACTTGTATCCATTGCGTTTAAAATAAATTGCATGTTGATGTTAAAGCGAAGGGGTACAAAATAGTAGTATTTTTGCTACGAAATACTATTAAATACGATACAATTTTACACAAGTTATTTATTTATTTATAGAGTGGATATACCTAAACCTTGCTACAACACTTATAGGCAATGTACCTAATCGTAGAGTAGTGTAGTTTTTAGTAAGTCCGGTTCGTCCACAGGGAACTAGCCAAGTTTAACGCTATATTTTTAAAAAATTATATTTGTATATATATATATATATATATATATATATATATATATATATATATATATATAAGTCGTATTATTATTATTATTATTATAAAAAGGGGTTTTTTTTACCGTTTAATGACCGGTTTGTCAATTTTAAATAAAGCGTAAAGATAAATGACGATAATATAAATGACAGAATTTAAATTGCGATAAAGTAAATTGCAGTAATTAAAATTGCAGTAAATAAAGGTACGATGAAATATGAAATAAAAGTATTATGCTTATTTAAACTTCCGTAATCATGATGTTTGACGTTTTGATTTTAATTAATTGTTACCCGGGTTAATTGTCCTTTGTCCTGGTTTATTTGATACCTATTTGGTTTTTGTCCATAATAGTCCATCGGTCATAATTATAAAATGCTCGTCAAATTAATCTTATTTCCGAAGTCAAATATTCCAACTAATTAGGGATTAAAACTGTAACAAGGTTTTAATACTTTGTTTAATGATTACACCAGGTTATCGACTGCGTGTAATCCAAGGTTTTATTACTTTGTTAACAATTACATCAATTATCCTTGTATGTAATCCACCCCTATTTTAATGAGATATGAATATTAATTTACCCACTTGATCAGAATGAATAATCAATTATCCAACCCGAATAATTAATTAAATGATCGTAAACGATGTCGTATAAACGTCACTAAATAGGATGTAGCGACCCCGACAAATCGTCAAGTGACGGCGTCGGCTACGTGGGTCCCATTACCTGATTATAAGTCTTTAAGATAACGTTTGACCGAAAATATGTCGCATACAATTCATAAAGGATGTTCCAATGTTTACAAAAGTAATTCCCAAGACAAGTACATAACAAAAGTTATTATTCATATGAAACACGCGCGACATAGTTTAAAATAGTCAAAAAGACGCTCCACGTATGCAAGTATACTCGACATCCAATGCAAGTATCAAAAAGTATGTGCGGAAGCATGTATCACTTAAGTTCAAGGACCTGAGAAAAACATAGAGAATCTGTCAACGAAAACGTTGGTGAAATCATAGGTTTAAGTAAGTAAATGAGTAATAGTAAGTTGAACCACAAGATTTGCAACATCGATAAAGCCATAGTACATTCTAAAAGTTAATATTCACGAGCACCCAATTATCAAAGCTTAACGTTCCGTCCGTTGAATACCCCATCAATTAGTGCTAGAACAACACTGTTCCCGAAAATATATTTCATTCGTAAACGGTAGCGAACCGTTTGAATGAGGGTTTGTCAAACCCATATGGCCATATAACATAAGTTCTCGCTTACACCATCTGATGTAACTAATGATAATCGGATTGAGGATTTTCGTTCTAAACTCGTATGTAGAATGTTTGTTTTCCCGTTCTTGTGTTCACTTAGTTCAAAAGAATCGTTTATGTTTTCTCATCCCAAAAGTAAGTTTAAAAGAGTAAAAGTGGGACTATGATCTCACCTTGTATGCACGAACCAAAAAGTACTTCGACAAGTAACGTGTGCAAAGAACAATGCTAGTCTTGACCTAAACAAATAGGTTGTATCAATTACGGTAAACACGATAGGTCAAAGATGTTCAATTAGTCCTATGGCTCGTTACGACTCAATCATAATAGCATGTGAATCAAATTGTCATGTTTCATGCAAGGTACAAGTATAAAAACATGTTAGAACGATTGCACAAATATTTGGTTAAGTTTGATTAAAAGTCAACTTGGTCGGGTCAAAGTCAACAGAAAAGTCAACGGGGTCGGGTTGGATATCCGACAATTTTTCTAAGTTACATAATCATATATGAGCATGTTGGCCAAGTTTCATGTTAATCGGAAGTCCGTAGCATAGCAAACATTTTCATGTCAAATGACCAAGCGAACAGCCAGTTTTAGCTATATGGGACGGCGTCCTGGGAAGCTAGACGGCGTCCCGGTTTGAAGTCTGGGACGGCGTCCCGATAAGCTAGACGGCGTCCCGGCTTGAAGGCTGGGACGGCGTCCCCAGATGCTAGACGGCGTCCCGGCTGTTTTCCAGGCCCTGTTGTTTGCTGCAACTCTAAGTGCACGAACCAACAATCAAACCAACCCAAATTACAAACCGCAAACAATTAGAACATGTATTTTATATCACCGGAAAGGTAATTTGACGAGGAAGACACCTAGACACATTTCATCAAGCAATTCAACGCTTACACACCCCAAAATCGCATTTAAACGTTCATAATCAAGGTTCAAGTTCCAAATATGCATTTCATGATTCGGGCAACCAATTTACATGTATGTTATGCCGTTTCGAAGGTAATTAAACACACATTGCAACAAAACACTTAACAACAATATCTCATAGCATTTGACGCATCAAAAGTTCATGTAAAGCTCATCAAACCCTAATCCAAAATCACAAATTCAACAATCTTGCATATGAAACTAATCCATGTCAACCTACATACCAATTTGAAGCTAGCGATGTTAGGAACACAATTAAAACATGAACTTTCATCATTCAACAACATATGAACACCTAAAACTCAAGATTAAGCAAGCATTCTTTCAATATGAACTAGTTACACCAAAATATCAAAAACGAGCTTACAAATCATATAAACAAACTAGACTCGAGCCATAGACACTAATTAACAACCTTATAACTTAAAAATCTCAAGAACACAAGAATTAGTGATTTTAGAAAGTTACCCAAAATTGATGAAATCGGTATGGAAACGAAGAGGAGATCACGAGGAGTTCAAATATGCAATTTGTTTTGATTGAATCCTTCTTGAACGAATTTAGATGATGATTGAAGGTTTGAGGGTTTGAGAGGAAAAGGTGAAGTATTATTTTGGGGAGGTGATAGAATGAATGGAGAGGAAAGAGTTGACTAGTTGACCTAGTCATCTCTTTCTCCATTTGACAACTTTAGTCCCTCAACTTAGGAAACGGGTACGGGAATTACCTAAACGAGATAATTCAAACGCGTATTAACGAGATGTGTTATAAACATATAACGGAACTTAAATAGTTAAACGGAAAAGTAAATGGAAAAAGGCGGGATGTTACATTACCTACACCTTAAAAGAAATTTCGTCCCGAAATTTAAGTAGGCGTAGTAGTCGTTGTTTCTTCCTCAAGATCTTGGGTTTTCGAATTCACGAATAGATGAGGATACTTCCTTTGCATTTGATCTTGTCTTTCCCAAGTAAACTCGGGTCCCCTTTTGGCGTTCCAACGGACCTTAACAATCGGGATTCGGCTTTGTTTCAATGTCTTGACGGAGGTGTCCACAATTTCAACCGGTTCCTCCACGAAATGAAGTTTGTCATCAATGGTGAGCTCCTCGAGAGGAATGACGATATCGGGTTCGGCAAGACACTTTTTCAAGTTGGATACATGGAAAGTAGGATGAACGGAGCTCAATTGAGGCGGAAGATCTAAACGATAAGCAACGGTTCCAATACGCTCCAAGATTTCGAAAGGACCAATATACCGCGGATTTAGCTTCCCGCGTTTCCCAAAACGGATTACACCCTTCCAAGGTGCGACTTTTAACATTACTCGGTCACCGGCTTGAAATTCAAGATCATTGCGTCGTTTGTCGGTATAGCTCTTTTGACGACTTCGGGCCGTCCTAAGTCTATCTCGAATTTGAATGATTTTCTCGGTGGTTTCGTGAATGAGTTCGGGTCCGGTGATTTGCACGTCGCCTACCTCGGCCCAACAAAGAGGTGAACGACATTTGCGGCCATATAGCGCTTCAAAAGGTGCGGCTTTAATACTCGCGTGATAACTATTGTTATAAGAGAACTCGGCGAGAGGTAAGTGCTTGTCCCAAGCTTTTCCGAAATCAACCACGCAAGCTCGTAACATGTCTTCTAAGGTTTGAATTGTACGTTCGCTTTGTCCATCGGTTTGAGGATGATATGCGGTGCTCATGTCTAAACGCGTTCCCAACGCTTCTTGCAATGTACGCCAAAATCTAGAAACGAAACGGCCATCTCGGTCGGAGATAATCGATAAAGGTACACCGTGTCGGGCTACGATCTCCTTAATGTAAAGTTGTGCAAGTTTCTCCATTTTGTCCGTTTCTTTCATGGCAAGGAAGTGTGCGGATTTGGTGAGACGGTCAACAATAACCCAAATGGTATCATAACCGCCCGTCGTTTTTGGTAGCTTGGTGATAAAATCCATCGTTATCCTTTCCCACTTCCATTGCGGGATCTCGGGTTGTTGAAGTAGTCCGGACGGTCTTTGGTGTTCGGCTTTGACTTTGGAACATGTCAAACACTTGGAAACATAAGTAGCTACGTCCCTTTTGATGTTCGGCCACCAATATAGTTGTTTAAGGTCGTGGTACATCTTATTGGCACCGGGGTGAATCGAGTATCGTGACTTATGGGCTTCATCTAAAATAAGGCTTCGTAGATCCCCATAACTAGGCACCCAAATTCTTCCGGCGAAATATCGGAGTCCGGTTTCTTTAACTTCGAATCGAGAGGTGAGGACGTTCAAGTGTTCTAGAGAGATGTTTTCATCCTTGAGAGCCTCATCTTGGGCTACCCGAATTTGGCTATTAAGGTTGGTGTGAATGGTGATGTTTAAAGCTCGGACACGGAGAGGCACCGCTCTTTCTTTTCGACTTAAGGCATCGGCTACTACATTTGCCTTCCCGGGATGGTAACGAAGCTCGCAATCGTAATCGTTTAGGGTTTCAATCCACCTTCGTTGTCTCATGTTTAGTTGCTTTTGATCGAAAATGTGTTGAAGGCTTTTGTGATCGGTGAAGATAGTACTCTTGGTTCCATAAAGATAGTGTCTCCACATTTTAAGTGCAAAGACAACGGCTCCGAGTTCGAGATCATGCGTCGTGTAGTTTCGTTCATGAATTTTGAGTTGTCGAGAAGCATAAGCAATGACTTTCGTTCGTTGCATCAATACACACCCAAAACCATGTTTTGAGGCATCACAATATACAACAAAGTCATCATTGCCTTCGGGAAGTGACAAGATAGGAGCGGTGGTTAGCTTCGTTTTCAAGATTCGGAATGCGGATTCATGTTCGGTCGCCCAAATGAATTTCTTTCCCTTGTGAGTCAATGCGGTTAGAGGACGTGCAACCAAAGAGAAATTTTCGATGAATCTACGATAGTACCCGGCGAGACCCAAAAATTGACGAATGTGAGTAGGAGTAGTAGGAGTCTCCCATTTGCTAATGGCTTCGATTTTTGTTGGATCGACTTTAATACCTTGGTCACTTACAACATGACCAAGAAATTGAACTTCCTTTAACCAAAATTCACACTTGGAGAATTTGGCATAGAGTTGTTCTTGTCTTAAAAGTTCAAGCACAAGTTGGAGATGTTGTTCGTGCTCTTCTTCATTTTTAGAATAGATCAATATGTCATCAATGAACACAATAACGAATTTATCGAGATACGGTTTGCACACGCGGTTCATAAGATCCATGAACACCGCCGGTGCGTTAGTGAGACCAAATGGCATGACAAGGAATTCATAACTACCATAACGAGTTCGGAAAGCGGTTTTGGAGATATCTTCCCCCCTAACCCTCAATTGATGATAACCCGAGCGGAGATCGATTTTCGAATATACACAAGACCCTTGTAGTTGATCAAAGAGGTCATCGATGCGAGGAAGAGGATATCGGTTCTTAACCGTCAATTTATTTAGTTCACGATAATCAATGCACATTCGTAGGGATCCGTCTTTCTTTTTAACAAACAAAATCGGAGCGCCCCAAGGTGAATGGCTAGGTTGGATAAAACCACGATCAAGTAGTTCTTGGATTTGACTTTGCAATTCTTGCATTTCGGATGGAGCAAGTCTATACGGTGCACGTGCTACGGGTGCGGCTCCCGGAATAAGATCGATTTGGAATTCGACCGGTCGATGAGGCGGAAGACCCGGCAATTCGTCGGGAAATACATCGGAATAGTCACTAACAATTGGCACATCATCGATGTGCTTCTCATCGGACTCGACTTTCTTAACGTGAGCAAGGATCGCAAAACAACCCTTACGGAGCAGTTTTCTAACTTTAAGGCACGAGACGAGGTTGAGTCTGGTGCAACTCTTATCGCCATAGACAATCAATGGTTCACCATTCTCGATAGGAATTCGGATTGCGTGAAGATCGCAAAGAATGTGAGATTTATTTTTGGCCATCCAATTCATACCGATTATTACATCAAAACTCCCTAATTCTATGGGTATCAAGTCAATTTCAAATTCCTTACCCAAAATGTTCAAAGTACACCCCCGGTAATATGTGTCGGCACTTAAGAGTTTTCCGTCGGCCACTTCGATGGAATAAGTAGTATCTAAAGGGTGTGGTGGAGTGCAAAGGGTAGGAGCCAAAGTCTTAGACACAAAACATTTATCGGCACCCGAATCGAATAAGCAAGTAACATAAGAGTTGTTGAGAAGAAACGTACCCGTGACTAGTTCATTGTCATCTCGGGCTTCCTCGGTATTGATGTTAAAGGCTCGACCTCGGTTGTTGGGGTTGGCCTTCTTTTTCGGGCATTCGTTCTTATAATGGCCCGTTTGGCCACATTCGTAACAAGTGACCGTTTTTGGAGGGTTGGGCCCCTTTCGAGCAACGGGGGCGACGCTTGTGCAATTGTTGGCCCTATGACCAACACCTTGGCAACGGTGACAAACTAGCTTGTTACATTCACCGTGATGATGCTTGTGGCATTTGTTGCAAAAAGGTAAGTTTCCGACATAACCCTTCTTGCCGTCGTTGTTGAAAGGCTTTTTGGTGAAGGTGTTGTTGTTGTAGTTGGTTGATGGAGTGGCTTCCCATTTCCTTTTGTTGCCACCCGACTTGTCCTCGGCCTTAGGAGCCGGTACTACGATTTCGTCAACCGTTTCAATTAATTGGCGAGCCATGTTCATAGCGGCTTGATGAGTAGTGGGTTTGGATGACATCACCCCTTGTTTGATGCTTTTTGGAAGACCGAGCATGTAGAGCTCAATCCTTTGAGATTCGGGGTTAACAAGATTAGGACACATCAAGGATAGTTCGGCGAAGCGTTGATTATAAGCCTTAAGATCGTTTCCGACCGCTTTCAAAGCTCTTAGTTCTTCCTCGAGCTTTCGGGTTTCTTCGCGCGGAAAGTATTCGACAATCATCTTTTCCTTCAAATCGGCCCAAGAGAGGGCATGAGCTTCATCGGTACCCACCGATTGAACATAGGTGTTCCACCAAGTGAGAGCAACACCGGAGAACGTGTGGGTGGAGTATTTGACCTTGTCTTGATCCCGACAACCGCTTATGCTAAAGACGGCCTCGGTTTGTTCAAACCAACGAGTAAGCACAACCGGTCCACCGGTTCCATCATAAGTGTGAGGTTTGCACCCCATGAAAGCTTTGTAGGAGCATCCCTCGTTTGAGTTACCGGCCCCATTGTTGTTGTTGTTGTTGTGGTTGTTGTTATTGTTATTGTTGTTGGAAGAGTGACCGGCCATGGCCGCATCTACGGCGGTAGCTATCATCCGTTCGAGAGCTTGTTCGGGAGTTTCATTGCGGCGTACACGACGAGGAGCCATTGTTCCTTCAAAACAAAATAATACCGTTGGTTAGTATTCTAAATAATACTAACCGTGATATGGGATAAAGATAGAGGGAAAATTATCCTTGACCCGCCTTAAATTCTTTATGTCATAATGTCGGTATGTTCATATGAGTCACCGTAATATAATTTCCGGGAATTATATTACCCTAATTCATATGTGCATTCGACATTACATCATATAGTCAAGGTGGCGTGTCAATTAAATTATACAACGCAAGATTTAGATAGGATAAGAGTAGATATGAGTAAGAGAGTTCGAGTATAAATGCACAAATAGTCAAGTAATTCCTACGTCAAGTCTATATGCCGGTTGTAGTCTAGACTCACCAATGTACCCTAAGACTCGGGGTTGACACCAATGAACTCTAAATCCCTACAACCAAGGCTCTGATACCAACTGTAGCGACCCCGACAAATCGTCAAGTGACGGCGTCGGCTACGTGGGTCCCATTACCTGATTATAAGTCTTTAAGATAACGTTTGACCGAAAATATGTCGCATACAATTCATAAAGGATGTTCCAATGTTTACAAAAGTAATTCCCAAGACAAGTACATAACAAAAGTTATTATTCATATGAAACACGCGCGACATAGTTTAAAATAGTCAAAAAGACGCTCCACGTATGCAAGTATACTCGACATCCAATGCAAGTATCAAAAAGTATGTGCGGAAGCATGTATCACTTAAGTTCAAGGACCTGAGAAAAACATAGAGAATCTGTCAACGAAAACGTTGGTGAAATCATAGGTTTAAGTAAGTAAATGAGTAATAGTAAGTTGAACCACAAGATTTGCAACATCGATAAAGCCATAGTACATTCTAAAAGTTAATATTCACGAGCACCCAATTATCAAAGCTTAACGTTCCGTCCGTTGAATACCCCATCAATTAGTGCTAGAACAACACTGTTCCCGAAAATATATTTCATTCGTAAACGGTAGCGAACCGTTTGAATGAGGGTTTGTCAAACCCATATGGCCATATAACATAAGTTCTCGCTTACACCATCTGATGTAACTAATGATAATCGGATTGAGGATTTTCGTTCTAAACTCGTATGTAGAATGTTTGTTTTCCCGTTCTTGTGTTCACTTAGTTCAAAAGAATCGTTTATGTTTTCTCATCCCAAAAGTAAGTTTAAAAGAGTAAAAGTGGGACTATGATCTCACCTTGTATGCACGAACCAAAAAGTACTTCGACAAGTAACGTGTGCAAAGAACAATGCTAGTCTTGACCTAAACAAATAGGTTGTATCAATTACGGTAAACACGATAGGTCAAAGATGTTCAATTAGTCCTATGGCTCGTTACGACTCAATCATAATAGCATGTGAATCAAATTGTCATGTTTCATGCAAGGTACAAGTATAAAAACATGTTAGAACGATTGCACAAATATTTGGTTAAGTTTGATTAAAAGTCAACTTGGTCGGGTCAAAGTCAACAGAAAAGTCAACGGGGTCGGGTTGGATATCCGACAATTTTTCTAAGTTACATAATCATATATGAGCATGTTGGCCAAGTTTCATGTTAATCGGAAGTCCGTAGCATAGCAAACATTTTCATGTCAAATGACCAAGCGAACAGCCAGTTTTAGCTATATGGGACGGCGTCCTGGGAAGCTAGACGGCGTCCCGGTTTGAAGTCTGGGACGGCGTCCCGATAAGCTAGACGGCGTCCCGGCTTGAAGGCTGGGACGGCGTCCCCAGATGCTAGACGGCGTCCCGGCTGTTTTCCAGGCCCTGTTGTTTGCTGCAACTCTAAGTGCACGAACCAACAATCAAACCAACCCAAATTACAAACCGCAAACAATTAGAACATGTATTTTATATCACCGGAAAGGTAATTTGACGAGGAAGACACCTAGACACATTTCATCAAGCAATTCAACGCTTACACACCCCAAAATCGCATTTAAACGTTCATAATCAAGGTTCAAGTTCCAAATATGCATTTCATGATTCGGGCAACCAATTTACATGTATGTTATGCCGTTTCGAAGGTAATTAAACACACATTGCAACAAAACACTTAACAACAATATCTCATAGCATTTGACGCATCAAAAGTTCATGTAAAGCTCATCAAACCCTAATCCAAAATCACAAATTCAACAATCTTGCATATGAAACTAATCCATGTCAACCTACATACCAATTTGAAGCTAGCGATGTTAGGAACACAATTAAAACATGAACTTTCATCATTCAACAACATATGAACACCTAAAACTCAAGATTAAGCAAGCATTCTTTCAATATGAACTAGTTACACCAAAATATCAAAAACGAGCTTACAAATCATATAAACAAACTAGACTCGAGCCATAGACACTAATTAACAACCTTATAACTTAAAAATCTCAAGAACACAAGAATTAGTGATTTTAGAAAGTTACCCAAAATTGATGAAATCGGTATGGAAACGAAGAGGAGATCACGAGGAGTTCAAATATGCAATTTGTTTTGATTGAATCCTTCTTGAACGAATTTAGATGATGATTGAAGGTTTGAGGGTTTGAGAGGAAAAGGTGAAGTATTATTTTGGGGAGGTGATAGAATGAATGGAGAGGAAAGAGTTGACTAGTTGACCTAGTCATCTCTTTCTCCATTTGACAACTTTAGTCCCTCAACTTAGGAAACGGGTACGGGAATTACCTAAACGAGATAATTCAAACGCGTATTAACGAGATGTGTTATAAACATATAACGGAACTTAAATAGTTAAACGGAAAAGTAAATGGAAAAAGGCGGGATGTTACATAGGACATTCGTAATCAATTTAATAATTATTAGTTTAACTAATTTGAAGATAGGTTCGACAGGTTCTAATGAGTTGTCGTTCAATTATACAATACCACCTACCTATTAATAGTCAATAGTCCAATGTCCACAAGTGTCGGTCTTTTGTCCAAACTTTAATTATGGTACAAAATCCAATAACCCCGTCTTAATATTTTAGTCCAACATCACGATTACTTCGGCTCAAATAATCATAATAATAACTTAGTTACGAGACATTAATTTAAAAAGGAAGAACATAACTTACAGTGATTATTTATCGCGTAGCGTTACCCGGACAGAGTTCCGACTTTAAAACCCGTAAAACATTTCTTACAATAACCCAATTATTTTAATTTAAATTAAAATTATAATTAAAATATAAATATAAATATAAATTGAGAGATAAGAGAAAGAAAATAGAAAAAGATGTATTAAAACTCGCAGAAAATTGGCGAATTTATAGGATGTGGCCTGCTACAGTAACTCATGCGGTCGAATGAGATTTTAGTGCAAATCTCATGCACTCGCATGGGCTCATGCACTCGCATGAGTTTTATGCCTCTT
The DNA here is from genome assembly GCF_046630445.1 of Rutidosis leptorrhynchoides. NCBI lineage: Eukaryota > Viridiplantae > Streptophyta > Magnoliopsida > Asterales > Asteraceae > Rutidosis > Rutidosis leptorrhynchoides. Next base: position 217,592,110 of record NC_092336.1, read on the forward strand.
TCCCATGCGATCGCATGGCCGTTAGTGTAAGACCCAAATATTTATTGTAGATAATGTATTTATGGTGTACTATGCATGTATGAAGTGTACGAAGCATGTACGTGTTGCTTGCTCGAACGTTGGAGGAAACTGGACATTGTCTGAAGTGACAAGGAGTGTACGTATCTTTTCAACCCCAAATAAAGTTGGTGTTAATGTTTCAAAGCCTTACCATTGGAAAGAAAATCTTATTACGTTTCCAACGATATTTGATTCATCGAAAACGGAGCTACGGTCAAAAAGTTATGGCCAAAACAAGTTTCTGAAATCTGACCTGCAGAGTGGAGCGGCGCTCCACAATGTGGCGCGGCGCGCCGAATGGGTCAGAAGCAATTTTCAGCCTTTTTAAAGGCTTTAAATGAAGGGTACTTTGGTCTTTTCACTTGGGGTCGGTTTAGGGTCATCAAAACTGATCCTTTGATCAGTTTGGATCAAATTCTCACCAACCAAAAACACTCTCAACCATTTTTAGAGAGAGAGTAAGGGTTTAGAGAGAGAGGGCTTGATTTGGGGAAGAAGGAGTCGATTTCTCACCAAAGCTCGGGTTCTAAAGTTGTTCCTTTCGTTCTCGGCTACGCGGTGATAGTATTGGTAAGCTCAAACTCCGAATTTCATTTATTTAATTTGATATTCAAGTTAGGGTTTTGAGTTAATTTGTCGTAATACCCTTTTAGGTGATGAAATGGGTTTAGTGATGCTAGTAATCGGGTTTATTGTTATTGTTGGTGGATTTCGGTTTGGTGAACAAATTGGTTATGTTTAGAACTTGAAATTGGGTTTAATCACTAGGTTTAGTGATTGTGGAAGTATTGAAACCTATTTAGGGTTATTTGGTTGACTAACTTTGACTTTGGGTCAAATTAGGGTTTGGTGGTGATTATGACCCAATTGGCGATTTAACAAAGTTTATAAACTTAAAATGGATTAAGTTGAAGTATAGAACCGAGTTAAATGTGTTTTGGTGTCAAAACTTGTAAAGGATGAGATTTTGACCTTTATGGGTCAAAATTAGGGTTTAAGTGTCAAAATGGGTATGACACGTGTTTGGCACTTGTGTTCGGGTTTAATTGGCATATTAGGACCATTCTCACTTGTGTTAGTGATTATTGGTTAGTTTGGGTACGGTTTGTGCTTGGAAGTGCATTTGGGTCGAAATGGCACTAAGTGACGAATTGGGTTAATTTGTGAATCCAATCTAATTGTGTTGTGGTATTTGTGATAATGGATTAGGTATTTTCCATCGGCGAGTTGCGGTTTACTTGGAAGCTTTCTTCAAGACTTCAAGGTGAGTGTTAATATCCTATATGCATATGTATGTGTAGGATGGGTGCGGGTCGGGTGAAGTGATTCTCGGCTATAGAGCTCACTTCACATATAGGTGGATTTGATGGACTTGTGCATAGGTCCAATTGGCACGGTTGTGCGTTTTGGTTGACTACCTTTGGCAAAGTACACATTTTGGGTGTACGTTATCACACGTGGTTGTGAGTGGAATAATTATGCGTATGTGTATATAATGTATTTATTTGTGTCGTATGAATGTGGCATTGTCGCGTTGCTTAAGACACCACATTGTAAAGAAGTGGATGTCGCGTTGTTTAAGACACCACATGGTAAAGAAGTGGATGTCGCGTTGTTTAAGACACCACAATGTAATGGAGGGGATGTCGCGTTGTTTAAGACACCATCCATCGTATTGAATGGCATGTGGAATCGTCGCGTTGTTTAAGACGCCACATTGTAAAGGGTGAGTGAGTCGCGTTGTTTAAGACATCACCCGGGGGATTAGTGACTACGCGTTGATTAAGTAGCACTAACGGATGTTATGAACTCCAACGGTCTTGTATGTACCGTTTCCCTTGTTCGAATTGGTTAACCATGGTTGTATGAGTTATGTATTGGCATATTTAATTATGAACTATATGCTTCTGGTATTGCTAGCTATTGTGGACTTGCGGTTATTGGTATATGCACGATATGTTGCATGATTGTCGAATTGCTAATTTGTGATTAATGTTGTGTTGTCGTGATGTAGTTAACCCTCCGGGGGTAGTTATTGGCGTTGTTCACATTGACGTTGGTGAACCTACCTTATTGATGGTATTATTAGCTTGTTGCTTAGTGATCGTATGGTATACTTAGATTAGCTTGCCTTTAGGCTTGGACGCTCCGGTATGCGGTATTTGTTTATTTATGTGGCGTGTCCATTTTATGCATATATATGTATGTAGTATATTATCATTCACTAAGCGTTAGCTTACCCTCTCGTTGTTGACTCTTTTTATAGATTGCATGCGGATTGGTGGCTCGGGTAAGCGCGAGGACTAGAAGACTTGCATAGTTTGCTTTAGAGACTTGCTTTTGGATTGTTTAGGATTGGGTAGCGTATCCCCAATCGCCATGCTCGGCTTCGTTTTGTATTAAAAGTCTTATGGTCAAATATTGCATTTTGGTACTCAAGGGGTAATTTGGGTCGATGTGGGACCCGCTTCGTAAATTTGATTTTATTAATTAAACGTGCTAGTTTTTCATATATGAAGTCATGGTTAAAAGCGTTTTAGCTAAATGTGTCGGGAACACCTCAAACATTTTTACAATTAAGTAACCCGGGGACAGCCCCCTTTTGCGCGCCGCGCAAGGGGGAGTGCGCGCCGCGCAGGTAGCCCCAACAGCAATTTTTTTTTTTAGTCACGAATTTAACGGGGTTTTGTCGCGGTATGGTTTGGGTTGTTACAAGTGGTATCAGAGCATGGTCTAAGGGATTTAGGTGACTTGAGATAGGTGCCTAGACTTAGACTTTTGTGTGTGCTTAAATTGTTGCGGGACTTGTAGGATTTCGGGTCGGAATGGGTTTAGTTAGTGCCTTGTTTATAGGTCGACTAACGTATATATTAGTAATGCGGATATTATTAATATGCTTTTGTGTTGTGGTAATAATTCTCGCGTGTGTTTGTATCGCGTAGAATTTTGGTTGTGTTTGTTCTTATCATCGAGCGAGGCGGTCGTTGTACTAACGAGTCGATGCGGCGTGTGTGCGTAATAAGAACTTGCAAACCTTATTACGGGTGCAAATCGTGTCTAACAAGTGATGTACGACGAGTGTTTAGCAAGATGGGACGGTGTTGTGCGTGCGGTTTTATACGTTCGTGGACTAATCGTTTTGCATTCTTTTGAATGACGACGCGAAACGAGACCGAGGCGAATAACGCGGAGTTTAACGCTAGAGTTGCGGCCGCCGTTGCGGAGCAAATGGGTGCGTTGGAAGAAAGAATGGAAAGGAGGTATTCCGAACTTCAAAGTACTGGCGAAATGAAGCGTATCTTAAGAGCTTCATGAGGACTAAACCACCGATGTACGACGGGAAACCGGATCCATTGGTAAGCACAACTTGGATTTCGGATGTCGAAGGGCGTTTTCGCACGATTGATTGCCCTCCCGAGAAGAAGACGAGGCTCGCAACTAGTTTGTTGCGGGGTAGGGCAAGGGATTGGTTGGATGGTAAGATTGATCTTGTTGGTGGTGAAACGTTTATGGTCTTATCGTGGGACGAGTTTAAGGAGGAATTCTTCGAGGAGTTCCGGACTTCGGCCGATTTGTGGGAATTGCGTAATGAGTTGCGAAACTTGCGACAAGGATCTATGGATTTGAGTACTCTCAAGACGACCTTTATGGCGAAGGCTCGTTTTTGTCCGGAGTATTTGGGAAGTGATCGTTTATTAATGGGGGATTTCTATCGGACTTTGAATGACGACTTGAAAAGAAAAATTTGACGTGGTCAAGCGAAATCGTTTTCGGAATTATTCGACTTGGCTAGGGGTTTCGAGTCGCATACACGATCGAAGAAGGGTGAGCCTTCAAGGGATAGAAGGGTTGTTTCTTATGGTGCTCCGAGTAAGAGGACTAAGGGTCCGAGTGTGAGCACGGGTGGTACACGGACGAGTATATCGAATTCTAGCGCGTCTAGATGTTACAATGGTGGCATGAGGGGTCACAAGTCTTGGGAATGTTCGATGCTGTTTGAGTTTGAGTTGTTAATGCCTTGTGTTGTGCATATTGTTGTTATGGGTGACGTTCCTAATGGAAGTACCCTTTGGTGACGTTTGATTGTCGGGTGAAGGGCGTAAGACTTGGTGCAACCAAGCATTCCTTATTGTTTGGGAAATGTTTCTACCAAGCCACGGAAATGGTTTTGGTGTCCGATTGTTAAGCGCGTGTTCGCTTTTATGTTGAAGTGATGAACCATGAGGTTCGCCGGGTGATTGGAACCCTTGAGATCGAGTGTTTGAAATCTCGATGTATGTTGGTAATGGAGTCATTATGACGCGACATTAGGTGCCTCTTTTATACCTGCTAGCGTGGTGTTCGACTCCGACTAGGTTATGGTTGTGGTTGCATTGTACTTAGGGTACCGGAGTAAAACCCTTAGTTACATGAGTGACTAGGTGGAATTTGACAAACTAATGAAATTGGATGATTGCGAGGGTATAGTTTGGGTATTTGTGGTACACTTTTCGTTCGAAGTGTTTAAGGATTGGTCAAGTCCTTCGTGTGCTCAAGGTTTGGAGCAAGGTATGGTAACGGGTCGTGTGAACCCAATTGTTTGTAAAGTCTACCTTTGGTAGCATTGTACGGTTGTACGAGTTATGGATATGGAACGTAGTTCCAAGTGGGGGAGTTACACTCCCGCACGAGGAAGTTTTAGGGTGAGATTTCGGATAGTGCTTATGGTAGATCCGAAACTTGTGTTGAGACCTAGTTTTGGTCAATTGGTGGTAGAGTACAATTTTTGGCTCATTGGTACTTATGATATTGGATTTGTAAATTACCACCGAGGTGGTAAGTTTGGTGAATCTCGTCGAGAGATAATGGACGTGTTTTGGCGAGCAAGGTGAAATCCCTCGGTTAAGGGATGTGCGTATCGGATTCTCTTCTAGAGAAATATTGTTTTGTGCCTATGTTTGATATAGGTGGTTCTTGCTCGATAGTGTAGACGGTTAGCGGTATCCGTTAGGGTTCACTATAGTGTAGCGGAGCGCGATGTTGCACTACTCGTTGTGTGAGGTATTGTTATAGTGGTGAAGCATGACTCTCGGGGTCCGCTGACTTCATCATGAGGTATTGTGATATCGGTGAAGCATGACTTTTGGGTCCGCTGACTTCATCCGGTGTTGAGTGATCTATCAGTTGTTTTATACTCCTATGGTGGGATCGTGAGGACCGTATTGTGTGATTACTGATGCGATAGCCGTATTTCGCTCACATGTCGTTACGGGCGTGACAATGGTCGATTTTGTACGCCTAGGGTTTTAAGTTGTTATAGTCGATTGGACGCTAGCGGTTCTAGTCGTTCGCTTATGATGTTACGGTAGTTGCGTATTGGTTATATTATGCGCTACAAGGGATGTTAGTGATTAATGTTATCCGTAAGGATTTGTTTGGTTCGGTCTTCATCGTTTCGGATTGTTGACTTTTAGTTGAAACTTGGTTGCTTTTAGCGTTGTCCTTGGTAAAGGTACGCTAAGGAATTGATATCTCGGTACGAGATGGGTCGAGTTTTTCCCGATATGGGAAATTGAGCAGGTTTCAGTGCTCGGATTGTAGTTTTGATAAATCACGGTTGACGACTTTAGTTGTTGAAAGTGATCCATTGGGAAGAATGGTCTAGGAAAGTTCGTATTGGGACTTGAGTGAGGATCGTTAAGCAGGTCCGGATTGTTTAAGTGGAGAAGATCACGAGGACGTGATCGAGTTTAAGTGGGGGAGAGTTGTAAGACCCAAATATTTATTGTAGATAATGTATTTATGGTGTACTATGCATGTATGAAGTGTACGAAGCATGTACGTGTTGCTTGCTCGAACGTTGGAGGAAACTGGACATTGTCTGAAGTGACAAGGAGTGTACGTATCTTTTCAACCCCAAATAAAGTTGGTGTTAATGTTTCAAAGCCTTACCATTGGAAAGAAAATCTTATTACGTTTCCAACGATATTTGATTCATCGAAAACGGAGCTACGGTCAAAAAGTTATGGCCAAAACAAGTTTCTGAAATCTGACCTGCAGAGTGGAGCGGCGCTCCACAATGTGGCGCGGCGCGCCGAATGGGTCAGAAGCAATTTTCAGCCTTTTTAAAGGCTTTAAATGAAGGGTACTTTGGTCTTTTCACTTGGGGTCGGTTTAGGGTCATCAAAACTGATCCTTTGATCAGTTTGGATCAAATTCTCACCAACCAAAAACACTCTCAACCATTTTTAGAGAGAGAGTAAGGGTTTAGAGAGAGAGGGCTTGATTTGGGGAAGAAGGAGTCGATTTCTCACCAAAGCTCGGGTTCTAAAGTTGTTCCTTTCGTTCTCGGCTACGCGGTGATAGTATTGGTAAGCTCAAACTCCGAATTTCATTTATTTAATTTGATATTCAAGTTAGGGTTTTGAGTTAATTTGTCGTAATACCCTTTTAGGTGATGAAATGGGTTTAGTGATGCTAGTAATCGGGTTTATTGTTATTGTTGGTGGATTTCGGTTTGGTGAACAAATTGGTTATGTTTAGAACTTGAAATTGGGTTTAATCACTAGGTTTAGTGATTGTGGAAGTATTGAAACCTATTTAGGGTTATTTGGTTGACTAACTTTGACTTTGGGTCAAATTAGGGTTTGGTGGTGATTATGACCCAATTGGCGATTTAACAAAGTTTATAAACTTAAAATGGATTAAGTTGAAGTATAGAACCGAGTTAAATGTGTTTTGGTGTCAAAACTTGTAAAGGATGAGATTTTGACCTTTATGGGTCAAAATTAGGGTTTAAGTGTCAAAATGGGTATGACACGTGTTTGGCACTTGTGTTCGGGTTTAATTGGCATATTAGGACCATTCTCACTTGTGTTAGTGATTATTGGTTAGTTTGGGTACGGTTTGTGCTTGGAAGTGCATTTGGGTCGAAATGGCACTAAGTGACGAATTGGGTTAATTTGTGAATCCAATCTAATTGTGTTGTGGTATTTGTGATAATGGATTAGGTATTTTCCATCGGCGAGTTGCGGTTTACTTGGAAGCTTTCTTCAAGACTTCAAGGTGAGTGTTAATATCCTATATGCATATGTATGTGTAGGATGGGTGCGGGTCGGGTGAAGTGATTCTCGGCTATAGAGCTCACTTCACATATAGGTGGATTTGATGGACTTGTGCATAGGTCCAATTGGCACGGTTGTGCGTTTTGGTTGACTACCTTTGGCAAAGTACACATTTTGGGTGTACGTTATCACACGTGGTTGTGAGTGGAATAATTATGCGTATGTGTATATAATGTATTTATTTGTGTCGTATGAATGTGGCATTGTCGCGTTGCTTAAGACACCACATTGTAAAGAAGTGGATGTCGCGTTGTTTAAGACACCACATGGTAAAGAAGTGGATGTCGCGTTGTTTAAGACACCACAATGTAATGGAGGGGATGTCGCGTTGTTTAAGACACCATCCATCGTATTGAATGGCATGTGGAATCGTCGCGTTGTTTAAGACGCCACATTGTAAAGGGTGAGTGAGTCGCGTTGTTTAAGACATCACCCGGGGGATTAGTGACTACGCGTTGATTAAGTAGCACTAACGGATGTTATGAACTCCAACGGTCTTGTATGTACCGTTTCCCTTGTTCGAATTGGTTAACCATGGTTGTATGAGTTATGTATTGGCATATTTAATTATGAACTATATGCTTCTGGTATTGCTAGCTATTGTGGACTTGCGGTTATTGGTATATGCACGATATGTTGCATGATTGTCGAATTGCTAATTTGTGATTAATGTTGTGTTGTCGTGATGTAGTTAACCCTCCGGGGGTAGTTATTGGCGTTGTTCACATTGACGTTGGTGAACCTACCTTATTGATGGTATTATTAGCTTGTTGCTTAGTGATCGTATGGTATACTTAGATTAGCTTGCCTTTAGGCTTGGACGCTCCGGTATGCGGTATTTGTTTATTTATGTGGCGTGTCCATTTTATGCATATATATGTATGTAGTATATTATCATTCACTAAGCGTTAGCTTACCCTCTCGTTGTTGACTCTTTTTATAGATTGCATGCGGATTGGTGGCTCGGGTAAGCGCGAGGACTAGAAGACTTGCATAGTTTGCTTTAGAGACTTGCTTTTGGATTGTTTAGGATTGGGTAGCGTATCCCCAATCGCCATGCTCGGCTTCGTTTTGTATTAAAAGTCTTATGGTCAAATATTGCATTTTGGTACTCAAGGGGTAATTTGGGTCGATGTGGGACCCGCTTCGTAAATTTGATTTTATTAATTAAACGTGCTAGTTTTTCATATATGAAGTCATGGTTAAAAGCGTTTTAGCTAAATGTGTCGGGAACACCTCAAACATTTTTACAATTAAGTAACCCGGGGACAGCCCCCTTTTGCGCGCCGCGCAAGGGGGAGTGCGCGCCGCGCAGGTAGCCCCAACAGCAAATTTTTTTTTTAGTCACGAATTTAACGGGGTTTTGTCGCGGTATGGTTTGGGTTGTTACAGTTAGATCCAGCTCACATATTTTTTGTTTGCTAGTTTGTCGACGTTATTTAATATAATATATAATATATAAATAATTTATATAATATATAAATAATTTATATAATTATTTAAATATTATATTATATTCTTGTGCATAGTTGACTTGTAATTTTAGCTCCGTTGCGTCGCGCGTTGATAGTTGGCTCAGGTCCCGGTTCCGGTTTTGGTTTTTCGAATGTCCTTTCGTATAATTTAATATCTTGTACTTTGCGTTTTGCGGCTCGTACTCTTGTAATGTTGAGACGTTTCTCATCAATAAATTGAACCACTTGAATTATATCTTGTACATTTGAGCTTTTTGGTCATTTGCGTCTTCAAATTGTCGTTTTCTTCTTTTGTCTTCGCACTTATTTATTTAAACGAATATTACATAAAAATAGAACAATTGCAACTAAAAGCTTTACATATTGGAAGGATATTGATACTAAATATATGTTCCTTTTTAGCATTATCAAATATCCCCACACTTGAACGTTGATTGTCCTCAAGCAATACAGAATTTGAAATTAAATCACACTAATCACTTCTTTATTCTTCACACTTTATACATTAGTGATTTTGATACGGCGGTATAAACAATGATAGTAACAATGTGGTTTACAGTCCCACATGACTATTAAAAATTTAGATCCTTTAAAGAAATTGGATCTTTATGAAAACATTTGATCTTTTGAAAATTCATTCTAGATTTTACCCTAGATAAGTTTTCCGGAATAACCCTTCACCGGTGTTTGTGAAATTATTTTTGTGGGTTTTGTGGGTTTCATATTTTCAAATTTTAGCTCAAAACTTGCTGTTTTGTGTCACCCACTTGCTAACCTTGTTTTAGGAAAGCAACACGTCCAGTATACTTGCTCCGTATATTACCTTTTGGTAAACTACCGTCCGGTTGTAAAGGAAAGCGTTGAACAAGCAACTGTTAAGGCAATGTCTAATGACATGCTTTTGATTATGGTCCACAACGTGTCGGATGCAATTATTATCCTTTGTAGGAGCAATAGTAAAGATCATCCTATAGTTTTTCGGTCTGGCACAAGGTCCTGTCTTCGACCATGCTATGCAACCATCGTTCTTACGGTTGACACCCGATTTGGTTCAGGTGACCTAATGAATTCCGGTGAATTCTTAGGATTTTATGTTCAATGGTAATGAACGCATTGAAAATAGGTTTTCAGAAAACAAATCGGTTTTAATTTGATCAAAATATTTTCTCGTTCAAGCTCGAGTTTAGATATCATTGAATTCTATGAGTTTGTAATTCTCAATCTTTAAAGTCAATCTCAAGGATTGAGTAATATCAGTCTTAAAAGCTGATTTTTAATCTTTAAGGAGATTATCCTTTTCTGGGGGTCTGATTCATTAGTCTTATCAAGATAATTTGCACGGCGCCCTCCCCATTTTACGAGACAGATCCTCTCATGGTTAGGATAAGTCTGACCACTTGACGACCCCGTTTGATGCTAAGGTCCGTGGATTTCCTGCTGATTTTAGAGATGACTTTTTTAGATTTTTCGTCAACCTACAGCTGGTCTGGACGACAACTTCCTGACCTAAATCAAGAAACGCGTGTCTTTTTCGGAAGACTTTACTTCCTTTTAATGATGGAATTGATTCATCGTGCAGATCCATCTTTCTTTCAAATATATATTACAGTAAATTAGGTAAAACTGATTAGTTTAGTCCAAATCAAAAGTACCTGAAATAATCTGTACCAAATATGTGATATGTGTTTTAAAGAAATTAGTAAATTCTTCCCACACTTAGCTTTTATTTATTATTTTCTTTGCCTTTTTATTCTCCTCTATTCCATTTTAAATGAATTCTAACATTTTGAGTTGTTTCTCCATTTATGTTCTCTCCGAGGTAACAATAATTTCGGTATTATAACCTAGTTTTATCGTTCATAAATATGTATAAACATGATTTTGAATTCATTTAGTTGAAAATTTTTCAAATTTTCACAAAATTTGGCAATTAAACTAAGTGTAAACCAGAGAGAATTTATAACCCTTCCCCACACTTGAGATCATGCAATGCCCTCATTTGCATGAAATCAGACTATAATTATAAATTCATTAGGGTTATTAGTGTAGAAAAGTGATTAAAAATACCGAGTTTGCAAACATATTATTTTATATCACATTTGATATTTTGTGTCTTGTCGTCAAAATTAGTAGCTTTTGCTGAACTTAATGCCAATCTTTGAAAGTGCGCTGTTTTACCCTGTTTTACATAAGATAAACTACAAACATATACATATATTATTATTAATTTTTTTTAAACCTTTATTTATTAAAACAATTTAAATGAATAATTTTTTTTTTAAATTTTGTTTCCTTTTACTTTAGGTAGTTTCGGTATGTTTACCTAGTCCGCCCCTCGACAAAATTTAAAATTTGTCGTTTTTAAAGCGATTGTTTTAAAAACAAAGCTTTTTGGGTTTTTTTATTTTTTTTAGTATACTTTAGATCAATAAAATTAAAAATAATGATAACAAAATTTGTCGCCCTACCCTCGGGTAAAGCAATTTCGGTTCCATGACCTAGTCTTTAACTTACGATGAACTTTAGAAATCATTTTTTAAACTTAATGAAATAAAGTAAATTTTTGTTTTTTTAAAATCACACAAAAATTAAATTTAAAAAAAATGCAAATTAATTTCATACAAAACCTACAAAACAAAAATTCAGAATGGGGGGAGAAAACTAGTTCTTTAGTGTCTGCTAGTGAAAAAGACCAATCGGATTCTATTCTCGGAACTACACGAGAACAGAACAAATAACTCTAGACATCATTATTTCTTAGAACATTTGAATCTCCCCACACTTAGGTAGTTGTGGTTTTGAAATTGTGATTAACTTCATTGTCAATTTCTCTTGGACTATAATCAACTTGCATATCTGTGACTTTTGCTTTAAGCCATTGGTCGGATTCCTGTGTAATTTCCACAAATTCAACTAGTTTCACCTTTTCTTTAGGCGATAGATTGGATACTAACCGGTTACATAACTTAAAGTTCCCCATGGTTCTAGCATCGCGAATCCGTTTAATAAGTTTCTTCATTGAACTATTAATAACGGAGTCATTTAATTTCGTATCAACAACGGGGTTCTTTGTTATCAGGTCATCATTAGGTGTTGCTTCATCTTCCCCACACTTAGGCGTTTTATTATTGTTAAGCACTACCGTTGGAGTTGGTAAATCAATATGGTTTTTACCAATCGTTTTTGTTGGTTCAACGGTTTTGGTTGGTGGAGATTTAGACTTCCGAATCACAAAGGTGACCGATTTGTCACCATCACTAAGTGTCATTCTACCTTTTCTTACATCAAATAACGCCCCGGTGGACGCTAAGAATGGTCGACCTAAAATGAGAGGAATGTTTGAGTCATCTTCTATGTCAATGACAATAAATTCGACTAAAAAGGTTAAATTACCCACTTGAACGGGTAGGTTGTCAGCAATTCCAACTGGATGTTTAATAGTTTGATCAAAGAGTCGAACACTCATTTCCGTTGGACTTAACTCACCTACTCCTAATCTTTTATATAATGAAAGAGGCATAACACTCACACTTGCACCTAAATCTACTAGTGCATCATACATGACACAATCACTAAGTAGACAAGGAACGATAAATTCACCCGGATCACCCAACCTGGGTAGAGGTTTCGGTGGAACTGTCTTCACTGGGTTTACTTTTACGAATTTTGTTTCTTGTACTTTCTTATTCTTCTTCTTCTTTCTAGAGGTTTCACAAACTTTATTACCTATTACTTGCTCATGCTCAACTCCTTTTCTTGGAAACGGGATGGGTGGTCTGTATGGTGTCACCACTGGCTTTACATACTCGGGTGGTGGTGGTGTTGTAACTTCTTCATTGTTACTCACATCAAAAACCTTCCCATCTTCTGATGTTGGTTTTTCAGAATTCGTTGAAACCATATTAACATTCTCATTCCGAGGATTTACTTCAGTATTACTCGGTAGCTTTCCTTGTTCCCTCTCACTCATCATGCTAGCAAGAGTACCTACGTGTTTTTCTAGATTCAAAATGGAAGCTTGTTGAGTTCTTAATGATTGATCAAACCTCTCATTCATTTGGGTTTGAGATGTAATAAATTGTGTTTGAGATTCCATTAGCTTTGCCATCATTTCTTCTAGATTTGGCTTTTTCTCTTCGATTTGTTGTGGTGGTTTATACAGTTAGGTTTTTGTTGATTGAAAGTGTTGTTTTGAGTTGGTTGGTTATTTGGACCTTGTGTAAGACCCGAATATTCGTAGTGTACATAGGTGTATATGAGTTACTCAAGTTTGGGGTTTTTGTTGCACATAATTAAAAAGACAAAAGATGCTGAACTGGGAGGGTCGCGCGCCGCGCGGCTAGGTGGCGCGCCGCGCCATCTGTCTGCGACAGATTCCCCTTTTCTTTTTAATTAGATATTTTGAGGGCATTTTGGTAAAATCACCTTAGGGTCCGAATTTAATGCCTTAGGATCAGTTTGGTGAGCTCATTACTCCATTTCTCAACCACCAAACATCATCCATTCATTCTAGAGAGAGAGGGGGTGGTTAAGTGTGAGAAAGCTTAAATCGGGGAAGAAGAAGCTCATTTCGGGTTAGAACTCGGGAGTTAAAGTTGTTCATCTCCTCCTTAGCTACGTTTTGATTGTTGTGGTAAGCCCTAAACTTGATTACCTTAGTTTAATGTGTTTAAGGGTTAGGGTTTGGGTTAGTGATGCACACAAAACCCACTTGCTAGTAATTTGGAGGTTTTGGGTGAATTTGGGTCATGTAGACTCAAAGGTAACTAATTAGGGTTTCAAAGTGTTAATTTATGTTTATGAACCTAATTAGTTAGTGAAAGTACTAGAACACTTCAATGATATGTAAATGGGTGTTAATTGGGCATGGATGACCCAAATGGGTGTGTTGACCTTGAAATGGGTCAAATGGGTCTTTAATGACCTAAGTGGCCTAGCAATTATGAAAACGAGTTAGCCTTGTGACCTAAATGTGTTTTAAACCCATCTTGACTAATGATTAGGGTTTTGGTGTGTGTTGACCCAATTTAGGGTTAAGGGTGCAAATGGGTTGAAATTGCACCTTGGGTCAAAATGGCTTAGAATGGTGAAAGGGATGGTTGACCGACTTGAGTTTGCGTTTGATAATATGTATAATGTGATAGGTACGTTACTTTGAGGTTTTGCAAGCTCGGGTATCTTTTCACAAGACTTTGAGGTGAGTGGAATAATTATATGCGTATGTATATAATGTATCTATTTGTTGTAGCGTGAAAGGTGTAGTGTCGAGGTGTTAAGACACCACGTTTCACGTGAAGAGTGTAGCATCGAGGTGTTAAGATGCCACTCGGGTGTAGCATCGAGGTGTTAAGATGCCACCTAGGAGTGTAGTGTCGAGGTGTTAAGACACCACTCCGTAAAATAATGAGTGAAGCATCGAGGTGTTAAGATGCCACTCGGGGTGAAGTGCCGAGGTGTTAAGGTGCCACCCTAGGGGTTAGTGGTGCGAGGTGTTAAGTGCCCTAACGGATGTTATGAACACCGATGGCGTTTTCGCGAGCGCCGTTCCCTTGTACTATTGGTTAACCATGGTTATTTGTGTTGAAAGCATATTACATTATTCGAGTTATATTTATATGCGGATGTTATGCTAGCTTGGGGGTATTGGTGATTTATAGCTTGTTATTGCGACGATAAGCTAATGTTGTTTGCTAGCATGTTTGCGGTTGTGTAAGTGTATGCAAGTAGGTATAATTATATATGTATTCGTATAATTATTGCATTCACTAAGCTTTGCTTACCCTCTCGTTGTTTACCATTTTATAGGTTCGGTTTTGGACAAGGGTAAGGGCATCGTTTTGGACTAGAGATCCCGCTTGATGCTAAGGGACGCTTTTGGCTTTAGTAGCTCTTGGAGTTTGACCGATAGTTGGGTAGTTTAATCCCAAACGCCATGCTCATTGTGTAGTTTGGAACTTAAACTTTTTGGTGGTCGAAACTCGTAAATAGTATTAAACTCGTAAAACGGCCGATGTGGGCCCCGCCTGTAAAACATTGATTTTATATTTGAAACAAGTTAGTTTTACATATTTGGATGTATGGTAAAAAGCGTTTCGTCTAAAAGTGTCGGGAACTAGTCAATCTTTTTCGCATTATGAGACTTCCCGGACAGTCCACTTTGGCGCGCCGCGCCCCTATATGGCGCGCCGCGCGGGTATGCTGCACAGGAATTTTTTTTTTATTTTGTATTTTCGCGTGGTTTGGTCGAGGGTTGGTTTGGGTTGTTATAAGTGGTATCAGAGCATGGTCTAAGGGATTTAGGTGACTTGAGATAGGCGCCTAGACTTAGACTTTTTGTGTGCGCGTTTATGCGGGACTTGTAGGACTTTGGGTCGGTTCGGGATTAGTTTGTGCATAGGTTTATGTAAACTAATCATGTGCTATTTATTATGTATGTTTAGCGAGCATCGAGCGAGATGGACGTTGTACTAGCAAGTTAATGCGACGTGCTCGCGTAACAATGATTAGCTACCATTGTTACGGGTGCAAATCGTGTCAAACAAGTAATGTACGACGATTGTTGAGCGAGATGGAGTAGTGTGGCGTATATGTATGTATATATGTAATCTGTCCTTCCGTTTTGTGGTTTAACCTAATTCGTTTTATAGAATGAAGACGAGAAACGGTCCCGATCATGATAACGGAAGTACAAGTGAGGATGCCGAGTTTTTGGCCAAGGTTGAGGCCGTCTTTAAAAAGTTAAAAGCGGATTTTCTTACGGACGTCCGAAAGGTCTTCCAAGATTCGGTCGATGGGTAAGTGACCGATTTGATAAATGAACGAATGAAGGCCACTATCGAAGAGGCCCTTGATGCTAGAAACATTTATCCTCGTGGTGAAGGAGGTGAAGGAAGGCGGGACTTCCACTACAAGAATTTCAAGGACGCTCAACCCTCGATGTTTAATGGGGTACGAGATCCTTTAAAAAGTACATGTTGGATCTCCGACATCGAGGGAGCTTTCCGTACCTCGGAATGTCCTCCCGAGAAGAAGGCGAGGTATGGCTCTAGCATGCTACGAGAAGAGGCTAAGTTATGGTGGGATGATAAAATCAACTTGTATGGTGAGGAACAATGTATGGGCTTGACGTGGGAAGAGTTTAAGAAGGAGTTTTTCAAGGAATACCGAGCTTCTTCCGACCTCGATAGAATCCGGGACGAGTTGCACCATTTGCAACAAGGCTCTATGGACTTAGTTACTCTTAAGTCTACATTCTTGGCAAAGACTCGTTTTTGCCCGGAGTATGTTGGTGATGATCATAAGCTCATGAAGGATTTCTACTGTACTTTGAATGATGAGTACAAGGGGAAGATTAGTCGGGGTATGGCTAAGTCTTTTGATGAATTGTTCGAGTTGGCTCGGGGTTTTGAGCCGGAGGTTCCAAGAAAGAGTGATTTCATGTTTTCCAAAAGAAAATTTGAAGGTTTTAGTTACTCTAACGCCTCAAGCAAGAAGAGCAAGAGCAAGAAGGGGGCTGAAAGTGTCAATAGTGCAAAGAAGGGCACTACCGGCGGGTTTTCTTATACGTGCTACAATTGTGGGCAACCGGGTCATATGGCTCGTGAGTGTCCGAAACCACGTTCCGGGAACAAAGTCACTTGTTTTAATTGCGGCAAAGAAGGGCATAAGAAGCCGGAGTGTCCCGATTTGCGAAATGATAATGTGAAGCGGTTAGAGAAGGCGGCGGGTACGGCTAGGGGTCGCAACTATTTGATGACCAATGATGAAGCCAAACAATCGCACGAAGTTGTCTCAGGTACTTACATGGTTAATTCTAATCCGGCAAGGATTCTTTTCGATAGCGGTGCAAATTTGTCGTTTGTGTCTCCTAAATTTGTGCCTAAACTTAATAGACCGTTAGCTAAGTTAAGTCGTCCGATAGAAGTCGAAATAGCGGACGGCAAGACGGTGCTAGTGGTTGATGTGTGTGAAAATTGTGATGTTGTTTTTGGTGTCGAAACCTTTAAAATTGATCTTATTCCAATGACCTTGGGCGACTTTGATATTGTCATTGGTATGGATTGGCTCGATCGTTATAGAGCCGATATTGCATGCCATGATAAGTTTATTCGTGTGAAGACCCTAATTGGGGGAGAGTTAATTATTCATGGTGATAAGCGAAGGAGACCGATGCCGATATGCACTTTTGCACGGGCACGTCGTTTTGTTGTTACCGGTGGCATGGCTTTCCTTGCTCATGTTGTTGATACTCGCAATGAGCCACCACCTATTCGTGAAATTCCGGTTGTTAGTGAATTCGAAGACGTTTTTCCGGACGAATTACCGGGTGTTCCGGCGGAAAGACAAGTTGAGTTTCGTATTGAGTTGGTTCCGGGAGCTACTCCCATTGCTAAAACTCCTTATCGTTTAGCACCAACGGAAATGCAAGAGTTGTTAAATCAAACCCAAGAGTTGCTTGAGAAGGGTTTTATTCGACCGAGTGCTTCGCCATGGGGCGCTCCGGTGTTATTTGTGAAGAAGAAAGATGGTAGTATGCGTATGTGCATTGATTACCGTGAGTTGAATAAAGTGACGATCAAGAATCGTTATCCATTACCTAGGATTGACGATTTATTTGATCAACTTCAAGGTGCAACGTATTTCTCTAAGATCGACCTACGGTCCGGCTATCACCAAATGCGGGTCCATGAGGAAGACATAGAGAAAACGGCTTTTCGAATGCGTTACGGGCATTATGAGTTTGTAGTTATGCCCTTTGGTCTTACGAATGCACCGGCGGCATTCATGGATCTTAAGAACCGAGTGTGCCAACCTATGTTGGACAAGTCGGTAATAGTGTTCATTGACGACATACTAGTCTACTCGAAAGGTATGAACGAACATGAACATCAATTGCGTGAAGTATTGAAGACGCTACGAAAGGAGAAGTTGTATGCAAAGTTCTCCAAATGTGAATTTTGGCTAAGGGAAGTTCAATTCCTTGGTCATATCGTGAACGAAAACGGTATTCAAGTAGATCCGGGGAAGATCGAAATGGTGAAGAGTTGGGGACGACCGACTACGCCTACGGAAATCCGAAGTTTTCTCGGATTGGCCGGTTATTATCGTCGGTTTATCCAAGACTTTTCCAAGATTGCTTCTCCATTAACGAAGTTGACGAGAAAGAATGCTAAGTTTAATTGGGAGAACGAGCAAGAAATTGCTTTTCAATTGTTAAAAGAGAAGTTGTGTCAAGCTCCGGTGTTAGTATTACCGGAAGGTGTCGAAGATATGACGGTTTATTGTGATGCTTCCTTAAATGGTCTCGGGTGTGTTCTAATGCAAAGAGGTAAGGTTATCGCTTATGCCTCTCGACAATTAAAGGAACATGAAACGAGGTATCTGACTCATGATCTTGAGTTGGCGGCGGTAGTGCATGCGTTGAAAATTTGGCGCCATTACTTGTATGGTGTCAAGTGTACGATTTATTCGGATCATAAGAGTTTGAAACATCTCTTTAATCAACGAGATTTGAATTATCGCCAACGTAGGTGGATGGATGTGGTGAAAGACTACGATTGTGAAATACTTTATCATCCGGGTAAGGCGAATGTGGTCGCGGATGCGTTGAGTCGAAAGAGTCAACATTCGGCGATAAAAGTGGGGTCGTTACGTTTGATTATTACCAATGATTTTCTTGAAAAGATTGGCGAGATCCAAATAGAGGCTTATGTTCACAACAAGCATACGGAGCGAATCGTGGGCCAATCGGAGTTTATTACTATGGGTCCGCGTGGGTTGTTGTCCTTTCAAGGAAGGGTGTGGGTGCCTAAGATGGGTGATTACCGACGAGTGCTACTTGATGAAGCACATAAGTCAAAATACTCCATTCATCCGGGCGCGACGAAAATGTACCTTGACTTGAAGAAAGATTATTGGTGGCCGGGCATGAAACGTGAGGTTGTGAAGTATGTTGAGCAATGTGTCACGTGTTTACAAGTAAAAGCCGAACACCAAAAGCCGTATGGTAAGTTGCAACCATTAGAAATCCCGAAATGGAAATGGGAGCACATTACCATGGATTTCATTACAAAGTTACCTAAAACGGCGAGAACCCAATTCGATTCGATTTGGGTTATAGTTGACCGATTGACAAAAAGCGCTTTGTTTCTTCCCATTAAAGAAGCGATATCGTCGGAGACCTTGGCTAAGTTGTTTATCAAGGAAGTGGTCTCGCGACATGGGGTTCCTATATCTATTATTTCGGATTGAGATACCCGTTTTACATCTCGGTTTTGGGAAAAGTTTCATGAAGATATGGGTACGCAATTGAAGTTGAGCACGGCGTATCATCCTCAAACAGACGGTCAAACCGAACGTACGAATCAAACTTTGGAAGATATGCTACGAGCGTGCATCATTGACTTCGGAGGTAGTTGGGATGAGCATTTGCCTTTGGTGGAATTCTCGTACAATAATAGTTATCATACTAGTATCGGGATGCCACCTTACGAAATGCTTTATGGGCGTAGGTGTCGAACTCCCGTTTGTTGGGGAGAAGTGGGTCAAAGAGAGATCGGGAGTACCGATTTGGTTTTAGAGACCAATAGCAAGATCGATTTGATTCGAGAACATTTGAAGAAGGCTCAAGATAGGCAAAAGTCGTATGCCGATAGACGTAGGCGATCGATTGAGTTCCAAGAAGGCGATATGGTGATGCTTAAGGTTTCGCCATGGAAGGGTATTATCCGATTTCGAAAACGGGGAAAGTTAGCTCCTCGGTTTATTGGGCCATTCAAGGTTTTAGCTCGTGTTGGTGAAGTTGCATATCGATTGGAATTACCCGAGGAGCTTGCGGGGATCCATAATACATTTCATGTTTCCCACCTCCGTAAGTGTCTTGCGGATGATTCCTCATGGATGCCTTTAGACGAGATCGAGCTAAACAACAAGTTAGAATATGTCGAGGAATCAATTGCTATCCTTGACGAGAAGGTGAAATTGTTGAGAAATAAAGAGGTGAGAACTTTCAAGGTTCAATGGCGACGAAGTAAAGGTTCCGAGTTCACTTGGGAACCCGAAGAGTTTGTGTTGGTTTATCTTCCCTCGTGTCATGCGGCTTGGATTGCGAGGACGCAATTCGAATAAGTGGGGGAGAGTTGTAAGACCCGAATATTCGTAGTGTACATAGGTGTATATGAGTTACTCAAGTTTGGGGTTTTTGTTGCACATAATTAAAAAGACAAAAGATGATGAACTGGGAGGGTCGCGCGCCGCGCGGCTAGGTGGCGCGCCGCGCCATCTGTCTGCGACAGATTCCCCTTTTCTTTTTAATTAGATATTTTGAGGGCATTTTGGTAAAATCACCTTAGGGTCCGAATTTAATGCCTTAGGATCAGTTTGGTGAGCTCATTACTCCATTTCTCAACCACCAAACATCATCCATTCATTCTAGAGAGAGAGGGGGTGGTTAAGTGTGAGAAAGCTTAAATCGGGGAAGAAGAAGCTCATTTCGGGTTAGAACTCGGGAGTTAAAGTTGTTCATCTCCTCCTTAGCTACGTTTTGATTGTTGTGGTAAGCCCTAAACTTGATTACCTTAGTTTAATGTGTTTAAGGGTTAGGGTTTGGGTTAGTGATGCACACAAAACCCACTTGCTAGTAATTTGGAGGTTTTTGGTGAATTTGGGTCATGTAGACTCAAAGGTAACTAATTAGGGTTTCAAAGTGTTAATTTATATTTATGAACCTAATTAGTTAGTGAAAGTACTAGAACACTTCAATGATATGTAAATGGGTGTTAATTGGGCATGGATGACCCAAATGGGTGTGTTGACCTTGAAATGGGTCAAATGGGTCTTTAATGACCTAAGTGGCCTAGCAATTATGAAAACGAGTTAGCCTTGTGACCTAAATGTGTTTTAAACCCATCTTGACGAATGATTAGGGTTTTGGTGTGTGTTGACCCAATTTAGGGTTAAGGGTGCAAATGGGTTGAAATTGCACCTTGGGTCAAAATGGCTTAGAATGGTGAAAGGGATGGTTGACCGACTTGAGTTTGCGTTTGATAATATGTATAATGTGATAGGTACGTTACTTTGAGGTTTTGCAAGCTCGGGTATCTTTTCACAAGACTTTGAGGTGAGTGGAATAATTATATGCGTATGTATATAATGTATCTATTTGTTGTAGCGTGAAAGGTGTAGTGTCGAGGTGTTAAGACACCACGTTTCACGTGAAGAGTGTAGCATCGAGGTGTTAAGATGCCACTCGGGTGTAGCATCGAGGTGTTAAGATGCCACCTAGGAGTGTAGTGTCGAGGTGTTAAGACACCACTCCGTAAAATAATGAGTGAAGCATCGAGGTGTTAAGATGCCACTCGGGGTGAAGTGCCGAGGTGTTAAGGTGCCACCCTAGGGGTTAGTGGTGCGAGGTGTTAAGTGCCCTAACGGATGTTATGAACACCGATGGCGTTTTCGCGAGCGCCGTTCCCTTGTACTATTGGTTAACCATGGTTATTTGTGTTGAAAGCATATTACATTATTCGAGTTATATTTATATGCGGATGTTATGCTAGCTTGGGGGTATTGGTGATTTATAGCTTGTTATTGCGACGATAAGCTAATGTTGTTTGCTAGCATGTTTGCAGTTGTGTAATTGTATGCAAGTAGGTATAATTATATATGTATTCGTATAATTATTGCATTCACTAAGCTTTGCTTACCCTCTCGTTGTTTACCATTTTATAGGTTCGGTTTTGGACAAGGGTAAGGGCATCGTTTTGGACTAGAGATCCCGCTT
Source organism: Rutidosis leptorrhynchoides (assembly GCF_046630445.1). NCBI lineage: Eukaryota > Viridiplantae > Streptophyta > Magnoliopsida > Asterales > Asteraceae > Rutidosis > Rutidosis leptorrhynchoides. Next base: position 217,613,526 of record NC_092336.1, read on the forward strand.
GATGCTAAGGGACGCTTTTGGCTTTAGTAGCTCTTGGAGTTTGACCGATAGTTGGGTAGTTTAATCCCAAACGCCATGCTCATTGTGTAGTTTGGAACTTAAACTTTTTGGTGGTCGAAACTCGTAAATAGTATTAAACTCGTAAAACGGCCGATGTGGGCCCCGCCTGTAAAACATTGATTTTATATTTGAAACAAGTTAGTTTTACATATTTGGATGTATGGTAAAAAGCGTTTCGTCTAAAAGTGTCGGGAACTAGTCAATCTTTTTCGCATTATGAGACTTCCCGGACAGTCCACTTTGGCGCGCCGCGCCCCTATATGGCGCGCCGCGCGGGTATGCTGCACAGGAAATTTTTTTTTATTTTGTATTTTCGCGTGGTTTGGTCGAGGGTTGGTTTGGGTTGTTACACCTTGTTGGTTGTATGAGTTATTGTTGGGTCCATTTGGATTGTAAAGAATGTTTTGATTTCGATTAAAGTTTGGCCTTGGCGGTTGATAATTATTTTGATAATTATTTCCCGGCCTTTGGTTCATGTAGGAAACATTCTCTCGTTGTTCCATGGTTTGCTCAATGTGACAATCTTTCATTAAGTGTGGTCCGCCGCATTGCTCACAACTGATTCATATTGCGTGAATATCTTTATTCATCTTGTCCATTCGTCTCTCGAAAGCATCTATTTTTGCGGAAACGGAATCAAAGTCATGGCTAGAATCGGCTCTACCCGCTTTAGATGAACGAAAAATATCTTTTTCTTGATGTCACTCATGTGAGTGGGAGGCTGTGTTATCAATAATTTTGTAAGCTTCAGTTGCGGTTTTCTTCATAATGGAACCACCAGCTGTTATGTCGATGTCTTTTCGTGTAGCAACGTCGATACCTTGGTAGAATATTTGTACTATTTGATAAGTATCTAAACCGTGTTGAGGATATCCTCTCAACAGCTTTCCAAATCTTGTCCACACCTCATATAGAGTTTCATTTGGCTTCTGCGTGAACGTAACAATTTCTCCTTGAAGTCTCACGGCTTTGGATGCCGGAAAGAATTGTTTAAGAAATTTCTCAACTAAGACATCCCATGTGTCAATCGCTCCTCCAGGTAACGATTCTAACCAATCTTTGGCTTCTCCCTTTAAAGTCCATGGAAACAACATGAGATAGATCTGTTCATCCTCAATTTCTCTGATTTTGAATAGAGTACAAATCCTATTAAAGGTTCGAAGATGTTCGTTTGGATCTTCTTTTGGTGTACCACTATATTGGCATTGATTAGTTACCATGTGTAGGATTTGTCCCTTGATTTCATAATCTGGCGCATTAATATCTGGCTTAATAATGGCGTGACCTTGGCCAGTGCGTGTGGCTCTCATTCGATCTTCCATACTTAGAGATTCCGTTACTTCCATAATTAAATTTGTTGAATACGAATCACTAGAGGATTCTGATTTAATGGTTTCTTCCTCGACAATCTCTGGTTGAATGATTTGTGGTTCCGGAGGAAATATTAGTGGTTCAGGATCTCTGAATTATCCTTGAATATCCTCCGGGTTCTCAATTGTGAGGTCGGGTTCAAAAAATGGATTATCGGAAATTTGAATTGGAGTACTTGGTCGACTAGATGACGATTCTAAAGAAAAATCAACGGCGACAATATTGGCTAAATGTCTTGATCTGGTTACAGTTGGTGAACGTATGAAAGGTGGTGAGCGTTTTGCTCGGTGCATTCACTGAATATCCTATTAGTTATAAAAGATAAAAATTATATAAGTTATCAAATTAATAGACTTTTCTGATTTTGCCCACGTTTCGAATAGCCAATAGATGCAGCAGGTAGCCAGGACCCTTTAAATCGGAAGCCCACAACTCGCCACTAACAAATCCAACTATTACTACGAACCAGAAAATTTTGGATGTCTATCAATTTAACTGCTTAAAATAATTTTTTCGTTTTGAAATTTTAGAGAAGAAATAGAAAATTCTATGTCCTAAAAACTAGAGCGTCGAGAAATAAGAAAGAAAAAGAGCGCGTCGAAAAACGTTGAAAAATAAAAGGTCGAAAAATAAAAATAAGAAAGAAAAACGTCGAAACTTAAAAGTCTAAAAACTAAATATTAAAAGTTGCGTCTAAAAGTATTAAAGCTTAAAAGGAAATCTATATCCAAAACGACAATAACTTCAAATGCACTAAAATATATAAACGGCGTCGCAAAATTCTAAAGCGCCTAAATCTTAATCTAAAGAAAAAGCACTTAAAGGATTTTACGGCAAAGCCTAAACATCTAGAGCTACTATGGCAAAATACTAAGTTTAAAATTAGTTACGAACGATAAATATATAAATTACGAATTAAACGATTAAAATATACAATTTATAAAAAGATATAAAAAATAATAAAATTACTTATTTATATAAAAATATTATTTTTATATTATTATTTTATAAAAGTATTAATTTATATATTTATAAAACTAATTAAAACTTAAAAATACAAATTTAATTAAAAATTAAACTAATTATTATTAAATTAAACTCTAACTATAATTAATTAATAATAATAATAATTAAACAAACCCTAATCCGTACCAGCTATGTTTCAGACCTGTCAGACAGGGTCATGCGGTCGCATGACTTTATAACTGAATCCTCATGCGATCGCATGAGGGTCAGGTTAAGTTCACATGCAGGTTCAGATCGACAGGTTCAGTTTCTATTTTATTTTTATTTTTTTCTTTTACTTTTACTTTTTTTTTATTTACTTTTTTACTTTTTACTTTATATTCTTCACAAATTAATAAAAGTAAAATTTATTAAAGTAAACTTAAATTTTTTTAAAAACTAAAGAAAAATACTTGTATACTTTATAAAAATATATTTTCTTTTTATCTAAACACTTAAATAGATATATATACTTTTTTTTTTATATTTTTGTATTTCAATATTTATATGAAAAATATTTTTACAAAAATAACTTAAAAACTAATTTTTTTTTTATATAGCATTTCGCTTTCGGGTCCCCGGCAACGGCGCCAAAAACTTGATGTTAAAGCGAAGGGGTACAAAATAGTAGTATTTTTGCTACGAAATACTATTAAATACGATACAATTTTACACAAGTTATTTATTTATTTATAGAGTGGATATACTTAAACCTTGCTACAACACTTATAGGCAGTGTACCTAATCGTAGAGTAGTGTAGTTTTTAGTAAGTTCGGTTCGTCCACAGGAAACTAGCCAAGTTTAAAGCTATATTTTTAAAAAATTATATTTGTATATATATATATATATATATATATATATATATATAAGTATTATTATTATTATTATTATTATAAAAAGGGGTTTTTTTTACCGTTTAATGACCGGTTTATCGATTTTAAATAAAGCGTAAAGATAAATGACGATAATATAAATGACAGAATTTAAATTGCGATAAAGTAAATTGCAGTAATTAAAATGACAGTAAATAAAGGTACGATGAAATATGAAATAAAAGTATTATGCTTATTTAAACTTCCGTAATCATGATGTTTGACGTTTTGATTTTAATTAATTGTTACCCGGGTTAATTGTCCTTTGTCATGGTTTATTTGATACCTATTTGGTTTTTGTCCATAATAGTCCATCGGTCATAATTATAAAATGCTCGTCAAATTAACCTTATTTCCGAAGTCAAATATTTCAACTAATTAGGGATTCGAACTGTAACAAGGTTTTAATACTTTGTTTAATGATTACACCAGGTTATCGACTGCGTGTAATCCAAGGTTTTATTACTTTATTAACAATTACATCAATTATCCTTGTATGTAATCCACCCCTATTTTAATGAGATATGAATATTAATTTACCCACTTGATCAGAATGAATAATCAATTACCCAACCCGAATAATTAATTAAATGATCGTAAATGATGTCGTATAAACGTCACTAAATAGGACATTCGTAATCAATTTAATAATTATTAGTTTAACTAATTTGAAGATAGGTTCGACAGGTTCTAATGAGTTGTCGTTCAATTAGACAATACCCCCTACCTATTAATAATCAATATTCCAATGTTCACAAGTGTCGGTCTTTTGTCCAAACCTTAATTATGGTACAAAATCCAATAACCTCGTCTTAATATTTTAGTCCAACGTCACGATTACTTCGGCTCAAATAAGCATAATAATAACTTAGTTACGAGACATTAATTTAAAAAGGAAGAACATAGCTTACAGTGATTATTTATCGCGTAGCGTTACCCGGACATAGTTTCGACTTTAAAACCCGTAAAACATTTCTTACAATAACCCAATTATTATTAATTTAAATTAAAATTATAATTAAAATATAAATATAAATATAAAGTGAGAGATAAGAGAAATAAAATAGAAAAAGATGTATTAAAACTCGCAGAAAACTGGCGAATTTATAGGATGTGGCCTGCTACAGTAACTCATGTGGTCGCATGAGATTTTAGTGCAAATATCATGCACTCGCATGGGATCATGCACTCGCATGAGTTTTATGCCTATTTCCCATGCGATCGCATGGCCGTCAGATCCAGCTCACATATTTTTTATTTGCTAGTTTGTCGACGTTATTTAATATAATATATAATATATAAATAATTTATATAATTATTTAAATATTATATTATATTCTTGTGCATAGTTGACTTGTAATTTTAGCTCCGTTGCGTCGCGCGTTGATAGTTGGCTCAGGTCCCGGTTCAGGTTTTTCGAACGTCCTTTCGTATAATTTAATATCTTGTACTTTGCGTTTTGCGGCTCGTACTCTTGTAATTTTGAGACGTTTCTCATCAATAAATTGAACCACTTGAATTATATCTTGTACATTTGAGTTTTTTGGTCATTTGCGTCTTCAAATCGTCGTTTTCTTCTTTTGTCTTCACACTTATTTATTTAAACGAATATTACATAAAAATAGAACAATTGCAACTAAAAGCTTTACATATTGGAAGGATATTGATACTAAATATATGTTCCTTTTTAGCATTATCACATGTATTCTCAGCCCAAAATATTTAAAGCATTTAAAAAGGGATCTATAAACTCACCTTAGCAGCATATAAAGTCGTTCACCAAAATGTGACTGAAACTCGGATTACCAAATAACCGTAGATCTCAACCTAGAGAATATATTGTAGTGACCCAAACTTTTCCTTGTTTATAAATATTAATTGAGATTGATATTTACATGACTAAATGTTTCCAACATGTTAAGCAATCAAACTTGTTAAGATTTGATTAAATGAAATAAGTTTCATATAGACAATTGATCACCCAAGTTGACCGGCGATTCACGAACGTTACAAAATTGTAAAAACTACATGTTGTGGTATATATAGACATATATATATATGGTTGACATAAGATTATGATGAGTAAGTATCTCACTAAAAATATTAACAATGTGTGATATACATAAGAAATGAGATTACTAAGTTAAGAAACTCGAAATGATATATATAACGATTATCGTTATGATAACGCCTACTAAATACATATGTATCATATTAAGATATTGATACACTATATTTAACATGATAAAATGATATTTAAATATATCATTAAGTGTGTTAACAATGAACTAATGTGTAAAAACAAGACTACTAACTCAAGAATTACGAAACGAGACTTATATGTAACGATTATTGTTGTAACGATATATTAATGTATATATCATATTAAAAGATATTCATACATCATAATATCATGATAATATAATAATTTAACATCTCATTTGATATAATAAACATTGGGTTAACAACATTAATTGAGATCGTTAACTTAAAGGTTTCAAAACAACACTTACATGTAACGACTAACGAAGACTTAACGACTCCATTAGAATGTATATACATGTTGTGTTTTGATATGTATTCTTACACTTTTGAAAGACTTCAAGACACATATCAAAGTACTTCTACTTAACAAAAATGCTTACAATTACATCCTCGTTCAGTTTCATCAACAATTCTACTCGTATGCACTCGTATTCGTACTCGTACAATACACAGCTTTCAGATGTATGTACTATTGGTATATACACTCCAATGATCAGCTCTTAGCAGCCCATGTGAGTCACCTAACATATGTGGGAACCATCATTTGGCAACTAGCATGAAATATCTCATAAAATTACAAAAATATTAGTAATCATTCATGACTTATTTACATGAAAATAAAATTACATATCCTTTATATTTAATCCATATACCAACGACCAAAAACACCTACAAACACTTTCATTCTTCAATTTTCTTCATCTAATTGATCTCTCTCAAGTTCCATCTTCAAGTTCTAAGTGTTCTTCATAAATTCCATAAGTATAGTTTCATAAAAATCAAGAATACTACCAAGTTTGCAAGTTTACTTCCAAGCTTTCTAATCCATTCTAAGTAATCATCTAAGATCAAGGAACCTTTGTTATTTACAGTAGGTTATCTTTCTAATTCAAGATTATATTCATATTCAAACTTTGATTCAATTTCTACAACTATAACAATCTTATTTCGAGTGAAAATCTTACTTGAATTGTTTTCATGTCATGATTCTGCTTCAAGAACTTTCAAGCCATCCAAGGATCCTTTGAAGCTAGATCCATTTTTCTAATTTCCAGTAGTTTTATTCAGAAAACTTGAGGTAGTAATGATGTTCATAACATCATTCGATTCATACATATAAAGCTATCTTATTCGAAGGTTTAAACTTGTAATCACTAGAACATAGTTTAGTTAATTCTAAACTTGTTCGCAAACAAAAGTTAGTCCTTATAACTTGACTTTTAAAATCAACTAAACACATGTTCTATATCTATATGATATGCTAACTTAATGATTTAAAACCTGGAAACACGATGAACACCATAAAATCGGATATACGCCGTCGTAGTGAAACCGGGGGCTGTTTTGGTTTGGATAATTAAAAACTATGATAAACTTTGATTTAAAAGTTGTTCTTATGGAAAAATGATTTTTCATATGAACATGAAACTATATCCAAAAATCTTGGTTAAACTCAAAGTGAAAGTATGTTTTTCAAAATGGTCATCAAGATGTCGTTCTTTCGACGGAAATGACTACCTCTTTAGTAATTGACATGTAACTTAAATTTCTGAATATAAACCTATACTTTTTATATTTGGATTCTTAAATTAGAGTTCAATATGAAACCATAGCAATTTGATTCACTCAAAACGGATTTAAAATGAAGAAGTTATGGGTAAAACAAGATTGGATATTTTTGATCTTTTTAGCTACGGGAAATGTTTAACAAATCTATACAAATCATTTCCTAGCTAACTTATATTGTATTATACATGTATTCTAATATATTATGTAATCTTGGGATACCAATAGACACGTATGCAAATGTTTTGACATATCATATCGACCCATGTATATATATTATTTGGAACAACCATAGACACTCTATATGCAGTAATGTTGGAGTTAGCTATATAGGGTTGAGGTTAATTCCAAAAATATATATACTTTGAGTTGTGATCTAGCCTGAGACGTGTATACACTGGGTCGTGGATTGATTCATGATAATATATATCGATTTATTTCTGTACATCTAACTGTGGACAACTAGTTGTAGGTTACTAACGAGGACAGCTGACTTAATACACTCAAATCTTTAAAACATAATAAAAATGGTTGTAATTATATTTTGATCATACTTTGATATATATGTACATATTTGTATAGGTTTGTGAATCGATCCGTGGCCAAGTCTTATTTCCGAGGAAGGAAATATCTGTGAAAGTGAGTTATAGTCCCACTTTTAAAATCTAATATTTTTGGGATGAGAATACATGCAGGTTTTATAAATGATTTACAAAATAGACACAAGTACGTGAAACTACATTCTATGGTTGAATTATCAAAATCGAATATGCCCCTTTTTATTAAGTCTGGTAATCTAAGAATTAGGGAACAGACACCCTAATTGACGCGAATCCTAAAAATAGATCTATTGGGCCTAACAAACCCAATCCAAAGTACCGGATGCTTTAGTACTTCGAAATTTATATCATATCCGAAGGGTGTCCCGGAATGATGGGGATATTCTTATATATGCATCTTGTTAATGTCGGATACCAGGTGTTCACCATATGAATGATTTTTATCTCTATGTATGGGATGTGTATTGAAATATGAAATCTTGTGGTCTATTGTTACGATTTAATATATATAGGTTAAACCTATAACTCACCAACATTTTTGTTGACGTTTAAAGTATGTTTATTCTCAGGTGAATACTAAGAGCTTCCACTGTTGCATACTAAAATAAGGACAAGATTTGGAGTCCATGTTTGTATGATATTGTGTAAAAACTGCATTCAAGAAACATATGTCGATGTAATATATTTCTATTGTAAACCATTATGTAATGGTCATGTGTAAACAGTATATTTTAGATTATCATTATTTGATAATCTACGTAATGTTTTTAAAACCTTTATTGATAAAATAAAGGTTATGGTTGTTTTAAAAATGAATGCAGTCTTTGAAAAACGTCTCATATAGTGGTTAAAACCTCGCAACGAAATCAATTAATATGGAACGTTTATAATCAATATGGGACATTTCATATATGTTGGTCAATAAATGTCTATTAAGCTAGGTCAAGTCATAGTGTATCACAATCCTAATGCTCGAGATCGACATACAAAAGTTATCCAAAGTTGTTTCAAAAAGTCAATTTTGACAATAGTTTAACAAAACGAGACGTGCCTTATATAAGATTTCATTTACTCGGCTGGTAATATTTAAAAATCCATTTTATCAATCTTGTAAACAAGTTGTTTAAATCTTAATTGCAGATTCAAAAGCAATTTCAATTAACGTCAATCATAATTCAGTTGATCATATCTTTTAATCCATTCATCGAAACTATTCGATATCTAAATGAAAAGTTATTGATTTTTCGCCAGCTTTCCAAAAACATGCATATCATATACATTTTATCAGTAATATATGTATTTACTTCGTGATTCATCATAACTGTTTAACGACGAAATTTAGCATACAAGCATGTATAAATATATATACTCGAGCACTAGACATGGATGCACAATTAATATATAAAAGATAAAATATGAGTGCTTACGTATCAATATTGAGATTCAATATTGTAGGAAAGTATGTAGACGTAACGGAGATGATAAACACTAGGTTTGACTTGCGAATATTACCCATAAACTCCATAATTATAACCCATAATTTCCTTAGCTCTATCCCGCTCGAAACCCATTTTGAAAGTGACACGCTCATGACCTCGTCGTAGTATTTTATGTATAATACTAATTAATAATACTAATTATAATAAGATTAATAATAATAGTAATCTTATTAATAATAATAATAATAATAATAATAATAATAATAATAATAATAATAAGAATAATAATATATAATACGAGAGAGATAGAAAGATGTGTGTAAACTGAATCAGAAGTCGAGCTTTTATACTTGTGGCCTGAATTCTACTGCCATGCGATCACATGGTCTCCATGACCATTTCCCAAGCGATCGCATGGGAACATTTTCCAGCTCACATCTTGTTTAACATTTAGCTTGTCGACATATTAATATATAATATATATAATATATATAATTAATTATATATTATATTAAATTCACGTGCATAGTTGATTTGTAATTTTAGTTCCGATAAGTCGTACGTCATCACTCGACTTATGTCCCGGTTTCGGTTTTTCGAACGTTCTTTCGTACATTTAGAAAACTTGCATTTTACGTTTCGTGTCACGTACCTTTGTCAAAATATAGCCTTAAGTTATCCATAAACTATACCACTCAAAATATATCTTAAACTTTCGAGTGTTTTGGTCATTTACTTCTATAAATCATTGTCTCGCTATTTGTTAATATATATATATATAATATATATACATTTTCATTTTGAAATAGTGTTTTACTGTAGCAAAGTTTTTTTACTGTAGCAAATAGTGATTTGCGAAAACACTGTAGCTTTTCGGGTACTGTAGCAATTCGAAAATACTGTAGCAAATTAGCGTTTTACTGGTTCATCTTAAACGTTTTAGTTAACATATCTAAATATTAATCGAATCAATAATCGAATGTTAATATCGTTTACTAAATAACTTAAAATCATATATATATATATATATATATATATATATATATTGTTCGTGAATCTTCGAGAACAGTCAAAGAATAATTGATTACATGAATATAGTTCCAAAACTTTGAGACTCAACATTACAAACTTTGCTTATCGTTTCGAAAACATTAAATCATTTAAAGATAAAGTTTAAATTTGGTCAGAAATTTCCGGGTCATCACACAAGGAATATTTGAAATATTATTAATAGAGTTGTGATTGATGCTATGGTGTATATTGTTTGGCAGTGGAGGAATTGGAGAATTTTCAAAGATATGAAAGATTAGTTACATTCGAGTCAAGTTGTTGTCTTTAAAAGTCAAACAAAGTTCTGTAGTTATTAAAGCAGCAGATGTATGGGAATCAAATGGGCTGACATGAAGGCTCAGGTTAATGCAGGTCAAGATGAGATCTAATTGTAGTGTGTCGTAAAATATGAGACGACTTATATTAGATTGTGTTGGTATTTTTTGATGTTTGCTGTTTTCGGGCTGTAGTATTTTTACTTTGTGCGTTGGTTTGTTTTGTATTGGTCAGGTTGTTTCGTGGGCCTTTGTTTTATTGACTGTTCACTTTCTATATAATTCAATTTTTGCCTTAAAAAAGTGTTACAGTAAAATCAGACTGAAACATCGTCTGAATTGACAAGATCTTAAGATCTATCTGACATGATATTTGAATGCAAACTATTAATTTAAATTACTCCGTAGTTTATATGGGCGTACTCAAAAAATTAATAACTAGAATTAATAATAATATTAATTAATAATAATGTTGATAATTTAATTATAAATGAAATAATAAGAATAAAAGAGTAAATTTTTCTACCTTCGAAAACGAATAGCTTTTTTAGGAACGAAAAATCCAATTTAGGAACAAAGGTAGAGATGACATTGGATCGGGTTTAGATAATCTCATACTTGAAACTGATTAAAAGAACCTGCCCCAAAATCATGACCCGGACCCGTCGGTTCCCTATTGTTACTAACTAGCGAGTAGACGGCTTTTCTTAAGTGTATCTCGGTCCCCATTTATTTACGAATTATCGGCTAAACGTTTTTTCTCACGCGTATTCAAGTCTTTTTCGAGTATACAGGCCAGGTAATCGGTTATACGGGCCGAGTAATCGATTTTACGGACCGTGTTATCTAGTTTACGGGCCGATTATATGGATCCAGGTGTTTTTTCGAGTATACGGTCTGGGTAATCGAGTTTGTGTGAAAAAACAATTCGGACCCTAACCTGAAAAAAATTAAAAACCATCCCAATATCTGGCCTTAGACCTATTTAACTGGCTCGAATCCGATCCAAAAATATAGGATTGAAGGTCTTCTTATTTTTTTAATGGCTTTTTAGGTGTAATGGTTTTTTTTTTTTAGGTGTATTGGTAATAATTCATTTCATTTTAATCTATATTTTTAAAGCTGATTTATTATGTACATTATTGCTTTTACTCTATCCTGTAAAACCCTAATTTCAATATACTCCGTATAACTTTTTGAGAATTTGATACCTTTAATAAGTCGATCGAATCAATTCACGGGCACGTATCGCCATACACAGCGATTCAACAAGGTCAAGGTAATTCATTTCTTTCATTTTAAAACCCTAATCTGTTTTTTCTGGGTCTGTTGATTTGTACATGGTATTACATTTATTTCACACGCACGTATATGTATGTATCTATATCTGTATCACTGTATGTATACTTATGCCTACATTATCTTGTAACTCAAAGAGAACTTGTAACTTTTCACTTCTTTTAGTGAAACTAGTGACCTGCTAACATCATAATATTGTGTTCATTTGATATGTGTGTCTAGTTGTTGCTGATGCGTATACAGGTTAGCTCATAAGTTATAATTTAATTTAGATAAATATGCGGCATTTATCACATTGAAATAGAAATTTTGGATATCATTATGTGAATAGGTTCTTAGATATGTAAAATAAAAGTTGTTTATAATTAAGTAACGAATGAAAATTTTTGTAATTCTAGGCTAGCCATGAAAGTTTTTAGCCGTACACCACCAAACATGCATTATGATGTTGTACTGTACAACATTGTAAAACATGTTTAGTGGTGTACGGCTAAAAATTGGTGGTGTACGAATCATCACCCTAGCTATTGGCCTTAATGTATTAGGCATATTGTAAGCATAATATATTTGAATGGGAAAAAGCTCTGATCTTCGCTTAACTCAAGTCAAGGATAGTTAGAAGCAGATCATATAATTGGATATAACGACATTGCTATTTGAGTATTTGATGGCGCTGCAATCGAATATCGAATGTAAGAGGTACAAACGTGCCTTATTTAACATACCGTAGTCATGAACATTCATGTAAATAAAGTGTGATATACATTATGTGGCCCTAATCATGCTTTAAGTTGTGTACATAGACTCACACCCAAGTTTTATTGCTGGTTCCAGTGCTACCAGTATTTTTCACAATTCTTTCATTTACAGTCATTTTTTTGAGATTTTAAAAGTTATGTCTTAACTCAAGGAATCGAAATATTAGCAAGGTTTTAGTGTCTAACATGAATTTGCAACTAACCTAGTTCAACAACCATGAAATATATGAAGAGAGGGTAAGGGCCAGAATTTTGCTCTATAGTAGGACAATAATGGTGATCGAGGCAGGTACAAGACTTAATCAATGATCAGTGAGTGAAGTGTACGGTTCTGCCAATAACATCATGTCCTAAAATATTAAGATTATCCTGATATAGAATTAGCTGTTAAAATATTGAATATGATTACATATCGCGTAAATATGTATGGTGAAGGTTGGTACATTAGATAGTGTACATTAGGAACTGTGATATCTGAGAAAGTGTGGTGGATGCTGTTCATCTCAGAATTAGTATCAATTTGTTATATGGAAAGTTTTGATTTCGTGCAGAAGGGATCATTACGTTTTGTTGAGCAGTGGACGTCTTATGTCAGTTTATACTTATATATGGCGACTTAATCTATGCAGGAACCAACTGCAATGGCAATGTTATCTAGAGCTCGTGTTGCTTCTACAGCTTTATTTGGCAAGCTGGTCCACCAATCTCCAATCCAGCGTGCTTTTAGTTCTTCTTCCAGTGTGTTTCTCTCTTACACAGACATCTGATACTGTATTTACCAGGGGTGTCTAAATGGGCGGGTTGGCAACAGGCCGGGTTGATACACAAGCGTTTTCTACTTATAATATTGGGGTTTCTACTTATAATATCAGGTTTTATAGATACTTAATATAGATACTTAATATAGATAATATAGATACTTCATATAGATACTTAGGTGTTGTTTGTTTTTCAGTTTGCAGATCTTATTATGTCTTATGTCTACGCGCCCGCATATATTTTTTACTTCAGACTGTTTTTTTTTCTGAAGACATAAGATAAAATAATGTCTTATTATATCTGCAGCCTCAGCCTCGTAGACTTAGAAATATGCTTCTAAGTGCTGCAGACAAGATTAAGTTATTTTGCAGACATCAAAACTAACAGTCTTCAGTATTCAGCATACAGACCTTGGACCACATCTTCTTTACAGACATGGTCCGCAGATCTTTAGACAAAACATCTTAAAAAACAAACATCTTAATATAGATACTTAACATGGTTACACTTAATAATCTGTTATTGTTATTGTTGTTTCTTTGTCACTTAATCTACCACTTAATTTGAAAATTGGTCTGTTTCTGGGAGACATAGAATCAGATAGCCCTCCCCATTAAGAGGCAAATGGAAATAGAGGCAACTTCAGAAAAAAAGTAAACAACCCTATGTAATTTAGGAAGTGATTGATGAGGTTATATGCATTTGAATACATTATAGATTCCTTAACCAATTCAACCCGTTTCTTTTATATTGAAATTTGTTAGCTCAACCAAATTGACCCCATAAAAATAATAAATTTTCAAATTAACCAAATGTATGTAAATGTGTCAGAATCCGTATCTATAGTTTCTTATCCTTCTCTCTATATATTTTCATTCCTAATGATTATCTCTATTACAGCTTCTTACAACCCAATGTTCTCTTTGGACATCAGTTCACAAGTTGGCAGCTGCATGCCCATATCTATGATGCGAATCGGCACCATAATTCACAATATCGAGATGAACCCAGGTCAAGGCGGGAAACTAGTTCGTGCTGCTGGCACATCTGCCAAAATCTTGAAGGAACCGAGCGCATCTAAACTGACTTTAATAAGGTTGCCTTCTGGTGTTGAGAAATTGATTGATTCTCAATGCAGGGCAACGATTGGTGTGGTGTCGAACCCTGAACATGCAACCAAGAAGCTGAGGAAGGCAGGTAATAGTAGGTGGCTAGGGCGCAGGCCTACGGTAAGAGGAGTGGCTATGAACCCGGTGGATCATCCCCATGGTGGTGGTGAGGGTAAAAGTAAGAGTAGTGGATGTAGAGGTAGGGTTTCGACTTCTCCTTGGGGGAAACCGAGTAAGAGTGGATACAAAACTGGCCCACTAAAGAAGAGGAAATAAGCTGATGATCAAATTTTGTGGGTATTTTTTTAAAGATTGTTTTTTCACCTGGGTGCAAACATTTCAAGTTGTTTTGAGTTTTGATCTTGTTTGTAGTAGTCTACAATCAATAATACTCGTATATTGGACTTTAGGCTATTCAAATAGTTCATATTGTTATTCGCTGAGTATAATGGTTTGACATCCAGTAGGGATTGACTGGATTTAAGAGTTTTGAGTTTTCTGAACAAGTTGCAGTTAATATAGATTGTTTTTATCTTTTTTCTTTTTTATGGGGAGTGATTCGTGCACCACCTATTTGTTTTTAGCTGTACACCACCAAAGTTGTTTTACAGTGTTGTAGTGTTGTACTTTACAACAGTATAAAGCATGTTTGGTGGTGTATGCCTAAAAATAGGTGGTGTACGAATCAACCCCACTTTTTATAGGATATTTGGCCCTACTTTGAAACAGTCGGATGAATATGTAGTTGAAAATATGGGTATTTTTCTGAAGTTGTATTTATCAAATCAAATAGTTTTATCCAAAATTTAAAACACTAATAAAGCAGATGATCAAAGGTGGCCTTGCTAGCTTGTTATGTTGTGAAGTTATTACTATTAAACTTTTACAATACATATTCAAGATCGGCACAGTGCGATAATGATGAGTTTGCACCAAATGAAAGTCGAATGAGTAACCGCCAGAATGTATTTGTAGTAAACTTGAAAACGTCAAGTTTAAATGCATCTCAACATGAGGCCACGACCTAGTCTCATTGCTTATGCAATAAGTTTTTAATGTATTTAACGAATACACCGAGGCTTGATAAAGTACAACACCCAAAACCTTTACTGTCAAATTGTCATCTCCTAGTTATACACGATGTCGTTCTCTTTTTCTAAACCGCTCAAGCATGATCTAAACCTGTAGCAGCTTGTCTTCCAGCACCGCCTCCACCTCCTCCATCTGCAGCAGCAGGTTCACTGGGTCTAGAATCTTCATTGTTATTTGCACCTTTTTCATTGTAAAGATTTGGATGATCTCTGTTAATCCAAATATACCATTAATGCATATAATAAACATATACTCTTGGTACCAAAGAAGCTGTGCTTCAACGGTACCCGTCCCTTTGAAGCTGGGGCCCCATGTTTGGAAGCTTTACACAAAATGGCGCAGGTTCGAGTCCCGGGGGGAGCAATTCCCCCGGAGTATGCCTTCGGGTTAGGCTCGTGCTTGCCACTCATGGGGTATTCGGTGGAGGTGATTTACAGGCATCCGGCTATTACGGGGTTGGCTTGGTGGGTTGCCAAAGGCAACACAGGGTTAAGGTGTCCCTGCCAATCTACACTTTTACACAACATATACTCTTGGTGTTTGACATGTCAAGTAATCGATCACCCACAGGCCACAACGCCCCTTATGGGGTGTTGTGCGATAACATTTTTGGGGAGTTGAGTGTATGACCACGGTAACAACAACGAAAATTGTGATTTTTTTTATCGGTTTCAGTTTTTTTTTAACGGCTATTTCAGCATCACACAGGAGGACTGAACTACGGTCGCGATCATTGCCACCCACTCACGCTACAGAGAAAACCCAACCGGAAACCGGAAGAGAAAACCCCCCAAGGAGATTTAAACCCAGGAAACTCCTCAAAGTTTGCTTCTCCTAGGATTCGAACTCGGGACGAAGTTCTCAAAGTTCAGCCTCCCATACCACTCGGTCAAAGGCTCGGTGTTTATTGGTGTCAACTTTGACTTGTTGACATGTTCGACCATTAGACAAGTATAGCTTTAAGCTAATTTCTTAGTGACCCAGATCGTCAAATTACCCCATGTAATGGTAAGATATAACAGAACAGAGGGAAATTGGTTGTGTTTAACATGTGAAAAAAACCAACCTTTTCTAAGTTACTTTTTAAGTCCTAAAGTATCATGTAATTGGAACTCATCGCTTGTCAATCCATTGTAATTGTTGAGGCCCCTTTCTAGTGCCTCGCTAGGAGGGTGTGGTCTTTTTTTATAAAAAAATGTCTGCAGTTCCCAAAAAAAAGTCCTAAAGTATCATGTAGTTTAGTTGACCGAATATGTCATCTAGTCTCAGTCTAATACATCCGGTAGGAATTAAATGATCAAATACCGAATGCGGTGCGTTTATTTCTGACCTTTAAATAATATATGATGTTCAATGATTCAGCATTCTTAACCATTCGGAGTTGAAAACTCTCCTAATCACTAAATACTTAAATTTTATGTAATATCCTCCTTATATTATATCAAGAACACCTTTCAAATAACTATATTAAAGTTTATATTTATATGAAAGGTTCATAATGAAATTGTACCTCATTTATATTGTTTATTCAAAATAATCTTTTAAACATATTGTCACTCAAAATCAAATTTATTCAGAACTTTTAAATCATTCAAATTAATTGTTGACGATTTAACACTTAATTATATTGTAGTATATGTATGTATATGTATGTATATCATCATAATCGTACAATTTATCCTCGTATACTAAATATCATGGCTAAATATGTCTTTTTTTCCATCCCACATTTTCCCAACGACATTAATCAAACAAATTACAAAACTGAACAAATTACAAAACTGGCCCCTAAACTATTATCTAATTTGCAGCTTTTTCAGGAGTATAAAATGTTAAAACTAATATTTTATTAAATAAACTTAAACTAACTCCACCCAATTTTTTAGCGGACCCTATTTTCCCGCTCGCCGCGGGTTAAATTTTTACCGTACGACAGTTCTACTCAAAATAATTTTACGAACACAACACAACTAACTACACGCGAAACGGACGCTTTTTAAAAAACGCTAAACATTCGGGCTATCTTTCATACATATATATACACATACAATAAACAACCTAACTACCTATATCATATCGATGGTTTCGTCCTCTTTTTTTACGTGATTTCTCTGATATTAAAAACGCACAGGCCATTAGGCATACTAGCTATCTTTCATACATATATATACACATACAATAAACAACCTAACTACCTATATCATATCGATGGTTTCGTCCTCTTTTTTTACGTGATTTCTCTGACATTAAAAACGCACAGGCCATTAGGCATATTAGGTACTAACCACGTGTATCTAAACACACCTGCATCAACGCTTTTTAATTCCGTAAATACATAACACTACGTTGAATATGAATATGTAACTCGAATGGTCTCGCCGCATCAGCCTATCTTACTAGTTCTAATGCTAATTGACATTGACATATATATATATATATATATTAATTTATTAATAAACGCAATGCGCTATTAGTTAAGTGATTTAATTAATTTAATGAATTTTCTAACCACGACTTTTAAAGAATAGTCACTAAAGTGCTTAAATATTTTGTATTTGAATAATCACCAAAAAAAAAAAAGTCAATAATAATTGTAAATATATTATAAGTTACTTTTTAGATCAAATATATTTGCATCGACTGAAATGCAAAATTGAAAACTAAAACACAATATTGTAAATTGAAACGTAAAATTTAAAAATTGAATTGCGAAACGGGAAACGAAAACTGAAACGTGAAACGGAAAATCAAAAACTGAAACGTAAAAATAAAAACTGAAACGCGACTGTAAATTGAAAACTGAAACGCGAAATTTGTGAGACGAGCGAACATTATTCAACAAGCGAGCCTAGACAAACAATACACAAAACAACTAATTAAAACTAACCACAAAACTAAAGCTATATAGGATTACACCAACAAAAGACAACATCAAAAGCAAACTAGCCAAATGACCCTATCCAACAAACAAAGGCCGATACCTAAACAAAACATGAGATAAAACCAACCAACATGAAACTAACACCAAACACATGTTATTTAGTCACAGAAGAAGACTTGCGACCTTTGGGGTGAAAGGACCCGTTCATATACATTATAAACGATTCACAATAGTTGATTTCATCGCGAAGTAATTGACCTCTATATGATACATTTTACAAACACTGCATTCGTTTTTACAAAGACAAACTTTCATTTCATCGAAAGTTGACGGCATGCCTACCATTTCATAATATATTCTACTATAATGGACTTAATAATAATCTTGATGAACTCAACGACTCGAATGTAACTTCTTTTGAAATATGTCATTAATGACTCCAAGTAATATCTCTAAGATGAGCAAATGCACAACGAAAGGTTTCTTTCATACCTGAGAATAAACATGCTTTCAAGTGTCAACCAAAAGGTTGGTGAGTTCAGTAGTTTATCATAATCGATCATTTCCATCATTTTAATAGACCACAAGATTTCATTTTTTCCATAAATGTACATCTCAGATCAGGCATTTCGCAAACTGCATAGAGATAAAATTCATTCATATGGTGAACGCTTGATAACCGAACTAACAGGATGCATATAGAATATCCCCATTATTCCGGAACTCTCATCGGACATGATCATCGAAGTACTAAAGCATTCGTAACCCGAATGGAATGTGTCAAGGTCCATAGATATATCTTTAGGATTCGCGTCAATTAGGGGTCATTTCCCTAATTCTTAGGCTACCAAGCTAAAAAGGGGCATATTAGATTCGATAATCCAACCATAGAATGTAGTTTCGATTACTTGTGTCTATTTCGTAAAACATTTATAAAAGCAGCGCATGTATTCTCAGTCCCAAAAATATATATTGCAAAAACATTTAAAAAGGGAGCAAATGAAACTCACAATACTGTATTTTGTAGTAAAAATACATATGACGATATTTGAACAATGCAGGGTTGGCCTCGGATTCACGAACCTATATTATTTATATTTATATTAAAACATATAATCGTAATCGAACAAATTTATATATATTATTATTAATGATATAGTTTTTATATTAATAAATTGTATGTTATTTTATCTATTTAAATAAATAATAATTTTAATATAGTTAAGTGTTATATTATATATCTTTTTATATAAGTAATCTTTTGTTTACATAATTTAGTTATAATAATACTAGAATAAGTATAATGATAAAAATAATAATTTTCTTAATAATAATAATGATAGTATTAATAATAGTTTAAAAAAAATATACATCTTTAAAGTAATGATATTTTTTAGTAATGATTATATTAACTTTTATTAATAATGGTACTCGTTAATGATAATCATATTAATAAAAGTGATAATATTAATAATAATACTTTTGTCAATATTAATAATACTACTAATTAAAAAATGATATTAATACTAATAATATACTTATGTTAATAATAAAGGTTCTAATATTTATAAACTAATAATAATAATAATCATAATCATAATAGTGTTAATAATACTTAAAATGACAAATTTGGTAATATTATTAATAATACTTATAATATTAATATGATAAAGTTAATAATAATGTTAATAACGATAATAACAACAATACTTAAGGACAATACTGAAATGATACTTTTATAAATGATGATAATATTTATAAGCCTAGTAATTATAATACTAATAATATAATACTAGTAATAATGATAATGATAATAATAATTATGTTAATGATAATCATAATATTAATGTTAATAATAACATTGCTTATCATTACATTAACAATAATAATAATAACAATTAGTATCCACAATAACATGATGGGTAGTGGAGCACGGAAGCCCAACAACGCTACATCAGGTACTTTTAGTACGAAATTATATGTTGTTTCGCTTGTAATAACATGCGGTAAGTGCGTAAGTCTTAGCTAAATTTTATTCTCCGTTAGAGATAATTCATAGCGAGCGGAGGGTTTACGTTTATGGTTCCGGTTTGCTCTTAGTAGAGCGTATAAGTGGTGTGTTGTGCCTTGACTCTATGGTGCGAATCCTTGGGCGCTTAGGCATTTTGGTTGGTATCGGGTCGTTAAGCTCATTCGAGTGAGACCCTTAAGGTTTTAATTGCGTTGTGCATGTTATTGATACGGGTGACGTTCCTAATGGAAGTACCCTATGGTAACGTTTGATTGTCGGGCGAAGGGCGTAAGACTTGGTGTAACCAAGCATTCCTTAGTATTTGGGAAATGTTCCTACCAAGCCATGGAAATGAGTTTGGGTGTTCGGATGCTAGAGCGTGTTCGCTCTCGTGTTGAAGTTGATGAACCATGAGGTTCGACGGGTGGAATGAAACCCGAGAAATCGAGTGTTTTGGATCTCGATGTATGTTGGTAAAGGAGTCTACGTGACGCGACATTAGGTGCCTCTTTTATACCTACTAGCGTGGTGTTTGACTCCGATTATGTTGCGGTTACATTGTACTTAGGGTACCGAAGTGAAACCCTTAGTTACATGAGTGACTGGTTGAAGTTTGACAAGCTATAGCAATTGGATGATTGCGAGAGTGGAGTTGTGTAATTTGCGGTTCACTTTTCGTTCGAAGTGTTAAGGATTGGTTGAAATCCTTTGTGTGCTCAAGATTGGAGCAAGATGTGGTGATGGGCCGTGCGAACCCAATTATTGGTAAAGTCTACCTTTGGTAGCGTTGTGCGGGTGTACGAGATGCGGTTATGGAACGTAGTTCCAAGTGGGGGAGTTACACTCCCGCACGCGGAGGTTTTAGTGTGAGATTTCGGACAATGCTTTTGGTAGATCCGAAATTTGTGTCAGGACCTAGATTTGGTCGATTAGTGGTAGGGTACAATTTCGGTTGAATTGTACTTATGATTTTGGATTTGAAATATCACCAAGGTAGTAATGTGGTAAATCTCGTTGAGAGATAATGGACGGGTATGACGAGCAAGGTGAAATCCCTCGGTTAAGGGATGTGCGTATCGGATCCTCTTTTAGAGAATTAATGTTTTGTGCCTATGTTTGATATAGGTGGTTCTTGCTCGATTGTGTGAAAGGTTAGTGGTATCCGTTAGGATTCACTATGGAGTAGCAGAGCGCGATGTTACGCTACTCGTTGTTTGAGGCCAAATGGGATCGTTGACTGGTGGAGCATGACCTTCGGGGTCCTCTGACTTCATCATGAGATCATTGATTGGTGAAGCATGACCTTCTGGGTCCGCTGACTTCATCATGGGATCGTGGATTGGTGGAGCACTGACTTCATCATGAGATATTGATTGGTGAAGCATGACCTTCTGGGTCCGCTGACTTCATCATGGGATCGTGGATTGGTGGAGCATGACCTTCGGGGTCCTCTGACTTCATCATGAGATCATTGATTGGTGAAGCATGACCTTCTGGGTCCGCTGACTTCATCATGGGATCGTGGATTAGTGGAGCATGACCTTCGAGGTCCTCTGACTTCATCATGAGATCATTGATTGGTGAAGCATGACCTTCTGGGTCCGCTGACTTCATCATGGGATCGTGGATTGGTGGAGCATGACCTTCGGGGTCCTCTGACTTCATCATAAGATCATTGATTGGTGAAGCATGACCTTCTGGGTCAGCTGACTTCATCATGGGATCGTGGATTGGTGGAGCATGACCTTCGGGGTCCTCTGACTTCATCATGAGATCATTGATTGGTGAAGCATGACCTTATGGGTCCGCTGACTTCATCATGGGATCGTGGATTGGTGGAGCATGACCTTCGAGGTCCTCTGACTTCATCATGAGATCATTGATTGGTGAAGCATGACCTTCTGGGTCCACTGACTTCATCATGGGATCGTGGATTGGTGGAGCATGACCTTCCGGGTCCTCTGACTTCATCATGAGATCATTGATTGGTGAAGCATGACCTTCTGGGTCCGCTGACTTCATCATGGGATCGTGGATTGATGGAGCATGACCTTCGGGGTACTCTGACTTCATCATGAGATCATTGATTGGTGAAGTATGACCTTCGGGGTCCGCTGACTTCATCATGGGATCGTGGATTGGTGAAGCATGACCTTATGGGTCCGCTGACTTCATCATGGGATCGTGGATTGGTGGAGCATGACCTTCGGGGTCCTCTGACTTCATCATAAGATCATTGATTGGTGAAGCATGACCTTCTGGGTCAGCTGACTTCATCATGGGATCGTGGATTGGTGGAGCATGACCTTCGGGATCCTCTGACTTCATCATGAGATCATTGATTGGTGAAGCATGACCTTATGGATCCGCTGACTTCATCATGGGATCGTGGATTGGTGGAGCATGACCTTCGAGGTCCTCTGACTTCATCATGAGATCATTGATTGGTGAAGCATGACCTTCTGGGTCCACTGACTTCATCATGGGATCGTGGATTGGTGGAGCATGACCTTCCGGGTCCTCTGACTTCATCATGAGATCATTGATTGGTGAAGCATGACCTTCTGGGTCCGCTGACTTCATCATGGGATCGTGGATTGATGGAGCATGACCTTCGGGGTACTCTGACTTCATCATGAGATCATTGATTGGTGAAGCATGACCTTCGGGGTCCGCTGACTTCATCATGGGATCGTGGATTGGTGGAGCATGACCTTCGGGGTCAGCTGACTTCATCATGAGATCGTTGATTGGTGGAGCATGACCTTCGGGGTCCGCTGACTTCATCATGGGATCGTTGATTGGTGGAGCATGACCTTCAGGGTCTGCTGACTTCATCATGAGATCGTTGATTGGTGAAGCATGACCTTCGGGGTCCGCTGACTTCATCATGGGTGCAGTGTTATATCGGTGAAGCATGACCGTTGACGGGGTCCGCTGACTTCATCCGGTGTTGAGATTTAGGTAGTGGGTCGGAGTAGTTTTCTGCCAGCCTTCATGTTGTTGGATGTGTGATCTATTGGTTGTTTTATTTGCCAATGGTGGGGTCGTAAGGACCACGTTGTGTGAACTAACGGTGGTTTTATATGCCGATGTTGGGGTCGTGGGGACCATGTCGTGGGATTAGTGAGGCGATAGTCGTGTTTCGCTCACATGTTGTTACGGGTGTGACAATAGTCGATTTTGTACACCTTAGGTTTAGCGTTGCCATAGTCGTTTTGGGCGCTTTTGGTTTTTAGCCGTTGCTTATGATGTTAGGATAGTGGCATATTGGTTATATTGTGCGCTACAAAGGATGTTTAGTGGTAAGTGTAATCCGTAAGGATTTTTGTGGTTCGATCTTCAACGTTCGGATTGTTGACTTTAGGTTGAGACTTGGTCGCTTTTAGTGTTGTCCTGGGTAAAGGTACGCTAAGGAATTGATATCTCGGTACGAGATTGGTTGAGTTTTTCCTGATATGGGGAATTGAGCGGGTTTTAGTGCTCGGATTGTGGTTTTGATAAATCGCGGGTGACGATTTTAGTTGTTAAAGGTGATTCATTGGGAAGAATTGTCTAGGAAAGTTCGGATTGGAACTTAGGATTAAGGGCCGTTGAGTAGTCTCGGTTGGTTAAGTGGTGAAGATCACGAGGACGTGATCGAGTTTAAGTGGGGGAGAGCTGTAAGACCCAAATATTTATTGTACATAATGTATTTATGGTGTACGATACATGTATGAAGTGTACGAAGCATGTACGTGTTGTTTGCTCGAACGTCGAAGAAAACTGGACGTTGTCTGAAGTGACATGGTGTGTACGTATCATTTTAACCTCAAATAAAGTTTGTGTTGATGTTTCAAAGCCCTACCATTGGAAAGAAAATCTTATTACGTTTCCAACGATATTTGATTCATAGAAAATGGAGCTACGGTCAAAAAGTTATGGCCAAAACAAGAAACTGAAAACTGACCTGAAGGTTGGAGCGGCGCGCCGAACCCGTCTGATGCAATTTTCAGCCTTTTTAAAAGGCTTAAATGAGGGGTACTTTGGTATTTTCATTTAGGGTCGGTTTAGGGTCACCATAACTGATCTAGAACTCCATTGAAGCTCATTTCTCACCCGCACAAACACTCTCATCCATATTTAGAGAGAGAGAGGAAGAGTTCTAGAGTGAGAAAGCTTGATTTGGAGAAGAAGGAGTCAGATTCTCGCCAAAGCTCGGGTTTTAAAGTTGTTCATCTCGCTTCTAGCTACGTTTTGGTAGTATTGGTTAGGTCTAACTCCGAATTTCATTTGTTAGATTTGATATTCAAGTTAGGGTTTGAGTTTGATTTGTTGTGAAACCCTCTTAGATGATGAAATGGAATTATGGTGACTAGTTATTCTTGTCACTTGGCGGGTTTTGGGTTGGTTGACGATTTGGCCTTGATTAGGCTTTAATCTTGAGTTTAATCACTAGGTTTAGTGATTATGGAAGTGTTGGAACCACTTTAGGTGAATTTGGGTTGACTAATTTTGACTAGAGTTAAAATTAGGGTTTGGTGATGATTATGACCCAATTGTCAATTTAATAAGGTTTATAAACTTAAAATGGATTAAGTTGAAGTATAAAATCAAGTTAAATATGTTTTGGTGTCAAAACTCGCTAATGGCGCGATGTTGACTCCTTTGGGTCAAAATTAGGGTTTAAGTGTCATTATGGGCAAGATAGGTGTTTAACACCTATGATTGGGTTTAATTGGCGTATTAGGACCATTCTCACTTGTGTTAGTGATTATTGGTTAATTTGGGCGCGATTTGTACTTGAAAGTGCATTTGGGTCAAAATTGCACTAAGTGTCAATTGGGTTGGTTTGTAAGTCAACCCTAATTGTGTTATTGTATTTGTGATAAATGGAATAGGTACATTCCATCGGCGATTTCGGATTTTGGTTTGGCGTCCATCAAGACTTCAAGGTGAGTGTTAATATCCTATGTGCATATGTATGTGTAGGATGGGTGCGGGTTGAGTGAAGCGGTTCTCGGTTATAGAGATCAGTTCACATATAGGTTCATGATGGCTCGGTTTGCATAATCATCTTATTGTTAAGTTGTGAATTTTGGTTAGAGCGGATTCATGGTGACTCGGTTTATATAGTCATCTTATTGTTAAGGTTAAGTGTTTAGCCTTGGGTTCTAGGTTCCGGGATATTATATTATCTTATGTTTTGATATTGATGTGTTGTAGCTAGCCCTTCGGGTGTAGCTTGGTAGTGTTCATAACGTTGTGAGTGAACTTACATTGATGTTGTAGCTAGTGGTATCACAATTGTACGGTAAGCTTAGTTTTGCTTGCTATATGCTCGGATGATCCGGTATGTGTTATTTGATTTTGTGTGGCGTGTCCATTTTATGCATATATATGTATGTAGTATATTTTCACTCAATAAGCTTTAGCTTACCCTCTCGTTGTTGACTTTTTTTTATAGATTTGCATGGATGCGGTGGCTCGGGTAAGCGCGGGGACTAGTGGACTTGCGTAGTTGCTTTAGAGGCATGCTTTTGGATTCGATTAGGATTGGGTAGCGTATCCCCAATCGCCATGCTCGGCATTATTTTGTATTAAAAATCATGTGGTTGAAAACTTGTATTTTGTACGAAAGTCGTAAAACGGCCGATGTGGGCCCGGTCTCGTAAAACTTATTTTATGAATGGAACGTGTTAGTTTTTCATATATGAATAGGTTGTGAAAAGCGTTTTGTCTAAATACGTCGGGAAGTGGTCAAACATTTTTTGCATTTCATGACTTTTTGGACAGGCCAGTTTGGCGCGCCGCGCCATATACTGTTCCAGTAAAAAAAAAAATTTAATTGACATTTTCGCGTGAGCGTTTGTATTACGGGTTGGGTTGTTACAATCTCCCTCTCTTTAAGATGAGATGAGAGAGTTGTGGATGTGAAAATGATCCAAAAGTGGGTCTAAAACTGATATTGAGGCTACAAATTCGTCCTCAAGTGAAAAGACACAAATACTCCTTTTAATTCATTAAAATTCCAACAGCTGACCCGTCAGGCCATTTGGACGGCGTCCAAAATGGCTGGACGGCGTCCAAATGCACTGGGACTGAAACATCATTTTGTTTTGGTCGTAACTTTCAAACCGTAACTCCGTTTTTGATGAATCAAATATCGTTGGAAATGTAATGAGATTTACTATCCAATGGTAAGGTTTTAGAACATAAACTCTAACTTTATTTGGGATCCAAATATACGCTTACATGCCTCATAATTCGAATGACGTCCAAAACAACGCGTAACTGAAAAAACGGGGTGTTACAATTTGACTACTCTTTGCTTGTGAATTGTCAAGTGCACTCAAGGTGAGTCTACAGTCCCATACACTTTTATTTTTTGGGATGAGATAACATGCTGTTTTAAACTGTTTTACGCATTAGACACGAGTACTAAAATGAATATACACAATGAGTATGATCTAAAAGCCCTTAGCTTTAATATATTTATTACTTACGTAAGGCTCGAACTATAAGAACGGATCTGTAGGTTTGACAAACCTCACTCAACGAACGGGTGCTTATTACTTCGTAACCATATACTTGATCAGTGTATGCTATATAGGGTAAAGGAAGTCGTGTAGCGCAATTAGCTATCCACGGGTTAAAGCTTTATATTCAAGTGTTCATAACATATGTATAATCTTACTTCTTTGAACTAAATCTCGTGGTCTAACAATAGATAAACTAATTTACTAAACCTGTAGATTCACTCAAAAATTTTGTTAATCGTTTTCATGTTTTATCTCAGGTTCTTAAAGGTACTTTGCTTCCGCTACTTTGATGACTATGTGCTTACATTGGTGCATACACTGGATTGGAGTCCAGCGTGGTTTATGTCAAGAACATTTACCGTCGCGTTTAAAACTGTTTCATTTTAAATAATGTTTGAGGATTATTTACTTATGTCATTAATGTTAACTTTTTGATTTATTTACATTTAATGACAACGTCTTTTGAAATAAATGCGATTGCTTTTCGGAAAATGTCTCATAAAGAGGGCGTGACGCTTAATTGCGGGACCATGAGTTAATATTCCGTTAGTGTGTTCTGACGGGGTGTTGCAAATCTGTATTCAATCAGCTGTTATTCCGCCATGAAGAGTTGTGATTCTTTGTGATTTATATCAATAAAGAATAACCGTTGAAAATTACCCTTGACTCTTATTTAAATTATCTGTTTGAATACTTAATTGCTATAACACTTAAGTTAATTGAAAAGAATTGTATTTACACCCCCTCTACAATACTCCTATTGTTAATCAAGGGACCAACATTACACCATTTTTACTCTCAATTATTTATATTTTACATAAATTCAGTCAAACTTACCGAATTTAAGGATAATACTGTCATTTATCAAGTCTTTCTTAAATCTAACAAATTTTTTTAAAGGAACACTTATTTAAAATAGGATGGAGTAATAGTTTAGCATGACTTGATTGAGATTTTTTAATTTTATGTGTTATATATATATATATATATATATATATATATATATATATATACACACACATATATATATATATATATATATATATATATATATATATAAAACTTTAATTTATCACGAAAAGAGAGTAAATTGTGTTAAATATATAAGAACTAGAATGGGGGTTGAATAGTTCTTAAGTTATTTATAATTTTCCTTTTTTAAAAATCTTTTTAATTTCACTGTTAAGACCTTGAATTCGATATAGTGAAGTATGTTGTGTTTGTTAATGTATATAAATACTCGAATAGATAAAGAGAAGAGAGAACAAACAAACC
This sequence comes from Rutidosis leptorrhynchoides, assembly GCF_046630445.1. Taxonomy (NCBI): domain Eukaryota; kingdom Viridiplantae; phylum Streptophyta; class Magnoliopsida; order Asterales; family Asteraceae; genus Rutidosis; species Rutidosis leptorrhynchoides. The sequence goes on from NC_092336.1 coordinate 217,641,695, forward strand.
GATTTATAGTGGTTTGGAAGGATATTAATTAATCCTCCTTAATTCACTTCTTGACACACTTGTCAAGAGTGATCTTCATTTGCGATTTTGATTTGGGTTTGAGGCATGAGGTTCTTGTTGCTTAAGATGCTAATATTGAAGATAGTAATAAACCAATATTATGAAAGTATCTAGATTTAGAAATATGACAATAAACTGAAAATAAAATCACTTGTGGATTTGCTTATATGATTTTGAATTTGTGGTTATTGTTTTCAATCATCTTTGATTTGGAGATTTCATGAAGATTGAACAGATTTTTGATTTTAGTAAATATTTTGATATTTGGTTTTGTAGAAAAAATTATTGATATTGTTTGTTGTGAGGTAGGCTCCATAAAATTAATTTTTTTTCGTCACAAATTTGTCATTTTATGTAGATAACTGAACGGTTGGATAAAACTTGTGGTTTTTGGTTTAGAATAACAATGAAAAGAAGTATCCAATATTTAAAGTTTTATATGATATAACCATACAAGTAGACTGCTTGAACAGAATGATGTCAGGGGAAGAATGAAGTTCGTTTGAAGTTTTTTTTTTTTTAATTTGATTAGGGTTTATAAATTTGGGATAGAGAAGAAGACGAGGAAAGATTATGGAAAATGAAAAGAAAAAGTGTGTGGAATAAACTGCCCTCACGTGCTTGGCATGTGAGCGTACTTAACGTCCAAAAACTAACAGGTGTTAGTAGTTGGGTCATCCGTGTCGAAAGTTGATAGTTGAGGGTCATATATATCGGAAAAAAAGAAAAAGGTTTACCATGCAGTTTGATACAAATATGAAGGACCATCGGTGCAATTTTGTCTTAGATTTATTTTTTTATAGTCACATGTTTAGTGCAAAATATATGTGTACGGAGGATCACTTTTCTATTGGATTTGGGGAGATGCATTTGTACATATACAAATACTACGGATTAATCAAACGTCTTATTATGATATCAACTAGAAAAAAAATTAGATCGCGCGTTGCTGCGGTTGAATTCAACGTGCGGTCGGATTTGGATATATGTTATTTGGTACCTAATATATCTAATAGGTTGAGTTGTTTGTTGTACGTGTATGTATATGTATGAAATACATCACAAAATGTTTAGGGTTTTTTTAATGATGTCCGTTTCGCGCGTAGTTAGTCCCATTGTGTTCGTTAGATTTTTTCGAGTTGAACGATGATTTCGGAAAAATTTAATTCGCACTGAGCGACATGAAATATAGCCCGAAATATTTAGTGTTTTTTTAACGATGTTCGTTTCGCGCGTAGTTAGTCCCGTTGTGTTCGTGAGTTTTTTTCGAGTTGAACGGTGGGCTCAAAAATTTATAACTCGAACCGAGCGAGAAGATAGGGCCCGTTAAAAATTCGGGTGGAATTAGTTTCTTTTATTTTAATAAAATTATATATTTACACTTTCTACCTCTGGAAAAGTGTAAACTCGAGGGGTCGTTGTGTAAATTAAGTAGAAGTGGAGGAAACGGTTATAGTGTGAACGTAAACTCAAAACGACAATCCGATGTAGCTGAAACGACGGAGTTCGCCATGCCATTTAGTATGTAGGTATAAAATATAATTTAATATAATATAATAATATAATATAATCACCAACACTATTTGAAGTTTAAGTACAAATATTGATGGAATAAGAAAAGAGTGTTAATATTTTTACTTGTAATTTTGATAATATTGAAATTGTTATAATTCAGTAGGCTTATAACTACCTTTAGTGGTTCTTGACTGTAGAAGGTATATAGAGATAGAGATACTGTAAAACGGAGAAAACAAAGGTTGAACAAAAGGTATGAGTAATTGGTTTTTTATTTATAGAAAAATGTACAATGAGAGTTTGGTGGCATTTGGAATCTAGAGAGAGAGAGAGAGAGTGTTTTTGTTAACCAAAAAATACATACAATAAACTCTAACTCAACACACCTATTTATACTCAAAAACAAATATACTATGCAATATCTATAATAATAATAAAATTATCATCCAATTATTACTTTTATAACACTCCCCCTTGGATGATAATTTTATTAGTGAATAACTAGTACTGCCTCGTTAAAAACCTTGCTAAAGAAAACCCTTTGGGATAAAACTTTAGCTAAGGGAAAAAGAGTGCAGCATAGAGTTGACTCCCCCTCAAGTAGGCAACGCCTGAGTTGTTACATCTTCTGAACATGCCTCATGCCAATATTATGAACGTGTGTTCTGAAAATAGCAGTTGGAAGTGCTTTGGTGAAAAGGTCAGCAGAGTTTTTGCTGGACTGAACATATCTCATTTCAATCTGGTTGTCCTTAATGAGATTTTGAGTGTATGAGAAGAATCTAGGGGGTATGTGTTTTGTTCGGTCACTTTTGATATACCCTTCTTTCATCTGTGTTATGCAAGCTACATTATCTTCATAGATAGTTGTTGAACTTTTATTGCGTTCTAGTCCACAAGAATCAGTAATGAGTTGTGTCATTGATCTCAACCAAAAACATTCCCGACTGGCTTCATGTAATGCAATTACTTCGGCATGATTTGATGATGTTGCAACAAGTGTTTGTTTTTGAGAACGCCATGATATTGCGGTACCTCCATTTAGGAATACATATCCATTTTGAGATTTAGCTTTATGTGGATCAGATAAATAACCTGCATCTGCATAACCAACCAAATCTTGTTTTGATTCGTTAGAATAAAATAATCCTAAATCAGTAGTTCCTCGAAGGTATCGAAATATGTGTTTGATCCCATTCCAGTGTCTTTTGGTAGGAGCTGAGCTGAACCTTGCCAATAAATTAACTGCAAAAGAAATGTCAGGTCTTGTACAATTTGTAAGATACATAAGAGCTCCAATTGCACTAAGATATGGTACTTCTGGTCCCAGGATATCTTCATGATCTTCACAGGGACGAAATGGATCAGTGTCAACATTAAGTGATCTAACAACCATAGGAGTACTTAATGGTTTTGCCTTGTCCATATTAAAACGTTTTAAAATCTTTTCAGTATATGTTGTTTGATGTACAAGTAAACCATTAGGCATATGTTCAATTTGTAAATGTAGAAACCCGAACTAATCCATCCGGATGGAGTCTTCAACAGTTGGTTCCATTGCGATGATCGACTCCAAGTAATGTCTTTAATATGAGCAAATGCACAGCGGAAGACTTAATTCGTACCTGAGAAAAACATGCTTTAAAACGTCAACATAAAGTTGGTGAGATATATAGGTTTGATGCTAACAGTGTTATAACTATGGACCACAAGATTTCATATGTAAATATTTTAATAAAGATATTCTAAGTGGTTGAGCACTTGGTAACCATACTTAACATTTAATCACGTCGCATATTCCCTTTATTATGAAATCTTACTACACTGTACCAAGTATAGTCACGAAACGAAGTACTGTGCAACCGTTGAATACTGGTCGTCCAGTCCGGTTGGGGTTGTCAGGCCCGATAGATCTATCAACAGGATTCGCGTTTACAATACCGCTGTAAATAATAGTTACCAAGCTACAGGGAAGTATGCCAGTGGTACAACTCAACGTAGAATATATTTTTCAGTTACTTGTGTCCATAACGTAAAACATAAAATACATGTATTCTCATCCCGAAATATTTAGAGTTTAAAAGTGGGACTATATACTCACCAAATGTATTTTGTAGTAAAAATACATATAACATCTTCGATCAATTATAAGGTTGGCCTCGGATTCACGAACCTATATGATGTATATATATATATTAACACATAATAATATTCAATATATATATTGATTTTGATTTTAGTAATATACTTGTGATATTAAATTTTATATATATATTCTATTAAATTATCATAATAAACTATTATATACTTTATTAAAATATTTTGGATAAGTACTTAATATTAATATTTTTAAACACTCATAATTTTTAATATGATAACATTTATAATAATTTCGTGTTATATTAAAACGTAAATGAACAAAAAGTATTCTATTAGTAAAAATAGTATACTTATTATATATATGTACTTTTATATATTTAGAGTTTATTTTTATAATATCTATCTTTTACTTTAAGATCATAAAAATACAATTATATTTTATATACGAAATATAATTAATACTAAAGTTATAGTTGGTAACATAATATAATAATAATGATAGAATAATACTAATTTTTAATAAAAAAAAAAATATAATGATACTTTTAGTAATAATGATTATAATAATAGTAATACAGATAATAATAATAAGTATAATAATAATTTGCTACTAATGATAATAATGATAATAATTTTTAAAATAAAAATACTAAAAAAAATAAAACTACCTTTAAAGCTTTTCCCAAAAATAATGCCTCCGACAAGTCTCGAACTCGAGACCTCTTTATTAAACACAAACACCCATAACCATCTCACTGCTCCTATTTTTTTGTTTTAACTTACACCCTTAAAGCTTTTATCCTATAATTTCGGCCCACTTAATAAACTTGGTTCTCGACCCATGTAATTAATCTCGGCCAATGTAATTAATCTCGGCCCATCAGTAATACGGCCCAACAACAATGCTAGTCCATGAAAGTCCAATTACTAAGTCTAGTCCAATTGTATTTATGAAATTGAATGGGTGTGGGGTTCGATTTCCTTGTCATACCCAACTGGAACTTGTATACAATAATTGTTATAGGTTATTTAAATTTATCAAGTTGTTGAGGGTGGGGTATATGTCGGCCAAAAGAAAAGGAATTAGACCAAAATTTTAATCACCACTCATCATTTATATTTATCATTTTATGTATTAAGTATCTTCATCATTTTAGTTAACATCACAGTACCCATTATCCCTATCAATTTCGCTTGGATAGAAATGATAATAGTAGGAACGTAGCTGCATAGTAGGCGTCACATAGCAGTAGCTGAAGCAATTTCGACAGTAGAGGTCTTTGTTCCAATTATACGGTTCACAAGTGATAGTTGTCGAGTTGAAGGATTATAATGATGGTGTTCTTGGGTTGATAAAGGTGATGGCTTTCGGAGAAGAACAAGAACAAAACCGAACCAAAACAGCAACAAGGCTTTGTTAGATGAGTTTAGGCGGGGAAAGTTTTGGAGGTGAAGTGGTTAATGATGGTTCTTCTTGGTTGTCGATGGGGTGAGGTGATTATGGTTTTGAGATGGTTTAAGGTGAATGATGTAGGGTTGGTTTAGTTGTCAAAACAAAAACAGAACTAATAGGTCGAGTAGGTGGGTTTCATGGTGACGGTTGAGTGCTGCTTGTGGTGGTGGTGGAGTGGCCGAAGTAGGTTGAGTGTGGTGGTCTCGGTAGTACCCTGGAGTGGTTGCTACGGTGGTAATCGTAGTGATTGTCATGTGTGGTAGTTATAAAAAAAAATAATGAATCTTGAAAGAGGTTAAAGGTGTTATAAGGTGACGGTTAATGGTGGTGATGAAGGTTGTCGAGAAATAATATGAAAACAAGGAAGGTGGTTCATGGTGGAACTATGGTGGCAGCGTTTCGTTGAGGTGATGATGAGGGTTCACGGCTAAAATTAAATAAAAGAGTAGATAGAGAGCTAGAAGAGAGAGTAATAGTGTGATGGTTGATAGAAGAAGAAGTAAAAAAAAAAATGGTTACCTCTCTGATGCATTCTATATACATGGATATATATATTAGATTAGATAATGGCTTAAGTAAAAAAAATAGTAATATTTATAATATAATATAGTAATATAAACATATTGAATTTACTTAGCAGCCTCATATTTGGAGGTTTATGTATCGACATGGAATTTCATCTAGAAAAATCACAAGCAGATAGTGAAATTAATTTTGTAGTTTTTCTGATTTTTATATATATCAATTTTAACAAATATTGATAATTAATGAATATATAACAATAATAATAATAATAATAATAATAATAATAATAATAATAATAATAATAATAATATAATAATAATACAATATGTTAAAATAATATCAATAATAGAAATTAAGAAATCAATCCCACATGCTTAGATAAAAATAGTCAAGGTAACATCTATATGTGTTGATATGTGTACATTAATTATTTTATTTCAAGTCATGCTCAAATGTGTCTATCAAATTCTGGCCTATTTCATAGTTACATGGGTTAATAAAAGGCTCATTTAAGACTTTAATTGTTCAAAGCTTAATTTGTTTAAAACAACAGTTAAGGTCCATGTCAAATTAATATTAATCAAGACCATATCTAATACTTCGTTAACGTTATCAATTAATAAGTATATATCGTATATACACATAATGTTCGTTAATCGTCAGACATGGTCAAAGGGTATTTGATTACATGAATATAGATTTCAAACTTTCTAGACTCAACATTACAGGTTTTTGCTTATCGTGTCGGAAACATATAAAGATCAAAGTTTAAATTTGGTTGGAAATTTCCGGGTCGTTACAGTACCCACCCGTTAAATAAATTTCGTCCCCGAAATTTGATGGAGGTCGTCATGGATAACAATAAGAATATTTTCATGACGAATATGAGGTGATAATGGAGTTTTATCATTATTGAGAGATATAGATAAAACGATTCGATCATGTGAAGCGCGCGAGTGAAGCTATCACAAAAGAGTGAAATGAATAAATATGAAATCGTTTTAACCAATGACGTGGTTATGATTGATTTCCGGATTTTAAGGGTTTTAAAGAAAATCTTATGTAATAAGATTTGGTTCTTCGGCAATCAGGATTTTCTTTGATTTAATGCGGCAATCTGTTTCGATTTCTTTGTCGGATATTTCACTATAAATCCACCTCCTTCCCTTCCTCTTGCCAAGCGAGTAATGATCCGGAATTCGTAGGTATGAAATTTGGAATGAACATAGCTAATGCCATAAGAAAGAAATGGTAATGGCACGATTTTGATTTGTCAAATTACCAGATTATCCTGGAAAAGACTGAATAATCAAGAAAAATTATTTCCTTGATATGGTTAGAAATCAGATAGAATGTAAGAGTCGTGTAACATGGTACATGATGATGGTACTGTGAATCATCACATTCTATTAGAAACTCAACATAACTTACTGTAATATAATGAAGTTGATCAAGTTTCATTATATTATACTAATTCATGTATCAGTTCCCAACACTGCTTCAGAACATTCCTATTTTAAACTTGAAGGTTTTAGAATTTAGAAACTAACACAGTTTCTTTTATGATGTGATACAGATAGCGCGAGAAGATAGATGATTTTCGATAAGAATAGTTATAAAAATATCTTCAGAAACATTGAGGATATTTATAATGAAAGATATGATAATATCTTGGAACTTCTAATGCCGAAGGATGATGATGAAGAATAGTGTCAGCAAAGGTTTTAGAGTAAGGAGTAGGGTATGTACTAGGGATTTCAGCAGGCACTGAATCTTTTAAATTCTTTGAAGTCAAACTTATTCATTGTGATTTGTCCACGGCTTACTTCATAGTTTCGCATAATCCGCTTTTTGATACTAAATTTTCTATTGAGTGTTTCCAATACTCCGTTCTTTATCATCAACTTTTGGCTATTAAGACTATCTACAACATGCTGCTTCGTCAGCATTCTCAAAGTTAACGGATCTGGGTCATCGGTTATCAAACTGAGGTGGTTTTAGGAGAATTGTGTTTTTAGATGGTTAAACGCTGATGATGGAATATAAAAGATTCTTCGGTAACGACAGCGAAAGAATAACGTGTATATATATCGAAACTAACCTTTCTGAGAAGTTGAGGTTAACTTGCTGGAGCTGTGATAAAATTGGCTAATTTGAAAAGGGATTGCAAAGTTATTTTGGGTAATAATAACACTAAAGAAATTAACACTGCTGCGTGTTAAACGTTGACTCAGTCTCCGAGAGTCTTACAGGAGCATAAGTCTTTTCTTTCGTAGATGAAACGCGGTTGGTTCATCCTCTCGATTGAGGGGTTTTCAAGAATCATGAAAGATTTGAACACGCATTGTAATTGTCGAGATACAAATGAGGTTTAAGATGAAATCAAGTGGCAAGCTTGAAGATTTATTTAGTTTCATATATTATAATCAATATTTTAATTTAATTCATTTTAATTGTCCAAAGTTAGCAGTCTAATAGTCCGATGGTTCAATGATTCATATATAATTTAATATATAATATTCGAATTAAATAATACGTATCGTGACCCGTGTACCGGTCTCGGTGTCGATCACAACTCAAAGTATATATATATTTTGGAATCAACTCCGACCCTGTATAGCCAACTCCCACCTTCACATATAGAGTGTCTATGGTTGTTCCGAAATATATATATAGATGGGTCGATATGATAAGTCGAAACCTTGCATACGTGTCCCGTTATTTAAAGTGCGTAAAAATAAATAACAGAAATTAAATGACGATAAATAAAATTGCGAGAATGTAAATTGCGATAAATTAAATGTTAATCAGTTAGCTGGGAACAGTTAGCCGGAACAGTTAGCGTGAAATCCTATCACAATTCCAATTAATTAATTCGTTTGTTTCTAACACTTTTTATTTTTGTCCAATGTTTTCTTCGTTATGCCACTTGTTGGATTCTGATAGGTCAAAATCCAAATATGAAATTTGAATAGAAATGGTTATTCTGTGGTGAACGGATACGTATATCGGTAGTTGTAAGTAGGATAGTAAATGATCGTTGAATCAGATTCGAAGAATGTACAGTGTAACTTATTAATGTGAATTCTAAATATTCCTCGGGTACTACCCACCCGTTAAAATATTTTCATCATTAACAGTTTGTACAAAAGAATTTTTAATTACAATCTTTATGAAAATATACTTGCATATATATTTTCATCGGATGTAATCATGGATTTAATGAGTCAAAAACTCATCTGATTTACCGTTAATACTAGATTACATAATCTCTAAAACTTTAGAAATTACATATTCACCATGTCGAACGAGGAAAAATGAGGTAGAATGATACGTAAAGCGAAGATAGCCGATGTAGATCGATGTGTAGAACGAAGTTCATACTCGAAGTACAGATGGTGATATTGAGGCGTGTAATGTTGATATTCGAGGTACAGATTGTGATATTGAGAGTTACGGCGCGGTTATGGTTTAAAGATGATAAGGGTACTGTCGACGTCGATGATGGTGGTACTGATTATGCTGCTGGTGGTGCTGCTGGTGTTCGTAACCTTCGCACCAGATTCTCCAAAACCATTACTCAAGCACGTAGTTCGTTAACTTCTTATTATGCCGGGATGATTGGCGGTTGGATCGAGCGGATGAATAAAATTCGAAATATGGAATAGTATGTAATTGTGACGAGATACTCGGAAAAGAGGAGAGAAAATGGTTTCCCGAACAGGTTCGCCGGTAAGTGTTTTAGGTTCATCGCCAAGAGACAATTTGGGAAGAATCTTTGACATGAAATGATTTTCGAATATAGAATGATATTCTAACTTCATAGAGTATCTATAATAATAAAGATTTCGTAGCCTACAGAGGATTTTACGACATATGACAAGCAAGTCTACAGATGCGCTAAGATATGAATTTTTGTCTATACACTATCGATGCACTAAATGCAGTAAGACGTGTCTAGACTAAAGAATGATAAGCAGACAATTCCCTAAGGATGATAAGCAGATGGTTTCCGACTAGATACGATAAGCAAAACTTTTGACATGTAACCACGGTCGAAGTCCAGACTCACTAATGTATCCTAACAACTACCAGTTAGACACACTAATGGGAGGCCTGGTTCGCTAAGACCAACGCTCTGATACCAACTGTAGAAACCCGAACTAATCCATCCGGACGGAGTCTTCAACAGTTGGTTCCATTGCGATGATCGACTCCAAGTAATGTCTTTAATATGAGCAAATGCACAGCGGAAGACTTAATTCGTACCTGAGAATAACATGCTTTAAAACGTCAACATAAAGTTGGTGAGATATATAGGTTTGATGCTAACAGTGTTATAACTATGTACCACAAGATTTCATATGTAAATATTTTAATAAAGATATTCTAAGTGGTTGAGCACTTGGTAACCATACTTAACATTTAATCACGTCGCATATTCCCTTTATTATGAAATCTTACTACACTGTACCAAGTATAGTCACGAAACGAAGTACTGTGCAACCGTTGAATACTGGTCGTCCAGTCCGGTTGGGGTTGTCAGGCCCGATAGATCTATCAACAGGATTCGCGTTTACAATACCGCTGTAAATAATAGTTACCAAGCTACAGGGAAGTATGCCAGTGGTACAACTCAACGTAGAATATATTTTTCAGTTACTTGTGTCCATAACGTAAAACATAAAATACATGTATTCTCATCCCGAAATATTTAGAGTTTAAAAGTGGGACTATATACTCACCAAATGTATTTTGTAGTAAAAATACATATAACATCTTCGATCAATTATAAGGTTGGCCTCAGATTCACGAACCTATATCATGTATATATATATATTAACACATAATAATATTCAATATATATATTGATTTTGATTTTAGTAATATACTTGTGATATTAAATTTTATATATATATTCTATTAAATTATCATAATAAACTATTATATACTTTATTAAAATATTTTGGATAAGTACTTAATATTAATATTTTTAAACACTCATAATTTTTAATATGATAACATTTATAATAATTTCGTGTTATATTAAAACATAAATGAACAAAAAGTATTCTATTAGTAAAAATAGTATACTTATTATATATATGTACTTTTATATATTTAGAGTTTATTTTTATAATATCTATCTTTTACTTTAAGATCATAAAAATACAATTATATTTTATATACGAAATATAATTAATACTAAAGTTATAGTTGGTAACATAATATAATAATAATGATAGAATAATACTAATTTTTAATAAAAAAAAAAATATAATGATACTTTTAGTAATAATGATTATAATAATAGTAATACAGATAATAATAATAAGTATAATAATAATTTGCTACTAATGATAATAATGATAATAATTTTTAAAATAAAAATACTAAAAAAAATAAAACTACCTTTAAAGCTTTTCCCAAAAATAATGCCTCCGAAAAGTCTCGAACTCGAGACCTCTTTATTAAACACAAACACCCATAACCATCTCACTGCTCCTATTTTTCTGTTTTAACTTACACCCTTAAAGCTTTTATCCTATAATTTCGGCCCACTTAATAAACTTGGTTCTCGGCCCATGTAATTAATCTCGGCCCATGTAATTAATCTCGGCCCATCAGTAATACGGCCCAACAACAATGCTAGTCCATGAAAGTCCAATTACTAAGTCTAGTCCAATTGTATTTATGAAATTGAATGGGTGTGGGGTTCGATTTCCTTGTCATACCCAACTGGAACTTGTATACAATAATTGTTATAGGTTATTTAAATTTATCAAGTTGTTGAGGGTGGGGTATATGTCGGCCAAAAGAAAAGGAATTAGACCAAAATTTTAATCACCACTCATCATTTATATTTATCATTTTATGTATTAAGTATCTTCATCATTTTAATTAACATCACAGTACCCATTATCCCTATCAATTTCGCTTGGATAGAAATGATAATAGTAGGAACGTAGCTGCATAGTAGGCGTCACATAGCAGTAGCTGAAGCAATTTCGATAGTAGAGGTCTTTGTTCCAATTATACGGTTCACAAGTGATAGTTGTCGAGTTGAAGGATTATAATGATGGTGTTCTTGGGTTGATAAAGGTGATGGCTTTCGGAGAAGAACAAGAACAAAACCGAACCAAAACAGCAACAAGGCTTTGTTAGATGAGTTTAGGCGGGGAAAGTTTTGGAGGTGAAGTGGTTAATGATGGTTCTTCTTGGTTGTCGATGGGGTGAGGTGATTATGGTTTTGAGATGGTTTAAGGTGAATGATGTAGGGTTGGTTTAGTTGTCAAAACAAAAACAGAACTAATAGGTCGAGTAGGTGGGTTTCATGGTGACGGTTGAGTGCTGCTTGTGGTGGTGGTGGAGTGGCCGAAGTAGGTTGAGTGTGGTGGTCTCGGTAGTACCCTGGAGTGGTTGCTACGGTGGTAATCGTAGTGATTGTCATGTGTGGTAGTTATAAAAAAAAATAATGAATCTTGAAAGAGGTTAAAGGTGTTATAAGGTGACGGTTAATGGTGGTGATGAAGGTTGTCGAGAAATAATATGAAAACAAGGAAGGTGGTTCATGGTGGAACTATGGTGGCAGCGTTTCGTTGAGGTGATGATGAGGGTTCACGGCTAAAATTAAATAAAAGAGTAGATAGAGAGCTAGAAGAGAGAGTAATAGTGTGATGGTTGATAGAAGAAGAAGTAAAAAAAAAATGGTTACCTCTCTGATGCATTCTATATACATGGATATATATATTAGATTAGATAATGGCTTAAGTAAAAAAAATAGTAATATTTATAATATAATATAGTAATATAAACATATTGAATTTACTTAGCAGCCTCATATTTGGAGGTTTATGTATCGACATGGAATTTCATCTAGAAAAATCACAAGCAGATAGTGAAATTAATTTTGTAGTTTTTCTGATTTTTATATATATCAATTTTAACAAATATTGATAATTAATGAATATATAACAATAATAATAATAATAATAATAATAATAATAATAATAATAATATAATAATAATACAATATGTTAAAATAATATCAATAATAGAAATTAAGAAATCAATCCCACATGCTTAGATAAAAATAGTCAAGGTAACATCTATATGTGTTGATATGTGTACATTAATTATTTTATTTCAAGTCATGCTCAAATGTGTCTATCAAATTCTGGCCTATTTCATAGTTACATGGGTTAATAAAAGGCTCATTTAAGACTTTAATTGTTCAAAGCTTAATTTGTTTAAAACAACAGTTAAGGTCCATGTCAAATTAATATTAATCAAGACCATATCTAATACTTCGTTAACGTTATCAATTAATAAGTATATATCGTATATACACATAATGTTCGTTAATCGTCAGACATGGTCAAAGGGTATTTGATTACATGAATATAGATTTCAAACTTTCTAGACTCAACATTACAGGTTTTTGCTTATCGTGTCGGAAACATATAAAGATCAAAGTTTAAATTTGGTTGGAAATTTCCGGGTCGTTACAGTAAACCAAGGCAATACTTGGTTTTTCCGAGATCTTTCATTTCAAATTCTTTCTTTAGAAGTTGAATGGCTTCATGGATCTCTTTATTTGTACCTATGATATTAAGATCATCAACATAAACAGCTATGATCACATATCCGGATGTTGTTTTCTTAATGAAAACACATGGGCAAATAAGATTATTGGTATACCCTTTGCTTATCAAGTAATCACTTAATCGTTTATACCACATGCGACCCGATTGTTTCAACCCATATAAAGACCTTTGTAACTTGATTGAGTACATTTCTTTGGGTTTTGCATTGGTTGCTTCTGATACCTTAAATCCTTCAGGTATCTTCATATATATATCACTATCAAGTGATCCATAAAGATAAGCAGTCACAACATCCATGAGATGCATTTCTAAATTTTCAGAAACTGCCAGGCTGATTAAGTATCTAAAAGTAATTGCATCCATAACAGGAGAATAAGTTTCCTCATAATCAATTCCCGGTCTTTGAGAAAAACCTTGAGCTACAAGTCTAGCTTTATACCTTGTAACTTCATTTTTCTCATTTCTTTTTCGCACAAAAACCCATCTATATCCCACAGGTGTCACATCTTTAAGTGTGAGAATGATAGATCCGAAAACTTTTCTTTTATTGAGTGATTCAAATTCAGCTCGTATTGCTCCTTTCCAATGATCCCAATCATGTCTATTTTGACATTCCATGACAGATTTTGGTTCTGGATCATCATCATCATTCATGATGTCATATGCAACATTATATGAAAATATCTCATCAAGATTTTTCATTTCATTTCGGTTCCATAATATTTTTGAATGTGCGTAATTGATTGAAAATTCCGTATTGACATCATCAATCTCCTCTGCAGAAGGAGTATTGATTTGTAGTTCTTCTTGAACACTTTCTTTTACCTCATTATCAGCTGATTTTCTTTTCCGAGGATTTTTATCTTTGGAACCAATTGGTCTCCCACGTTTCTGGCGTGGCAAAGACTCAAGAATAACATTATTGCCAGTTTTTGGAATTTCAATTCGAGCTGGAGCATTTGCTGCTGGTATATATGATTTAGTCATTCTTTTTGTATCTGTAAATGCATCAGGCAATTTATTTGCAAGTTCTTGCATATGCATTATTTTTTGAACTTCGATCTCGCATTCTTTTGTGCGAGGATCAAGATACATTAATTGAGGTTCACACCATGAAACATCATTTTCTTTATTTTTTATTTCTCCCTCTAATCTAGGGAATAATGTTTTATTAAAGTGACAATCAGCAAAACGTGCTGTAAAAACATCACCCGTCATGGGTTCAATATATCTTATTATTGAAGATGTTTCATATCCAACATATATTCCCATCCTTCTTTGAGGACCCATTTTAGTGCGTTGTGGTGGTGCGATAGGGACATAAACCGCACAACCAAATGTTCTAAGGTGGGAAATATTTGGCTGATGACCAAAAGCAAGTTGCAAAGGAGAATATGTATGACTTGCGCTTGGTCTAATGCGAATCAATGATGCAGCATGCAAAATCGCATGGCCCCATACAGATACTGGGAGTTTTGTTCGCATTATCAATGGTCTAGCTATTAGCTGCAATCGTTTAATTAATGATTCAGCTAAACCATTTTGTGTATGCACATGGGCAACGGGATGTTCAACAATAATCCCAATATACATGCAAAAGTTATTAAATGCTTGAGACGTAAACTCACCGGCATTATCTAGTCTCACCCTTTTAATAGTATAATCAGGGAAATGTGCTCTCAATTTAATAATTTGAGCAAGAAATTTTGCAAATGCCATATTTCGACTTGATAATAGATAAACATGAGACCATCTACTAGATGCGTCTATTAGAACCATAAAATATCTAAATGGTCCACATGGTGGATGAATTGGTCCACATATATCACCTTGAATTCTTTCAAGAAACATTGGTGATTCTTTTTCAACCTTAAGAGGTGATGGTCTTATTATCAACTTTCCAAGTGAGCATGATGTACATGGGATAAGTGCATCATGAGGGATCCTTTGATCCTCCAATGGATGTCCATGTGTATTTTGTATTATTCTTTTCATCATTGTTGATCCTGGGTGACCTAATCTCTCATGCCACAAACTGATCATTACAGGATCACATAATTTTTCTTTAACTACCACATTTACTTCAGGTACATTTATATGTGTATAATGTAAACCAGAATGAAGTCTTGGTAGTTTTTCAATTACACGATTCTTATCAGTGATACTTAAATATTTTTCATTTTCTGTTGTCACTGACTGATAATCATATCCATTTTGGTATATGTCAGAGAAACTTAACAAATTTCTCTTTGACATGGGAGAAAATAAGGCATTATTTATCAGAAAATTCGTACCATTTGGTAACATGAATTTTGCCTTTCCCATTCCTTTTATTAAGTTCACAGGACCTGATATAGTATGTATAGTTCCTTCCGTTGCTTTCAAGTCTGTGAAATATTTTTTAGATTTGAGTATGGTGTGAGTGGCACCACTGTCTGCAATACAAATATCTCCACCATTTGACTGATTTTTTACTCCAGCAGTATACATCATGAACTTCAAAAAAAATATGAGAAACAAATAATGAGTATATAATTCATCAATATATTACATTCAAAACATGTTACAAACGATAGCACATAATAAGGAAATATGTAGTAAACTAGATATGGTGTAGATTGAAAATCTACAACCATTTATTTAACGAAAACATATAATAGGATATCTATATATATATATATATAGATATTAGAAATTTATTCATTAAAGTAGTCACAAGTTGGCTCAGTGATTTTTGCATCAAGGTCATCCACAAGATTTGCTTCTTTTCCTTTTCCCTTTAGGGATTCTTGATACCGATTAACAGAATGCTGATTTGTTCGGCAGTTTTTAGACCAGTGGCCAATTTTACCACATCGGTAACAAGAATCTTCAACATTCTTTGAAGAGCCTTCTTCAACATTGTGATTTGTGGGATTGTATGGTGTTTGGATTTTATAATTTTGTGGATTATTATTTCTTTGTCCACGACCACGACCACCACGACCACGACCACCACCACGACCATTACCATAAGGATGATTTCGAACATAGTTATGATTTTTATTATTGTTATGGTAATTTCCATGATGATGGTTTTGGCCAATATGGCTACGACCTCTTCCACGCCCTCGTCCATGTGCATTTCTTCTTTTATTATTATTATTATTATTATTATTGTTAATAGCATTAGCTTCAGGAAATGCTAGCGCACCGGTAGGACGAGATTCTTGATTTTTCATCAGTAATTCTTTATTAACTTCTGCAACTAAGAGATAAGTTTGAAGTTTGGAAAAAGTTTTATAATTCTGCAATCTTAAATTTTCTTGCACAGTTATATTTGCAGAATGCATTGTGGAGAAAGTTTTCTCCATCATATCAGCATCACTTATTTCTTGACTACAGAATTGAAGCTTTGAACGGATCTTGAACATGGCCGAGCTGTATTCACTTACCTTTTTGAAATCTTGGAACCTTAGATTTCTCCATTCTTCCCTCGCAGCTGGAAGTAATATTTTCTTTTGATTATCGAATCTACTCTTGATACTTTCCCATAAAACATGTGGATCTTTGATAGTGAGAAACATATGTTTTAAGGTGGTATCAATATGTTTGCGAATAAAAGCAATTGATTTTAATTTATCTTGATCGGAACAAGTATTATTTTCTTTTAAAGTTTCTAGAATACCCAATGATCCAAGATTTATTTCTACGTCCATAACCCATGATGTGTAGTTTGTTCCCGATACGTCTAAGGCATCAAACTCAAGCTTTGATAAGTTTGACATTTTCTATTTTCAGAAAGATGAACAACATAAATCATAATCATAATCATAATCATAATATTTTTTTTTTCGTAGATAAATAACAACATGCAATTAGAATTAGTTTAGATTCATAAGTAGTAAACAAAGGAATAATGGTATGATTACAAATAATAAAATCATAAGGGAATATAGGTTCATATTATATTATATTATTAATGATATTATTATAATATATATTAAGTTATAATATATATTATTATAATATATTTTTCTTATTTTAACCTTTAAGATTTACTTTTAATAAAAATACAAACTACTTTTCTTATTTTAACTTTTAAGATTTACTTTTAATAAAAATACAAACTACTTTTTTTATTTTAACTTTTAAGATTTACTTTTAATAAAAATACAAACTATTTTTTCTATTTTAACTTTTAAGATTTACTTTTAATAAAAATACAAACTACTTTTTTTATTTTAACTTTTAAGATTTACTTTTAATAAAAATACAAACTACTTTTTCTATTTTAACTTTTAAGATTTACTTTTAATAAAAATACAAACTACTTTTTTATTTTAACTTTTAAGATTTACTTTTAATAAAAATACAAACTACTTTTTTTATTTTAACTTTTAAGATTATAAATTTAAGAATAAACATTAGTATGCATGAAATAAATAATGATTAATTGCATAAGTAATCATAAATGTTAGATAACATATAAAGACCCCATCGTATTCGTATTGATCGGAATTAATCTCGACCCATGGTACCGTGTTGTCAAATGACGTGTTGCGTACATAAAGTACCGTGTTGTCAAATGACGTGTTGCGTACAATCATGAGGTCTTATTAACATAAATATAAATGTTAGTGAAGTTAATAAGAGTTAGATTACAGAAAATATAATTCAGGTGGTATAACCGACCATATATAACTTAAATAACATAAATATAAATGTTAGTGAAGTTAATAAGAGTTAGATTACAGAAAATATAATTCAGGTGGTATAACCGACCATATATAACTTAAATAACATAAATATAAATGTTAGTGAACATAACTGTAAATGTTAGATAACATAAATGTAAATGTTAGTATACATAAATAAATGTTAGATAACATAAATGTAAATTAGGCGACAGTGTCGACCATATATCATTTAGGTGGTATAACCGACCATATATTAGTTAGGTGGCAGAGCCAACCATATTTAGTATAAATGTTGAGATAATCGTGCTGATAACGTGTTATAATTCAGTAGGCTTATAACTACCTTTAGTGGTTCTTGACTGTAGAAGGTATATAGAGATAGAGATACTGTAAAACGGAGAAAACAAAGGTTGAACAAAAGGTATGAGTAATTGGTTTTTTATTTATAGAAAAATGTACAATGAGAGTTTGGTGGCATTTGGAATCTAGAGAGAGAGAGAGTGTTTTTGTTAACCAAAAAATACATACAATAAACTCTAACTCAACACACCTATTTATACTCAAAAACAAATATACTATGCAATATCTATAATAATAATAAAATTATCATCCAATTATTACTTTTATAACAGAAATTATATTGTAATCTAAACATGGATTATTTGTTATTTTTGGTTCCTTATTTCTGGGTTAAGTAAACTGCAGGGACCTTGGAGTCATTTCTAGAAGTTAAGTTTAGTGGTCAAAGTGAAAACAAGCAAACTTTGTTGCTGGACTTCAAGAGTGAACCAGAGGGGGCTGAAGTGAAAATTAAGTTATTATATAAGTTTATTTATTTTTAATTTAATCATTATTGATCTGTATCTGTTTTCTTCTCCTTCGATTGTTCTCTCAAACCCTATTAGGGTTTCATCCTGTATTGATTCGATTACTGCTACTGTAAGTATAAACAAGTTCAAATCTGTTGAACTTGTTTGTGAGTGACTGTGTGAACCATTATTTAGTTACAATATTTGATTGTAATTAGGGTTTTTTGGTTTATTGTAATTTCTCAACTTCCTGTCATTGGAAGATTTACTTTCTGTTATTGGAAGATTATTTCACTGTGTATTTGTTCATGGTATCACAGCGGCAAGGTTGATATCATCTGATTCTATGATTGGTTGATTTCTAATTTTCAGATCTGAAAATTAGGGTTTTTGTTCTTCGATTTATCTTCTTTCAGCCCGTTGAAGGGAAAGGTTTAATTCACTATGTTTGGGTTCGATTGTTGATACCTGTGGTATTGTGGTTCATTGATTCACAAAATTAGGGTTTCGTTTCAAAACCCTGAAAGTGTTCTTCCGCTGCTACTGTTTAGATTCTTCTTTGTTCAGATCTTCAAAGGGGAGTCTCGCGTTTATTTGTGCTTTCTTTTGCTATTACCCTTGACCAGATCCCTACGCCCAACTCTTGATCTAGATTCTAGAGATCTATGAATACCCGATCAAGCGCAATAAGATCTTGACTTGTATTATTTATGTAAATCATCTATACAGGTTGCTTGGCTAGTATCCAGTCCATTGGGGTTTGTTTTTCTTTCCTTACAGGTGTATGAACAGTGGATTTGTTGTGGGTATTTGTTTGCTATTTGATTAAGTTTATTTTGCATGCTTAATTTGTGTTAAAATTATTGGTTTATCAGTTCTTGTACTTGATTTCTGCTTTTCTAATTGAATATTTCTTGTTTTTTATTCTGTATTTGTTTCCTGATTAACATGGCTAGTGATACTGAGTCATATACTAGTGTTACTAAGATTAGTAAACTTGAGTTTAATGATCCTTTGTATTTGCATCCAAGTGATACATCTGGTGCTTCACTTATAACTCAAAAACTTAAGGGTACTGAAAATTATAATGTGTGGTCATGTGCTATGAAACTTTCATTACAAACAAAAAATAAATTAGGATTTATTAATGGTTCTTGTCTTAGGTATGAGTATGAAGATGATGATGTGTTACTTAGTCAATGAGATAGATGTAATTATGTGGTTCTTACCTGAATTTTATTGTCTTTGTCCGAGGATGTTTACAATGGTCAAATCTTCTCTAAAACTGCTGAATCTGTTTGGTGTGAAACTGTGAATTAAAAGAAACCTATGGTAAAATTGATGCTTCTGTTATATTTAATCTATATCAAAAAATTAATTCATGTAGTCAATCTGGTCAGTCTTTATCTGATTATTATCATAAGTTGAATGCTATGTGGAGACAATTTGATGATATGATTAAAATTGATGATATGGTATCTGCAAATAAGTCATTTCAAGAACATACTCAAATTTTAAAACTTATGCAATTTTTAATGGGTCTTGATGATGTCTATGTGCCAATTAGAAGTCAAATTCTTACTTCAGATCCCGTTCCCTCTGTTAAAACTGCATTTTCTATCATATCTATGGATGAATCTCACATAATGCATTCTACATCTAGTTCATATGTTAATAAAACACAATCTTCTGCTTTTAATGCTAAAACTGCTAATTTTGTTAATAGTAATAATCATACTAATAACAAGAAAAAAAATATAAGAATCCACCATTAAAATGCATAAATTGTAACATGCTTGGCCATACAGTTGATAGGTGCTATGAACTAATAGGTTATCCACCTGGATATTTTAAAAAACCTTTTAATCAAGGTGCACCTAGGATTAATAGTAATAATTGTGTTTCTGATAATGTGTGTGCTGATAGTTCATTTGTTCAGCTTACTAGTGATCAAATCATGAAGCTTATTAGTCTTGTTAATGAAAAGCCTATTTCCTATCATGCCAATGCCAATATGGCAGGTAGTTTTCAAAATAATAATGTTTTCTTTAACATAGATTTTAATAAATTCTTTTCTGCAAACTGTTTTCATATGAATCAATTTTATCAAAAGGTTGGATTATTGATTTTGGAGCTAACCAGCAAATGGTGTCTAATTCTTTTAAACTTGATAATGTAGTTGATGTCAGTGATTTAAATTTAATTGTTAACCATCCTAATGGTACTGTTGCTAAGATCTTACAAATTGGTAATCTAAAACTTTCAGATAAAATTCAACTATTAATGTGATGGTTATTCCACAATACAATGTTAGTTTACTGTCTGTCAATAAGTAAATTAAAGATTGCAATTTTGTTGTAAGTTTTGATTTTAAAAGATGTTACATACATGATTTAATTCAAAAAGGTTGATGGGGACTGTGACGATCGCTCCAAATCCATATGGACGAACACGTCATTAATCGATTTCATTGCGAGGTATTTGACCTCTATATGATACGTTTTGTAAACATTGCATTCTTTTGAAAAGGCACACCATAAATGAATATTTAAATCAAAGGTTTTCGACATCTGATGATATCTACATATAGACAATCATCGTAAATAATAGTTTACAATGGTACTTCCGTTGACAATGCAGTCAAAATAAGATACACGGTGATGATTTGGTGAATGCAACGTTTTCTTGAAAAATATGTCATGTAAGACTCCATGCACATAGGTTGTCTAACATATATGCAAACAGTGGAAGACTTCTAGGGAACCTGAAAATAAACATGCTAACAAGTGTCAACACAAAGGTTGGTGAGTTCATAGTTTTAATGTTTTGCATAATCTGTACATAAAGGTGGATCACAAGATTTCAGTTGTTTCATCCAGAAATGTTTATCAAAATATTCTACGAAATTGAGCACCCTGGTAACTAAACTTAACGTATATATAATTTGTACCCTTTGTATAATCATCTTAATAATACACGCAAACCAACGTGTACGCTTCTCAAATAGCATACGTCCGTTAAAAGGCTAGCGCTCTAGCTCGGACGGGGATATCAAGCCCTATGGATCCATATACTACTACTCGCGCCCACCAGTTCTTATAACTTGCAGTTACTAGTTACCAAAGCTAAAGAATTTTCGGTTCAAACTCGGTGTAGAATTTAGTATGCACTTGTATCCATTGCGTTTAAAATAAAGTGCATGTATTCTCAGCCCAAAAATATAGATTGCAAAAGCAATTAAAAAGGGAGCGAATGAAACTCACCTTAGCAGCACATAAAGTTGTTCGCCGAAATGTGACCGAAACTCGGAATACCAAATAATCGTAGATCTCAACCTAGAGAACATATGTTGGTCAATAAATGTCTATCAAGCTAGGTCAGGTCATAGTGTATCACAATCCTAATGCTCGAGACCGACATACAAAAGTTATCAAAAGTCGTTTCAAAAAGTCAATCTGACTCAATACTATAGTTGAATGATCATGGCAATCGAAACATTTTAACATTTCACATAGCTTCCCAATTCTTGTAAAATTAAACTATAGTTTTTATAAGGCTTTAAAATATGATAAAACAGTCAATTTTGACAATTACTCAACAAGAAGAGACGTGCCTTATATAGAAATTCATTTACTCGCTTAGTAATATTTGAAAATCCAATTTATCAATCTTATAAACAATTTGTTTAAATATCAATTGCAGATTCAAAAGCAATTCAATTAACATCAATCATAATTCAGTTGACCATAACTTTAAATTCGTTCATCGAAATTACGCGATTTCTAAATGAAAAGTTATTGATTTTTTGCCAGCTTTCCAAAAAACATGCATATCATATACCTTTTATCAGTAATTTATGTATTTGATTTGTGATTCATCATAAACTATTTAACGACGAAATTTAGCATACAAGCATGCATAAACATATATACTCGAGCACTAGACATGGATACACTTTTAATATATAAAAGATAAGATATGAATGCTCACGTATCAATATTGTGATTCAATATTGTAGAAAGTATGTAGACGCAATGAAGATGATAAACACTAGGTTTGACTTGCGAATAATACCCATGAATATTACCCATAACCTCCATAGCTATAACCCATAGTTTCCTTAGCTCTATCCCGCTTAAAAACCATTTTTGAAAGTGACACGCTCATGACCTCGTCGTAGTATTTTATGTATAATACTACTAATAATAAGATTAATAATAATAATAATAATAATAATAATAATAATAATAATAATAATAATAATAATAATAATAATAATAATAATAATAATATTAATTACAGAGGGAGTACGATATAGATGGATATGTGTGTGTGTGCTGAGCAAACTGGCCAATTTATAGAATGTTTATGAATTCTGGCTGCCATACGATCGCATGGGTTTTATGCCTATTTCTCATGCGGTCGCATGGCCCCAAAATCCAGCTCACAATTTTTTTGTTTTCTTGTTTGTCGACATATTATTATTATATATATATATAATATATATAATTTATATTAATTATATATATATTATATTATATTATATTCATGTACATAGTTGACTTGTAATTTTAGGTCCGTTGACTCATACGTTGATACTCGACTCGTGTACCACTTTCGGTTTTTCGAACGTACTTTCGTATGTTTAGAAAACTAGCCTTTTACGTTACGCGACGTGTACCCTTATTAATAATTTGACTTACTCATCAATAAATTACCTTATAAAAAATGTAACTTATAAAATTGAGCGTTGTGGTCATTTGCTTCTATAAATCAGTGACTCGTTGTTTATCAAAATATATTATTTTAAATCAGAACCTTTTTTTTATTTTTATTTTGACTAAGTTAATATTATATTTTTGTAAATATATATATATATATATATATATATATATATATATATATATATATATATATATATATATATATATATACGTATATTTTCCAATCCAATTATAATGGTTCGAGAATCGTCAGGGTTTGGTTAAGGTTAAATGAATGTATGAATACAGTTTACACTTCTTGCGATTCAACTTAACAAACTTTGCTTATTGTATCGGAATAATATAAAGATAAAGTTTAAATTTGGTCAGAAATTTCTGGGTTGTCACAATACCTACCCGTTAAAGAAATTTCGTCCCGAAATTTGATTGAGATGGTCATGGCTGACAATTAATACGTTTTCATGATGCATGCGAGCTGAAAATTAAAGTTTTATCATCAGCGAGTAATATAGATAAAACAATTTGGTCACGCGAAGAGTATAAATGAAGTTATCACAAAGGAGTGAAATGAGTAGGTAAAGTTTCGTCATATCTTTTGACGTAGACATGTTGATTTCCAGAGTTCAAGAGATTTGGAGAAGGTCTTAGTAATAAGATTTGATTCTTCAGAAATCAAGGAAATTAGGATCCGCTTTAAATGCGATCATCTATTTTGATTACTCTGTCGAATATTTCACTATAAATCCACCCACTTCGTTTCCTTACTTTTACCATTCCTATACTCAATTCCCAAATTCAAAAGATTGTGAAAATGCTTAATCCATTTCTGATCCTTGTCCTTATCCTTACTATCGCAACAATTATTCTCCTTTTCCAACTTCTGCCAGAGGAATCTGCTTACTTCTACTTTGCCCTTGGGGTTATAGTGCTTTTAATTTTCCCGTGTCTTTATGTTGCGATGTTTGTAATTTCAGGGTTGTTTTCGGGCTTTATATTTTCCATTATATTTCGGAGCTTCATGCTTTTGTTTTCTCTTCCCGACTTTAAGTCAAGCAAATAATGGTCCAGAATTCGTAGGTATGAATTTCGGAATGAACATAATTAATGTTCTAAGAAAGAAACGGTAATGGCACAATCTGACTTGTCAAATTACCAGAATACTTCAAAAAAGATCGAATCATCAAGAAAAATATTTTCTTGATATGTTTAGAGGTTAAATAGAATGAAAGAGTTATGTAACATGGTTCATGATGAGGGTATAATCTGTGAACCTTTATCACGTTCCATTAGAAACTCAGCATGACTTACTATAATATAATCACATTGATCAAGTGTCATTATATTATATTAACTCATGCTTCAATTCCCAACACTACTTCAAAAACATCCATTTTTTGAAATTTTCAGAAATTAGAAACTAAAATAGTTTCTTTTATTATGTAACACAGATAGCGTGAAGAGATAAATAATTTCGAATAATAATAGTTATGAAGATATCTTCAGAAATATCTAAGATATTTATAATGAAAGATATGATAATATCTTAGAATTTCTAATATCGAAGGATGATGAAGAAGATTTGTTCGTAACGGATTTTGAGTCAGGAGCAAAGTATTCATTAATGACTTCAGCAGATACTGAATCATTTGTATTCTTTGAAGGCAGGTTTAGTCTTTGTGATTTGTCCACAGCCTCCTTCATGGTCTGCTTAATCCGTTTTCAGTTCCAAACCTTCTTTTTTTCTCAGCTTTACCACCATACTATTCTTTATCATCGAACTTTTGACTGTTAAGGTCGTTTACATTTTTTTGCTGCTTCATCAGCATTTTTCCAAAATTCGAAGAACTAGTTTCGCAGTTTGGGTATTTTTCAGAAACTTCACCTTCGAAGTAAATAAGTCTAGGAGATAGACATTATATGTATATATATAACTGTTGGCGTAGAATTGCTGCGAAATTCGAAATACTGATTGCTAATTCCCGGTAGTTGGTATGACAATTACCGTTACAAGATGTGGATGAGTACATGATAGGGTTTCAATGAACAATTATAATGGTTTTTCGGAGAGACTTTAATTCACAGATTAATGAATTTGCTGGTACATTTACTGTTAATGTGGTGGAACATGAAAGGTTCCCCAGTAACAAAAACGTATATGCCAAAGTTACAAGTCTGAAAGGTCGTCCTTGACTGGTTGAACGGTTGATAATACTGGATACTTTGAAAAGGAATTGCAAGGTTATTTTTGGTAAAAACAATGCTAATGGATCTTGCACAGATTTAAAGTCAAAGTATAGCTTTGAAAGATGTAGAGATCTAAGAGTGATGTCACCGGTTCAGAGTTATGACTTGGATTCTGATCCGTCAATATTAGAATATGTAATTGAATTTGTATGAAAAGGATTGTATATCGTTGTGAGCATTGTTAATAATTTTTGAATCAAAGTTGAATAATGTACAGTGTAACATATTAATTACGAACTTATATATTTCCCGGGTATTACCTACCCGTTAAAGATTTCACAATTAATACTTTGTACAAAAGAATTTTTATTACCGTCTTTATGAAAATATATGTATGTATATTTTCTTCAGATGTAACACAGATTTAATGAGTTAATATCATATTAAGCTCATTTAATTTTTGGCTGGATTAGAAATGAATAATCTCTAAAACATTAAAGATTTCATAATCTTCGTGGAGTATTTTACTAATGTAATCAATACTTCGTTATTCAGTTTTATTAATATTTCCTCAGTGAATCATGTTGGTGCTTATGGAACTCTTGCTAACTTCTCAAGGTAAAAATGATGTTTTCTGGAAAGTTTCGAGTATATCTAAAATGAAAATGTAAAATCAATTATGTAATTGAATAATACACTTGGTTTATTATGAAATGGAATTCATTAAGTTGAAACAAAGATTGTAGTTAACAATGGTTAAGTTGTTAAGGAAGGATGTACATCATTGCATATTAGTAATATGAACTAACCGAGTAGTACCTACCAGTTAAGATTCACACGTAATAGCTTAGTACGAAAAGATTTATATATTAAATATACATTAAATTTCTTCAGGGAAAATGAGTTAATACTTCATCGGTTATTGTTGCTGGTATTTCTTGGTAACTATGGTGCGTATGACGTTGATGCTCGTGGAACAGATTGTGAAGTTGAGGTTTGCGATGCGGATATTGTTGGTGGTGGTAATGGTACTGTTGGTGTTGTTGTCAGTGGTACTGTTGATGTCGGTGATGCTGCTAGTGCTTGTAACCTTTGCACCATATTCTCTAAAGCCACTACCCGAGCGCGAAGCTCGTTGACTTCTTCTACTACACCGGGATGATTGGAGGTTCGGACGAGCGGATGAATAAGATCCATAATTTGAGATAGTATATTATCGTGACGAGATACTCTGGAAATGAGAAAGAAAATGGTGTCTCGAACAGGTTCGCCGGTAAGTGCTTTAGGTTCTTCGCCAAGAGGGCAATGTGGTGGATGGAAGGGATCGCCTTCTTCTTGTCTCCAATAATTAAGTAGGCTACGAACCCATCCCCAATTCATCCAGAATAGATGATGGCTAATTGGTTGATCCATTCCGGTTACACTGTCTTTAGAATTCAGGTGAATATCCATATCGAAATAGCTGTCAGAGTTTAAGGAATTTGAACTAGATACGGGATCCATCGTGTATAATTAGGGAGATGATTTTTGATATGAATTAGATTATAGAATTTAGTTTCGTATTCTTCAATACATAATTTACATATGTATATATAATACCAAATTCCATAAATCACGGAGAAATTTTTGGAAGATGTCAAGAAAAGTTTACAGTAACAGATACGCTAAGATATGAATTTTGTCTATACACTATTCATGCAATCAATGCAGTAAAACGTGTCTAGACTAGGAATGATAAGCAGGTAATTTCTGACAAGAAATGATAAGTAAAACTTTTGACATGCAGACACGGTCGAAGTTCAGACTTACTAATGCATCCTAACAACTATCAGTTAGACACACTCATGCAAGACCTGGTTAGCTAGGACCAACGCTCTGATACCAAATGTGACGATCGCTCCAAATCCATATGGACGAACACGTCATTAATCGATTTTATTGCGAGGTATTTGACCTCTATATGATACGTTTTGTAAACATTGCATTCTTTTGAAAAGGCACACCATAAATGAATATTTAAATCAAAGGTTTTCGACATCTGATGATATCTACATATAGACAATCACCGTAAATAATAGTTTACAATGGTACTTCCGTTGACAATGCAGTCAAAATAAGATACATGGTGATGATTTGGTGAATGCAACTTTTCCTTGAAAAATATGTCATGTAAGACTCCATGCACATAGCTTGTCTAACATATAAGCAAACAGCGGAAGACTTCTAGGGAACCTGAGAATAAACATGCTAACAAGTGTCAACACAAAGGTTGGTGAGTTCATAGTTTTAATGTTTTGCATAATCTGTACATAAAGGTGGATCACAAGATTTCGGTTGTTTCATCCAGAAACGTTTATCAAAATATTCTACGAAATTGAGCACCCTGGTAACTAAACTTAACGTATATATAATTTGTACCCTTTGTATAATCATCTTAATAATACACACAAACCAATGTGTACGCTTCTCAAATAGCATACGTCCGTTAAAAGGCTAGCGCTCTAGCTCAGACGGGGATATCAAGCCCTATGGATCCATATACTACAACTCGCGCCCACCAGTTCTTATAACTGGCAGTTACTAGTTACCAAAGCTAAAGGATTTTCGGTTCAAACTCGGTGTAGAATTTAGTATGTACTTGTATCTATTGCATTTAAAATAAAGTGCATGTATTCTCAGCCCAAAAATATAGATTGCAAAAGCAATTAAAAAGGGAGCGAATGAAACTCACTTTAGCAGCACATAAAGTCGTTCACCGAAATGTGACCGAAACTCGGAATACCAAATAACCGTAGATCTCAACCTAGAGAACATATGTTGGTCAATAAATGTCTATCAAGCTAGGTCAGGTCATAGTGTATCACAATCCTAATGCTCGAGACCGACATACAAAAGTTATCAAAAGTCGTTTCAAAAAGTCAATCTGACTTAATACTATAGTTGAATAATCATGGCAATCAAAACATTTTAACATTTCACATAGCTTCCCAATTCTTGTAAAATTAAACTATAGTTTTTATAAGGCTTTAAAATATGATAAAACAGTCAATTTTGACAATTGCTCAACAAGACGAGACGTGCCTTATATAGAAATTCATTTACTCGCTTAGTAATATTTGAAAATCCAATTTATCAATCTTATAAACAAGTTGTTTAAATATCAATTGCAGATTCAAAAGCAATTCAATTAACGTCAATCATAATTCAGTTGACCATAACTTTAAATTCGTTCATCGAAATTACGCGATTTCTAAATGAAAAGTTATTGATTTTTCGCCAGCTTTCTAAAAACATGCATATCATATACCTTTTATCAGTAATTTATGTATTTGATTCGTGATTCATCATAAACTGTTTAACGACAAAATTTAGCATACAAGCATGCATAAACATATATACTCGAGCACTAGACATGGATACACTTTTAATATTATCAATATTGTGATTCAATATTGTAGAAAGTACGTAGACGCAACGAAGATGATAAACACTAGGTTTGACTTGTGAATAATACCCATGAATATTACCCATAACCTCCATAGCTATAACCCATAGTTTCCTTAGCTCTATCCCGCTTAAAAACCATTTTTGAAAGTGACACGCTCATGACCGCATCGTAGTATTTTATGTATAATACTACTAATAATAATAATAATAATAATAATAATAATAATAATAATAATAATAATAATAATAATAATAATAATAATAATAATAATAATAATAATAATAATAATAATAATACGGTTGGGTTTGATATTTTAGGTAATTCGAGTGAGGTCGCTGCCCCAATACTCATGAAGAAATTGGCAGATGTTTATTTCACAAAGGTTACCGCTTCTGCAGAATCCACTTTTTCGTTATCTCCCCGACAATCGGCCTTATGGAAATCACAGCAGGGTGATCACACATCTGCTTGGCTAAGGGCAGTCCCTATTTTGGGATTGGGTCAGACGATGAACGCAAAGACTTACCGATGTGTGTTGTGCTACCGGTTAGGTATTCCTTTGTTCTCTATCTCGACGGCATGCTCTGCCTGTTCAAGGGTTTTTACTGGGGATATTTTCGGGGATCACGCCGTGTCTTGTGCTGGTATGGTGGGTATTAAGCATCGACATAATATTGTTCGGGATTCCCTTGTTGATGTTTGTTATTGATGTCGAACGAGGTGTATATAAAATAGTTATTATTTTACTAGGAAAATACTATTAAATACGATACAATTTTACACAAGATATTTATTTATTTATAGAATGGATATACTTAAACCTTGCTACAACACTTATAGGCAGTGTACCTAATCGTACAGTAGTGTAGTTTTTAGTAAGTCCGGTTCGTTCCACAGGGAGATCTTTAAGCAAAGCTCAACGCTATATTAGTTTACTTTTATAAAAATACAAATATATATATAAGTAATATTATTATTATAAAGGGGGGTTTTTACCGTTTAATGACCGGTTTGTCGATTTTAAGACTTTAGTCGCAGTTAAAACCTAATGTAAAATATAAAATAAATACAAGACTTAAATTAAAGCGTAAAGTAAATAACGATAATGAAATTGCGAATAATAAAAATGCGATAAAAATTAAATTGCGATAATTAAAAAGTACGATAATTAAAAGTGCGATAAAATGAAATAACAATAAATAAAAGTGCGATAATTAGAAGTGCAATTAAATATAAAATAAAGGAAATAAAATATGATATAAAAGAATTATGCTTATTTAAACTTCCGTAATCATGATGTTTGACGTGTTGATTTTAGTTTTATGCCCATGGGTTAATTGTCCTTTGTCCTGGATTATTCAATATGTCCGTCTGGTTTTTGTCCATAACAGTCCATCAGTCATAAATATAAATTGCAAGTGTCCTTGTCAAATTATTATTATACCCGAAGATAAATATTCCAACTAATTGGGGATTCGAATTGTAACAAGGTTTTAATACTTTGTTTAATGAATACACCAGGTTATCGACTGCGTGTAAACCAAGGTTTTACTACTTTGTTAACAATTACACCAATTACCCTTGAATGTAATTTCACCCCTGTTTTAATTATTCTAGTGGCTATTAATCCATTCCCGTGTCCGGTTAAATGAACGATTATTCGTACATATAAATACCCCGCCCATCGTGTCCGATCGAGTGTATATGGTAATTTATAGGGACGCCCAATTGTAAATCTTTATATTAACATTAACAAACTTTCATTTAGTTAAACAAATATAAAGCCCATTAATAGCCCATAGTCTAGTTTCCACAAGTGTCGTTCTTTTGTCCAAACCCCAATTATGGTACAAAGCCCAATTACCCAATTTTAGTAATTAGCCTAACATCATGATTACTTCGTTTTAAACAAGCATAATAATAACTTAGCTACGAGACATTAATATAAAAAGGTTGAACATAACTTACAATGATTAAAAATAGCGTAGCGTTACACGGACAGAATTTCGACTTACACCCTTACAACATTCGCTAACATACCCTTATTATTAGAATTATAATTAAAATTAAAATATAAATTATAAATATAAATATATTACGTATATATTGAGAGAGATTGAGAAAAATATATGATGTAAAATTCGATCAGAATTCGGTTGGCTTTATAGCCAGAAATGAATTTTGGGGCTCCGCGACTCGCGGCAAAAAGCCCTTCAAACTCCGCGAGTCGCGGAGAGGTATTTTCAATTTACTCCCTTGGAGTTTCTGGCTGCCGACAGTTTTAAATATATATATATAATATATATATAATTAATATAATTAATTATATATTATATTATATTTATATACATAGTTAACTTGTAATTTTTAGTCCGTTGCGTCGAGCGTTAAGAGTTGACTCTGGTCCCGGTTCCGGTTTTTTGAACGTCCTTGCGTACAATTTAATATCTTGTACTTTGCGTTTTGAATCTTGTACTCTTGTGATTTCGAGACGTTTCTTATCAATAATTGGAACCTTTTTGATTGTCTTTTGTTCTTTTGAGCTTTTTGGTCGTTTGCGTCTTCAAATCGTCGAATCTGTCTTTTGTCTTCACCTTTTATTATTTAAACGAATATCACTTGTAAATAGAACAATTGCAACTAAAAGCTTGTCTTTCTTGAGGAATAATGCTATGAAATATATGTTCGTTTTTAGCATTATCAAATATTCCCACACTTGAGCGTTGCTTGTCCTCAAGCAATATCGTCTTGAAATACTAGAATCACTTCTTTATTCTTCACACTTTGTACATCAGTGATTTCTATACGGCGGTATAAACAATGGTAGTAACGATATGGTTTACAGTCCCACATGACTATAAAAATTTAGATCCATTAAGGAAATTGGATCTTTATGAAAACATTTGATCTTTTGAAAATTAAATCTAGTTTTTACCCTAGATAAGTTTTCCGGAATAACCCTTTACCGGTGTTTGCAAAATATTTTTGTGGGTTTGGTGGGTTTCAGATTTGAAAATTTTAGCTCAAAACTTGCGGTTTTGTGTCACCCACTTGCTAACCTTGTATTTGGAAAGCAACACGTCCAGTTTACTTGTTCCGTATATTACCTTTCGGCAAACTACCGTCCGGTTGTAAAGGAAAGCGTTGAACAAGCAACTGTTTAAGGCAATGTCCCGTGACATGCTTTTGATTATGGTCTATAACGTGTCGGACGCAATTACTATCCTTGGTAGTAGCAATAGTAAAGCTCACCCTTATAATTTGTCGGTTTGGCACAAAGTCCTGTCTTTGACCATGCTATGCAACCACCGTTCTTACGGTTGACACCCGATTTAGTTCAGGTGACCTAATGAATTCCAGGTGAATTCCTAGGATTTTACGTTCAATGGTAATGAACGCATTGAAAATAGGGTTTTCAGAAAACAAATCGGTTTATAATTTTGATCAAAATATTTTCTCGTTCAAGCTCGAGTTTAGATATCATTGAATTCCATGAGTTTGAATTCTCAATCTTTAAGGTCAATCTCTAGGATTGAGTAATATCAGTCTTAAAAGCTGATTTTTAATCTTTAAGGAGATTATCCTTTCTGGGGATCTGATTCATTAGTCTTATCCAGCTAATTTGCACGGTGCCTCCCCATTGTACGAGATAAATCCTTCTCATGGTTAGGATAAATCTGACCACTTGGCGACCCTGTTTAATGCTGAGGTCCGTGGATTTCTTGCTGATTTTAGTGATGACTTTTCTAGATTTTTCGTCAACCTACAGCTGGTCTGGACGACAACTTCATGACCTAAATCAAGAAGCGCGTGTCTTTTTCGGAAGACTTTACTTCCTTTTAATGATGGAATTGATTCATCGTGTAGATCCATCTCTTCTTTTCTTTCATCGGGTAAAACAGTTTAGTTTAGTTCAAAGCAAAAGTATTTTCAGTTATTTGTTACAAATATATGTGACATATGTTTAAGATAACTTGGTAAATTTTCCCACACTTGGCTTTTTATTTTTCTTTTTATCGTCCTCTATTCCATTTTAAATGAATTTTAACATTTTAGTTTGTTTCTCAATTTATGTCCTTTCCGAGGTAACAATAATTTCGGTGTTTGAAACCTAGTTTTATCGTTCATAAATATGTATAAACATGATTTTAATTCATTTAATTGAAAATTTTGAAAAATTTTACTAGAATTGGGTAGTCAGTATATAAGACTAGGGCTGTTCTTTTTTATCAGAGAGCACTAGATTCTAATACAACTACTGCTTTACTAGTATTTTTAATGGTAACCAAGTGTTTAATATAAAAATTTTTAAAATCCGAAAGAATTTAACCCCTTCCCACACTTAAGATCTTGCAATGCCCTCATTTGCAAGAAATCAGTAACAATTTAAATTATTGAGGGTGATTTGTGTGAAAATGATTAAATTTTTACCAAAGTTTCCAAATATATTGGCGTTTGTTTGCTGAATGATAAATGGTGCACATCATTTGTTCATCCCGTCTTGTTGTTATTTCACATATATTTTGCATCATTGTCGTCAAAATTACTTGCTTTTGCTGAACTTAATGCCAGTCTTTGAAAATGCGTTGTTTTACCCTGTTGTTTACATAAGATAAACTGCAAACATATATACATATTTTTGAAGTTTGGTTTATTACCCCACATTCAAAAATTATTAAAATCTAAGAATAAAAGTTAGAAATTATAAAAATGATTACAATATTAACAAAAATATTAAACATATCAATAAATACAAATTACAAAATAAAAATAAAAATAAATAAACTAAGGATGATATTGGTACCAATAGGGGTTCCACGCATAACCATAAGTGCTATAGAATGCCTCGGCAGGGTCATACGTAGGATATGGTGGCTGCATCTCTATCGACCAAGGAGGGAAGACGGGTTTCGGAGTAGGAATATAGTTTCTACCTATGTGTTGGCAATGCGCTATGATCTGGTTCTGATGAACTTGCCAATCTTCAAATGCTCTCTGTCTAGCATTTTCGTATTCCTGAGAAGCTATAAACCTTTGCATTTCTTGCATCTGGTTCCCCCCTCCTACATTACCTTGTTCCTGGTTTCTCTCTACCTGTGGATGTCTACCATTGTATCGTACTGCGGCGTTATTTCGCCGCTTCAACACTTTCGCACCATGGTATACATTTAAACCTATAGTGTCGCGGGGTTCCGGCTCTTCTACTAATAATCCCCCCCGACTTATATCCACACCGAGATATTCACCAATCAAAGTAATAAAAATACCACCCCCTATTATGCTATGTGGACGCATCCCTCGAACCATAGCTGATAAATAATAACCCACACAATATGGTATACTTACAGCGCTGTGTGGGTCTCGAATACACATATGGTAAAACAAATCTTGTTCATTTACCTTTTCTTTGTTTTTACCCCTTTGTGTAATCGAATTAGCTAAAAACCTATGTATTACTCTTAATTCGGCTCTATCTATATCCAAATAAGAGTAGTTTCCTCCTTTGAAACGGTGGTGGCTTGTCATTTGACTCCACACACCGTGTGTATCAAAATTCTCATCTATTTTCCTACCGTTTAGTATCAATCCTCTACAATCGGCAGACGCTAATTCCTCAGGCGTATATATACGTAAAGCCTGAGCCATGTCCAGTAAAGACATGTGGCGCATCGAACCGCCTAACAAAAATCTAATAAAAGAACGATCGGTTAAACTAGCTACCCGATCATTCAACTCTATACTACATAACAACTCTTCACACCATACTTTATATACAGGTCTGCGTATGGTGAATAAACATATCCAGTCATTAAAAGAAGAATTACCATACCTCTGTACCAGTAATTCCCTAATTGGCCCGGCCAATTCTACAGCTTCCAAGGGTCCCCATTCTATGACCCTTGGTACCTCAACAACCTTGGAATGAAGAGTATGCAAACCCCGTTGATATTTTGGATAATCTATCCAAAGTCTGTCAAATCGCAAGTTCGGGTGCAACTGTTCCAAGTGCATATCTGAAAAGGTCATGACTGGATGAGGTACATCCTGCTTGTAGTAGTTATCTACCTCCTGTTGTTCCAAGTTCTCAGCAGGAGCATGGCGGGCTTGGGATGAAGATTCACCCCTTTCAGTCTGCAAAACACATCAAACACAAATTTTGTGCATCCAAATATGCATTAGTGTCAGCAAAATCATC
The DNA here is from genome assembly GCF_046630445.1 of Rutidosis leptorrhynchoides. Lineage (NCBI taxonomy): Eukaryota > Viridiplantae > Streptophyta > Magnoliopsida > Asterales > Asteraceae > Rutidosis > Rutidosis leptorrhynchoides. Next base: position 217,676,995 of record NC_092336.1, read on the forward strand.
AATCAAAATAGTTACAATGACATTATCAATTTATATCAAACTTAAGCTTATTTTCACATTTTTATCAAATCTACACTTTTTCAAATAAGCATATACGAAAATTTTCGCCAAGTTCATAAGCATTCAACTCAAATAACATGTCAAAATAATCATTACTAGCAAATAAACAAGTCTCAAATGGCATTATCTTTCAAAAATCAAGTTCATGAATTTTGGACTTGAAAAAGTCCACTTTAATTCTCAAAATCATGTTTAGGCTCAAAGTTTGGATCATTTAACTACCTAGACATGTTACACTACTCAATTTAGCAACAATTCATGAAAAAAATCGGCCATAACCTGTTTATATCAAAAAGCCCCAATTTTGCTCAAGAACACAAACCCTAGATTCTAAAGATTTTGAAGTTTTTGGCTTCAAATCATGTTAACAAGCATCAATCTAGGTTATACATGCATAATATACTAACAATTTAACACTAATTACACTAAAAATTAACAAAATTCAAATTATGAAAATATGCTCAAGAACACACTAAAATTCGGATTTAAAGGTGATTTGGGGTGTAATTGTACCTGTTTTCTTGAGTAGTTCCTAGATATCATCCTTCTCAACATGATTGTAGTGAAAAATTTGAAGATTAACGGTGAAAAATTGAGTTTTTGGGATGATTTTTGTGGGTTTTTTCGGGTTTTTTCGCAGCTATTTCGGGTGTTTATGTGTGTGTGTGAGTGATCAGTTCGTGCAGCTGGTTATATTTTTTTTCTGTAATTTTGTCCCTCCGCGAGTCGCGGAGGTTTTAACTTAAAACTCCGCGAGTCGCGGAGTTATTTTTTTTTTTTTTTTTTTTTTTTTATTATAATCTTTAACTTATAAAACAATTAAGAAATTAATTTTAAAATTTTGTTTCCCTTGTTATTTAGGACGAGGTCGTTTCGGATCGATGTCCTAGTCCTTCCCTCGACAAAATTTTAAAATTTGTCTTTTTGTAGCGATTGTTTTAAAAGCTAAGATTTTTGGGTTTTTTTTATGTTTTTGGCATACTTTAAATCAATAAGATTAAAAATAATGATAATAAAAGTTCTCGTCCCTCCCTCGGGTAAAGCAATTTCGGTTCAAAGACCTAGTCTTCAACTTACGACGAATTTTAAAAGTCATATTTTTAACTTAATGAGATAAAGTAAATTTTTGTTTTTAAATTCACACAACATAAATATAAAATTCAAAATTAATATTAAAAATTAAAAATTCACACCAAACTCAAAATTTAAAATGCATAAAATTAAAATTTCATATTTTAAAAATTAAAAAATTCACACCAAACTTAATTTAAAAATTCATATTATAAATTTACACCAAACTTATATTAATTTTTCAAATATTTACAATTTTAAAAATATTGTTTTTATAAAGTTTACAATATTAATTTAAGATTTAAATATTAATTTTAAAAACATGGTAAAAATAAAATTGAAAATCTTTTTGTCTTTTTATTCCACTTTAATCAATCAAATATTATCAAAAATATGCGCCCCTCTTTTCGGTAAAGTAATTTCGGTTCCAAGACCTAATTTAACTCATGACGAATTTTTGAAATATTTTGGGTTGATTGATTAAAGATATTTATACCTTAAGAATAAACGTTAAATTTCGCAGTGATGTAATAAATTTTTGAATGATATCAATAATTTCGGTCGCCAAACCTAATTTTATTTAATACCAATTTAATACTTTTTAGCGAACAAATTAGCGTTTATTATCAAAAGGTTAAAAATAAAAATAAAAACTGTACAGACATACCTGTGAAATAGATTTCTTAGTTATATGATCTTTTATATTCATAAGATAGTCGGTTTAATTGGTCTTCCATGGCTGCATAGGCGTAACCTCGAGCATTCATTGTCTTTTCTTCTAAACATATGAACGGTCCGTCTCTGCATAAAGTAACAAATTCGGTATTTGAATAGGTTTGATTATTTGAACATTTACCTCCATGTGACCATTTTCCGCATTTGTGACATTTTTCTAGGTGTCGTGCTCTTCTTTTCGCTGCGGATTTTGATTTTCCTTTACCAAATTGTAACTTATTATCTTCGCATCTGGATCCTTTTCTAACTCCGTCCATTCTTTCTCTGATTACTGATACTAATTCACTCGGTAGTATGTCATTATTTCTTTTAGTGATCAAAGCGTGTAGCATTAGACCATGGTTTAGTTCACAGGCAGTCTTCATTACGTAAAAACCTAAAAAAAATAAAAATTCAGAATGGGGGGAGAAGACTAGTTCTTTAGGGTCTGCTAGGGAAAGACCATACGTGTTCCATTTTCGAGAACTACACGGAAACAGACAATCTAACTCTAACAGAAATTCATATTATTCTTTAAAGACTTGATTCTCCCCACACTTAGTTAGCTGTGGTGTCGAAATTGTGATTAACTTCGTTGTCGACTTCCATCGGACCCTGTATGTAATGTTTAACTCTGTGACCATTAACTTTAAATTCAATCCCATTTGAATTTATCAATTCTATCGTTCCGTATGGGAAAACTCTTTTGACTATGAATGGTCCAGACCATCTTGATTTCAATTTTCCAGGAAATAGCTTGAATCGTGAATTGAAAAGAAGAACTCTGTCTCCTTCTTTAAATTCTTTTGAACTTCTGATTCTTTTATCATGCCATTTCTTCGTTCTTTCTTTATAGATTAACGAATTTTCGTATGCTTCATGTCTTAATTCTGCTAATTCGTTTAGTTGACTTAATCGTAGACGTCCAGCTTCATGTAAATCAAGATTACATGTCTTCAAAGCCCAAAATGCTTTGTGTTCAATTTCTACTGGAAGATGACATGCTTTTCCATACACAAGTCTAAAAGGTGTGGTTCCAATTGGAGTTTTGTAGGCTGTTCTAAAAGCCCAGAGTGCATCCTCCAATTTAATGGACCATTCCTTCGAATTTGATCCTACGGTTTTCTCAAGAATACGTTTTAAAGCTCGGTTTGTATTTTCAACTTGTCCACTTGTTTGTGGATGATATGCGGTGGAGATTTTATGAGTTACTCCATATCTTTTAAGAACTTTCTCAAGTTGATTATTACAGAAATGAGTACCCCGATCACTTATTAAAGCTTTCGGTGTTCCAAACCTTGCAAAAAGACGTTTTAAAAAGTTTACTACAACTCGTGCATCGTTAGTTGGGAGAGCTTGTGCTTCCGCCCATTTAGATACATAATCAATGGCTACGAGTATATATAAATTATTATGAGATTTTGGAAATGGACCCATAAAGTCAATACCCCAAATGTCAAATACTTCACATACTTGGATGACATTTTGTGGCATTTCATCACGTTGACTTATTTTTCCGGCCCTTTGACATGCATCACAGGATTTGCAAAGAAGGTGTGCGTCTTTGTAAATTGTAGGCCAATAGAATCCAGCTTCATAAACTTTTCTTGCTGTTAGTTGAGGCCCATAATGCCCTCCTGTTGGTCCTGTGTGACAATGGTTTAAAATTTTACTAGCTTCATCTCCAAATACACATCGGCGTATTATTCCATCGGGACAACTTTTAAACAGGTGTGGATCTTCCCAGAAATAGTGTTTTATATCACTGAAGAATTTCTTTCGTCTTTGGTACGATAATCCTTTTTCAAGGAATCCACAAACTAAGTAGTTTGCATAGTCTGCAAACCATGGGATTTCTTTATAATCTATCTTCAATAGATATTCATCAGGAAAGTTGTCTTGTATGGCCGATTCATTTAGAACTTCTAATTCGGGATTTTCAAGACGAGAAAGATGATCAGCGGCGAGATTTTCTGCTCCCTTTTTATCTCGGATTTCAATATCAAACTCTTGTAAGAGTAAGATCCAACGGATTAATCTTGGTTTAGCATCTTGTTTTGAAAATAGGTATCTAAGAGCAGAATGGTCGGTATAGACCACCGTTTTTGCTAGAACGAGATATGATCGAAATTTGTCAAAAGCAAAGACAATAGCAAGGAGTTCTTTTTCAGTAGTTGTATAGTTCGTTTGTGCTCCTTGTAATGCCTTACTAGCATAATATATAGGTTGAAATCGTTTTTCAATCCTTTGTCCTAAAACGGCTCCCATTGCAAAATCACTTGCATCGCACATTAGTTCGAATGGTAGATTCCAATTTGGTGTTATCATGATCGGTGCATTAGTGAGTTTCTCTTTAAGAATATTAAAAGATTTGATACACTCATCTGAAAAGATGAATGGAGCATCCTTTTCTAGGAGTTTATTCATAGGAGTGGCAATTTTAGAAAAATCTTTTATGAAACGTCGGTAAAAACCGGCATGCCCTAGAAAACTCCTAACTCCTCTAACATTGGTGGGATGTGGAAGTTTAGCAATTACATCTACTTTAGCTCTATCCACTTCAATTCCTTCTTTTGAAATTTTATGTCCAAGAACTATGCCTTCTTTAACCATGAAATGGCATTTCTCCCAATTAAGTACTAGATTTGATTTTTCGCATCTAATTAGCATTCGTTCCAGATTAACTAGACATGATTTAAATGTATCACCGAAGACTGAAAAGTCATCCATGAATACTTCCATGCATTCTTCTATCATGTCGTGAAAAATCGCCATCATACACCTTTGAAAGGTTGCAGGGGCGTTACAAAGTCCAAATGGCATGCGTTTGTAAGCAAAAGTACCATAAGGGCACGTGAATGTGGTTTTCTCTTGGTCCTCGGGTGCTATTGGAATTTGAAAATATCCGGAAAATCCATCAAGAAAACAATAGTAACTATTTCCGGCTAATCTTTCCAACATTTGATCTATGAAAGGTAAGGGAAAGTGATCTTTTCTGGTGGCGTCATTTAATTTTCTATAATCAATACATACACGCCATCCTGTTACAGTCCTAGTAGGAATAAGCTCATTTTTCTCATTTGTGATAACAGTCATGCCACCCTTCTTAGGCACGCATTGAACTGGGCTTACCCATGGACTATCAGAGATTGGATATATCAAACCTGCATCTAGCAGTTTAATAATCTCTTTCTTAACTACATCTTGCATATTAGGATTTAGTCTTCGTTGGCGTTGCACATACGTTTTATGACCTTCTTCCATAAGGATTTTATGTGTGCAATACGAAGGACTTATTCCTTTAATATCATGAATCTTCCATGCAATGGCTGATTTATGAGCTTTCAACACAGAAATGAGTTGTGATTTCTCATTTTCAGTAAGAGAAGACGATATTATTACAGGTAATTCAGATTCACCATGTAAATAAGCGTATTCCAAATGGTTTGGAAGTGGCTTTAACTCTAATTTCGGAGGTTCTTCTATCGATGATTTATATCGATATCTGTCTTCTTCTTTTAGCATTTGAATTTCTTCTGTTGTTGGTTCATATCCATTAGCTATAAGTGTAGCTAACATTTCAGCTTCATCAATTGGTTCATTTCCTTCTCCTAAAGAACATTCTCCTGTTCCTTGTAATTCTGGAAATTCTTCTAATAATTCTGCATGTGCATCTATAGTTTGAATATAATAACATGTATCATCTGCAGATTGTGGTTGTTGCATTGCTCTATCAACTGAAAAGGTAACACTCTCATCCTCTATACTTAGGGTCAGTTTCTTACCGAACACGTCTATCATTGCTTTAGCCGTGTTTAAAAATGGTCTTCCTAATATAAGAGGAACTTGAGAATCTTCTTCCATGTCCAAAACAACAAAATCTACTGGAAATACTAAAGTACCAACTTTAACTAGCATGTTCTCCATTATCCCTCTAGGATATTTTATTGATCTATCGGCTAGTTGTATGCTTATTCTGGTTGGTTTCAATTCTCCAAGGTCTAGTTTAGCGTATAGTGAATACGGCATTAGATTTATACTAGCACCTAAATCTGCCAATGCTTCTATTGAACTAAGACTACCCAGAAAACATGGAATTGTGAAACTTCCTGGATCAGATAGTTTTTCTGGTATCTTATTCAACAGCACTGCTGAACAATTAGCATTCATAGTAACAGCCGAGAGTTCTTCCATTTTCTTTCTATTTGAGATTAGATCTTTCAAGAATTTAGCATACCTTGGCATTCCTGAAATCACATCAATGAAAGGAAGATTTACATTTATCTGTTTAAACATATCCAAGAATTTGGATTGCTCGGCTTCAAGTTTTTCCTTCTTCATTTTACTCGGATAAGGAAGTGGTGGTTGATATGGTTTAACATAAGGTTTATCCTTAACTGTGTTATCTTCATTAACCTTTTCAACTACCGGTTCTTTTTCCTTATCCTGATCAGGTTGTGGTTCTTGTGTAGTAGGAATAGTTTCATCAGAAGTTACAGGTATTTCAGGTGGTTTAAGTGTTGTACCACTTCTTGTGGTAATAGCTTTAGCTGTTTCATTCCGGGGGTTAGCATTTGTATCGCTTGGTAGACTTCCCGGTTTTCTTTCACCTATTAACCTTGCTAGGTTACTTACTTCTTGTTCTAGATTTTGAATAGAAGCTTGTTGATTTCTAAATGCTTGAGCATTTTGTTCATTGGTTTGTTTTTGAGATGTGAAAAACTGCGTTTGAGTTTCAACTAGCTTCGTCATCATATCTTCTAAATTCGGCTTTTTATCATCGGTTTGTTGTGGTGGTTTGTTTTGAAAATTTGGTCTTTGCTGATTGTAAGTATTATTGGATACTTGTTGATTGCTAGGACCTTGTTGGTTGTTGTATGGAATATTTCGGTTATAATTCTGGTTTTGATTGTAAATCGGTCTTGGCGGTTGATAATTATTCTGATAATTATTTCCAGGCCTTTGGTTTATGTATGAAATATTCTCTCTTTGTTCCATTGTCAATTCAATATTGAGACAATCTTTTGTCAAATGTGGTCCTCCACACTGCTCACAACTAATTCGTATAGCATGAATATCTTTAGTCATCTTTTCCATTCGTCTCTCGAAAGCATCTATCTTTGCGGAAATGGAATCTAAGTCATGGCTAGAATCGGCTCTAGCTGCTTTAGATGATCTAATGATGTCTTTTTCTTGGTGCCACTCATGTGAGTGGGAAGCAGTATTATCTATAATTTTGTAAGCATCAGTTTCGGTTTTCTTCATAATAGAACCACCAGCTGCTATATCTATGTCTTTTCTTGTAGTGATGTCGCATCCTTGGTAGAATATTTGTACTATTTGACAGGTGTCTAAACCATGTTGCGGACATCCTCTTAACAACTTTCCATATCTTGTCCACGCCTCATATAGAGTTTCATTTGGTTTTTGTGTGAACGTAACAATTTCTGCTTGAAGTCTTACGGCTTTAGATGCAGGAAAGAATTGTTTAAGAAATTTGTCAATTAAAACGTCCCATGTATCAATCGCCCCTTCAGGTAACGATTCCAACCAATCTTTGGCTTCTCCCTTCAAAGTCCAGGGAAATAACATGAGATATATTTGTTCATCCTCCACTTCTCGTATTTTAAATAGTGTGCAGATCCTATTAAAGGTACGTAGATGTTCATTTGGATCTTCCTTCGGCGCACCACTAAATTGGCATTGATTAGTCACCATGTGTAGAATTTGTCCTTTGATTTCATAGTCTGGCGCATTAATGTCTGGATGAGTAATTGCGTGACCTTGGCCAGTGCGTTTAGCTCTCATTCGGTCTTCCATACTTAAAGGTTCCAGATTCTCCATAATTGAATTTGTTGACTCGGTATCACTAGATGCTTCAGATTTAATGGTTCGTTCCTCAACAATCTCTGTTTGAATGATTGGTGGCTCCGGAGGAAAGTTTAATGGTTCAGGATCTATGAACCGTTCCTGAATATTTTCTGGATTCTCAATTGTGAGGTTGGGTTCAAAAAATGGATTATCGGAAATTTGAACTGAAGTACTTGGTCGACTGGATGACGATTCTAAAGAAAAATCAACGGCGGTTATATTTGTTAAACGATGTCTTGATCGAGTTACAGGTGGTTATATTTAACTTCGGGTATAATAATAATTTGACGAGGACACTCGCACTTTATATTTATGACTGATGGACTGTTATGGACAAAAACCAGACGGACATATTAAATCCAGGACAAAGGACAATTAATCCATGGGCATAAAACTAAAATCAACACGTCAAACATCATGATTACGGAAGTTTAAATAAGCATAATATATTTTATTTCATTTTTTCTCGTACTTTTATTTATTGTCATTTCAATTATTGTTATTTATTTTATATTGTTATTTAAATATCGTCATTTACTATACGCTTCGCTTAAAATATAAATCGACAAACCGGTCATTAAACGGTAAACCCCCTTTTATATATTATTATATATAATTATATATATTTTGTACAAATATAGTTGTTTAAAAATATAGTGTGCAATAAGCCCGCTCCCTGTGGAACGAACCGTACTTACTAAAAACTATACTACTCTACGATTAGGTACACTGCCTATAGTGTTGTAGCAAGGTTTAGGTATATCCATTTTGTAAATAAATAATTAAAACTTGTGTAATTTGTAACGTATTTCGTAGTAAAATATAGTACTATCACGTACCCCCACGCTAAAAAGGAACATATATTTCATAGCAATATCCCTCCTAAATAATAGGTTTTCATTTGTAATTGTATTATATTTTCATTGTAATTGTTTATATTAAATAAGTGCGAAGACAAAAGGCGAAAACAACGAATTGAAGACGCAAAGGTCCAAAAAGCTCAAAAGTACAAGATACAATTAAAAAGGTTCAATTTATTGATAAGGAACGTCTAAAAATGACAAGAGTACAAGTTACGAAACGCAAAGTACAAAATATCTCAGCGTACGCAAGGACGTTCGAAAATCCGGAACCGGTACATGAACCAACTCTCAACGCTCGACGCAACGAAAAAAAAAAATTACGAGTCTACTATGTATATAAATATAATATAATATATAAATAATTATAAAAATTATTTATATATTATATATATTTAAATAAAAACCGTCGGCAGCCTTGGATCTTGAACTTGTGGGCTGGTTTTGGAACCTCCGCGACTTGCGGAGCTGGAAGGCCAAAATGGCCGCGACTCGCGGAGCAGTGAATTTCAATTCTGGCTATAAAAGCTCTCGAGTTCTGCATGTAAAAAAAATATAATAAAAATAATAATAATACTCCGTGTGTAATAATAATAATAATAAATATATATATATATATATTATATATATATATAGATTAGTGGTATATTAGATTAGTTTGGGTTATGTAAAAGTTATTTTTACGGGTTTTTAAAGTCGGAGCTCTGTCCGTGTAACACTACGCGATAAATAATCAATGTAAGCTATGTTCTCCTTTTTAAATTAATGTCTCGTAACTAAGTTATTATTATGCTTATTTAAAACGAAGTAATCATGATGTTGGGCTAATTACTAAAATTGGGTAATTGGGCTTTGTACCATAATTGGGGTTTGGACAAAAGAACGACACTTGTGGAAATTAGACTATGGGCTATTAATGGGCTTTATATTTGTTTAACTAAATGATAGTTTGTTAATGTTAATATAAAGATTTACAATTGGGCATCCCTATAAATTACCATATACACTCGATCGGACACGATGGGCGGGGTATTTATATGTACGAATAATCGTTCATTTAACCGGACACGGGAATGGATTAATAGCCACTAGAATAATTAAAACAGGGGTGAAATTACATTCAAGGGTAATTGGTGTAATTGTTAACAAAGTAGTAAAACCTTGGTTTACACGCAGTCGATAACCTGGTGTATTCATTAAACAAAGTATTAAAACCTTGTTACAATTCGAATCCCCAATTAGTTGGAATATTTAACTTCGGGTATAATAATAATTTGACGAGGACACTCGCACTTTATATTTATGACTGATGGACTGTTATGGACAAAAACCAGACGGACATATTAAATCCAGGACAAAGGACAATTAATCCATGGGCATAAAACTAAAATCAACACGTCAAACATCATGATTACGGAAGTTTAAATAAGCATAATATATTTTATTTCATTTTTTCTCGTACTTTTATTTATTGTCATTTCAATTATTGTTATTTATTTTATATTGTTATTTAAATATCGTCATTTACTATACGCTTCGCTTAAAATATAAATCGACAAACCGGTCATTAAACGGTAAACCCCCTTTTATATATTATTATATATAATTATATATATTTTGTACAAATATAGTTGTTTAAAAATATAGTGTGCAATAAGCCCGCTCCCTGTGGAACGAACCGTACTTACTAAAAACTATACTACTCTACGATTAGGTACACTGCCTATAGTGTTGTAGCAAGGTTTAGGTATATCCATTTTGTAAATAAATAATTAAAACTTGTGTAATTTGTAACGTATTTCGTAGTAAAATATAGTACTATCACGTACCCCCACGCTACCACATCAAGTTTTTGGCGCCGCTGCCGGGGACTCGGCAAAACGCTATATTTTTAATTTATTTTTGTATAAATTTATTTTTATATATTTTTAGAAAAACAATATAAAAAAAAAAAAAAAAAAAAAAAACACGTTTTTCAATCTCCGCGACTTGCGGAGGTTTTCTGGTACGGATCACCGCGACTCGCGGAGCCGCCCTGGCAGACCTGACCACGGAACCCTAATCGCATTTAATACGGAGTATATTAATTATTATTATTTTTAAAACCCTAATTAGTTTAATTAATTTAATATTTAGTTTTAATTTTAATTAATTAGTAATAATTAATTTTAATTAGTTTTATTTATATATAAAAATTAATACTATTATAAAATAAATATAAAAATAAGTAATTTTATCACTTTTTGTAATTTGTATCCTTTTATTTAGTGTAATCGTAATATTTTGTATATTTTTCATTCGCAATTAGTTTTAAAATTAGTTTTTCCGTAGTTATTTTATATGTATAGATTCTTAGGCTTTGCCGTAAAATCCCTTAAGTGCTTTTTCTTTAGATTAAAATTTAGGCGCTTTAGAATTTTGCGACGCCGTTTTTCGCTTTAGTTTTAAATAGATTTTAGTGCCTTTAAGTAATTGACGTATTCTGAATAAAATTGCATTTACCTTTAGACCTTTAGGCGCAACTTTTTAGATATAATTTTTAGACTTTTAAGTTACGACGCGCTATTTTCTTATTTTTATTTTTCGACGTTTTTCGACACGCATTCTTTTTCTTTCTTATTTCTCGACGCTTTAGTTTTTAGGACTTAGAAATTTTCTCTATTTCTTATCTAATATCTCAAACGGAAAGAAAAATTATTTAAGTGGTTAAATTAATGGACGTTGACAATTTTCTGCTTCGTAGTAATAGTTGGATTTGTTAGTGGCTGAGTTGTGAGCTTCCGATTTAAAGGGTTCTGGCTCCCTGCTGCATCTTTTGGCTATTCGAAACGTGGACAAAAGCAGAAAAGTCTATTAATTGGACAACTTATATAAGTTTTTCTATTTTTATAACTAATAGGATAATTAGTAAATGCACCACATTGTAGCTAAAATTTGGCCATCGCAATAAAATGGAAAATTTTGAAAACAAGGCTATGGAAACTCTTTTTGATATCCGAAATCAATTAAATCAATACTCTCAAACGAGTGTTGATAAAAATTCATTCGGTCAATCTTGGATCACGAACGACGAAACAATAACTGGTTGTGAAATTTGTGGAGATTATCACTCAACATGGGAATGTTACTATTACGTTCCTATGGAAAATTACGCACCCACGGAACCTGAATGGAACGATTACGAAGAATACAATTCAAATTGGGATTATTCCCAAGAATATATCCAAACTCAACAACCAGAAGACGAGGAAAATTATGTGCCTGAAAATTCTTTAGATTATATAAAAATCAAACTCGAAGAACTCAATGCCCAAAATGAACAAATGAGAGAGTTTGTAAACCGGCAAGCTGAAACTCTATCAGAATACACACCTGTTGATCTGAGGAGTCGTGTGCAAGAAAATCTCATATCATCGAATTTTGATGAATTCGAGAGCTCCGAAATCACCAACTATCCTGATGATACTTTTTATTCAGTTTTACCAATTTCACAACATATCGACACATTAGCCTCTATGGATGAAGAAGAAGTAAGGGAGACAAATTGGTACTCATGGGAAAACGATAACGTTGAAAATTTTACCCCCGAGACCAAAATGGAGGGACTGATAAGGACCGTTAATGAAGAAGAATTTACTTCGATCCCGAAATTCACTATTCAACAACCTTCCAACCCAATATTCTCAATAGACGAGTCATCTACCGAAGATGAACTACGAGCTATAATAGATAATGACACCTCAAATTTCACCCAATTGGGTAATAGAGGTGAAAACTTTGATCCCGAGAATAAACGGAAGGAAATGTTAGGAGTTGTCCACCCTATAGAAATATGTATGTCGGTGTATATCGATCCATTTGACCAAGAACCAGAAAAGAGATATATCCATTTACTAAAAGCTACACTTAAAAAAGAATTAAGTAGTGACGATCGGGTGGGTCTAAACTTTAAACCCATTGATATATTATACACCACCCGAGATGTAAATAACTGGCTCACTATTTTAATTCTTGGAACTTATTCTACCGACTTCACATGTCGTCAGCTAAGTGTGGGGAAGTCTAACCCCACTTAACGTTAAATTAGGGGTTCGGGTTAGTGCATAACTCGTTAATAAAATTGCATGATAATTTAGGGTAAAATACGTATATTCAAAGATTCGCAAACAGTTCAGAAAAGCAACAATTTTTGAAGAAAAACATGTGTGATAAAACAATAAAAGGAATGAACGATGAGGCGCGCCATCTATCATTCGACGAGCTTTGTAATTACAAACTGGGTATTTTTAATTACTTTTCTACACTAATCACCCTCATGAATTTATAATTATAGTCTGATTTCATGCAAATGAGGGCATTGCATGATCTCAAGTGTGGGGAAGGGTTATAAATTCTCTCGGGTTTACACTTGGTTTATTTGCCAAATTTTGTGAAAATTTTTCAAAATTTTCAACTAAATGAAGTCAAAATCATGTTTATATATATTTATGAACGGTGAAAACTAGGTGTTAATACCGAAATTATCGTTACCTCGGAAAGGACATAAATTGAGAAACACCCTAAAACGATTGAATTCATTTAAATGGAATAAAGGAGAATAAAAAGGCAAAGAAAGAAACTAAGTGTGGGGAGAATGTACCAAGTTATTCAATTAAAAACTATCTATCACATGTTTCTGTAAAGTTATTGCAGGTGCTTTTGTTTTGGACTAAATTAACTGTTTTACCCGATTTACTGTAATATATTTGAAAGAAAAGATGGATCTACACGATGAATCAATTCCATCATTAAAAGGAAGTAAAGTCTTCCGAAAAAGACACGCGCTTCTTGATTTAGGTCATGAAGTTGTCGTCCAGACCAGCTGTAGGTTGACGAAAAATCTAGAAAAGTCATCTCTAAAATCAGCAGGAAATCCACGGACCTCAGCATCAAACAGGGTCGCCAAGTGGTCAGATTTATCCTAACCATGAGAAGGATTTATCTCGTACAATGGGGGGGCACCGTGCAAATTAGCTTGATAAGACTAATGAATCAGATCCCCAGAAAGGATAATCTCCTTAAAGATCAAAAATCAGCTTTTAAGCCTGATATTACTCAATCCTTGAGATTGACCTTAAAGATTGAGAATTACAAACTCATGGAATTCAATGATATCTAAACTCGAGCTTGAACGAGAAAATATTTTGATCAAAAATAAAACCGATTTGTTTTCTGAAAACCTATTTTCAATGCGTTCATTACCTTTGAACGTAAAATCCTAGGAATTCACCTGGAATTCATTAGGTCACCTGAACCAAATCGGGTGTCAACCGTAAGAACGGTGGTTGCATAGCATGGTCGGAGACAGGACCTTGTGCCAGACCGAAAAACTATAGGGTGATCTTTACTATTGCTCCTACAAAGGATAGTATTGCATCCGACACGTTAAAAACCATAATCAAAAGCATGTCACGGGACATTGCCTTAACAGTTGCTTGTTCATCGCTTTCCTTTACAACCGGACGGTAGTTTACCGAAAGGTAATATACGGGACAAGTAAACTGGACGTGTTGCTTTCCTAATACAAGGTTAGCAAGTGGGTGACACAAAACCATAAGTTTTGAGCTAAAATTTTCAAATCTGAAACCCACCAACCCACAAAAATAATTTGCAAACACCGGTGAAGGGTTATTCCGGAAAACTTATCTAGGGTAAAAACTAGATTGAATTTTCAAAAGATCAAATGTTTTCATAAAGATCCAATTTCCTTACGGATCTAAATTTTCATAGTCATGTGGGACTGTAAACCGCCTTTCAAATGTGCACTTTGCTTTGGAAACCGAAAGTAAATCGGCTATTTGATTGCAAGTGTCGTTGACCTAAACCCGAGGCAACTGTGGATGACACACCCACCTTTAACCATGGTTCTATCCTTACAATCATTGTTTATACCACCATATCAAAATCACTTATGTACAAAGTGTGATGAATAAAAAAGTGATTCATGTATGTTTTTATTTCAAGTTCTGTATTGCTTGAGGACAAGCAACGCTCAAGTGTGGGGATATTTGATAAGGCTAAAAAGGAACATATATTTCATAGCAATATCCCTCCTAAATAATAGGTTTTCATTTGTAATTGTATTATATTTTCATTGTAATTGTTTATATTAAATAAGTGCGAAGACAAAAGGCGAAAACAACGAATTGAAGACGCAAAGGTCCAAAAAGCTCAAAAGTACAAGATACAATTAAAAAGGTTCAATTTATTGATAAGGAACGTCTAAAAATGACAAGAGTACAAGTTACGAAACGCAAAGTACAAAATATCTCAGCGTACGCAAGGACGTTCGAAAATCCGGAACCGGTACATGAACCAACTCTCAACGCTCGACGCAACGAAAAAAAAAAATTACGAGTCTACTATGTATATAAATATAATATAATATATAAATAATTATAAAAATTATTTATATATTATATATATTTAAATAAAAACCGTCGGCAGCCTTGGATCTTGAACTTGTGGGCTGGTTTTGGAACCTCCGCGACTTGCGGAGCTGGAAGGCCAAAATGGCCGCGACTCGCGGAGCAGTGAATTTCAATTCTGGCTATAAAAGCTCTCGAGTTCTGCATGTAAAAAAAATATAATAAAAATAATAATAATACTCCGTGTGTAATAATAATAATAATAAATATATATATATATATATTATATATATATATAGATTAGTGGTATATTAGATTAGTTTGGGTTATGTAAAAGTTATTTTTACGGGTTTTTAAAGTCGGAGCTCTGTCCGTGTAACACTACGCGATAAATAATCAATGTAAGCTATGTTCTCCTTTTTAAATTAATGTCTCGTAACTAAGTTATTATTATGCTTATTTAAAACGAAGTAATCATGATGTTGGGCTAATTACTAAAATTGGGTAATTGGGCTTTGTACCATAATTGGGGTTTGGACAAAAGAACGACACTTGTGGAAATTAGACTATGGGCTATTAATGGGCTTTATATTTGTTTAACTAAATGATAGTTTGTTAATGTTAATATAAAGATTTACAATTGGGCATCCCTATAAATTACCATATACACTCGATCGGACACGATGGGCGGGGTATTTATATGTACGAATAATCGTTCATTTAACCGGACACGGGAATGGATTAATAGCCACTAGAATAATTAAAACAGGGGTGAAATTACATTCAAGGGTAATTGGTGTAATTGTTAACAAAGTAGTAAAACCTTGGTTTAGACGCAGTCGATAACCTGGTGTATTCATTAAACAAAGTATTAAAACCTTGTTACAATTCGAATCCCCAATTAGTTGGAATATTTAACTTCGGGTATAATAATAATTTGACGAGGACACTCGCACTTTATATTTATGACTGATGGACTGTTATGGACAAAAACCAGACGGACATATTAAATCCAGGACAAAGGACAATTAATCCATGGGCATAAAACTAAAATCAACACGTCAAACATCATGATTACGGAAGTTTAAATAAGCATAATATATTTTATTTCATTTTTTCTCGTACTTTTATTTATTGTCATTTCAATTATTGTTATTTATTTTATATTGTTATTTAAATATCGTCATTTACTATACGCTTCGCTTAAAATATAAATCGACAAACCGGTCATTAAACGGTAAACCCCCTTTTATATATTATTATATATAATTATATATATTTTGTACAAATATAGTTGTTTAAAAATATAGTGTGCAATAAGCCCGCTCCCTGTGGAACGAACCGTACTTACTAAAAACTATACTACTCTACGATTAGGTACACTGCCTATAGTGTTGTAGCAAGGTTTAGGTATATCCATTTTGTAAATAAATAATTAAAACTTGTGTAATTTGTAACGCATTTCGTAGTAAAATATAGTACCTAAACCTTGCTACAACACTATAGGCAGTGTACCTAATCGTAGAGTAGTATAGTTTTTAGTAAGTACGGTTCGTTCCACAGGGAGCGGGCTTATTGCACACTATATTTTTAAACAACTATATTTGTACAAAATATATATAATTATATATAATAATATATAAAAGGGGGTTTACCGTTTAATGACCGGTTTGTCGATTTATATTTTAAGCGAAGCGTATAGTAAATGACGATATTTAAATAACAATATAAAATAAATAACAATAATTGAAATGACAATAAATAAAAGTACGAGAAAAAATGAAATAAAATATATTATGCTTATTTAAACTTCCGTAATCATGATGTTTGACGTGTTGATTTTAGTTTTATGCCCATGGATTAATTGTCCTTTGTCCTGGATTTAATATGTCCGTCTGGTTTTTGTCCATAACAGTCCATCAGTCATAAATATAAAGTGCGAGTGTCCTCGTCAAATTATTATTATACCCGAAGTTAAATATTCCAACTAATTGGGGATTCGAATTGTAACAAGGTTTTAATACTTTGTTTAATGAATACACCAGGTTATCGACTGCGTGTAAACCAAGGTTTTACTACTTTGTTAACAATTACACCAATTACCCTTGAATGTAATTTCACCCCTGTTTTAATTATTCTAGTGGCTATTAATCCATTCCCGTGTCCGGTTAAATGAACGATTATTCGTACATATAAATACCCCGCCCATCGTGTCCGATCGAGTGTATATGGTAATTTATAGGGATGCCCAATTGTAAATCTTTATATTAACATTAACAAACTATCATTTAGTTAAACAAATATAAAGCCCATTAATAGCCCATAGTCTAATTTCCACAAGTGTCGTTCTTTTGTCCAAACCCCAATTATGGTACAAAGCCCAATTACCCAATTTTAGTAATTAGCCCAACATCATGATTACTTCGTTTTAAATAAGCATAATAATAACTTAGTTACGAGACATTAATTTAAAAAGGAGAACATAGCTTACATTGATTATTTATCGCGTAGTGTTACACGGACAGAGCTCCGACTTTAAAAACCCGTAAAAATAACTTTTACATAACCCAAACTAATCTAATATACCACTAATCTATATATATATATAATATATATATATATATATTTATTATTATTATTATTACACACGGAGTATTATTATTATTTTTATTATATTTTTTTTACATGCAGAACTCGAGAGCTTTTATAGCCAGAATTGAAATTCACTGCTCCGCGAGTCGCGGCCATTTTGGCCTTCCAGCTCCGCAAGTCGCGGAGGTTCCAAAACCAGCCCACAAGTTCAAGATCCAAGGCTGCCGACGGTTTTTATTTAAATATATATAATATATAAATAATTTTTATAATTATTTATATATTATATTATATTTATATACATAGTAGACTCGTAATTTTTTTTTTTTCGTTGCGTCGAGCGTTGAGAGTTGGTTCATGTACCGGTTCCGGATTTTCGAACGTCCTTGCGTACGCTGAGATATTTTGTACTTTGCGTTTCGTAACTTGTACTCTTGTCATTTTTAGACGTTCCTTATCAATAAATTGAACCTTTTTAATTGTATCTTGTACTTTTGAGCTTTTTGGACCTTTGCGTCTTCAATTCGTTGTTTTCGCCTTTTGTCTTCGCACTTATTTAATATAAACAATTACAATGAAAATATAATACAATTACAAATGAAAACCTATTATTTAGGAGGGATATTGCTATGAAATATATGTTCCTTTTTAGCCTTATCAAATATCCCCACACTTGAGCGTTGCTTGTCCTCAAGCAATACAGAACTTGAAATAAAAACATACATGAATCACTTTTTTATTCATCACACTTTGTACATAAGTGATTTTGATATGGTGGTATAAACAATGATTGTAAGGATAGAACCATGGTTAAAGGTGGGTGTGTCATCCACAGTTGCCTCGGGTTTAGGTCAACGACACTTGCAATCAAATAGCCGATTTACTTTCGGTTTCCAAAGCAAAGTGCACATTTGAAAGGCGGTTTACAGTCCCACATGACTATGAAAATTTAGATCCGTAAGGAAATTGGATCTTTATGAAAACATTTGATCTTTTGAAAATTCAATCTAGTTTTTACCCTAGATAAGTTTTCCGGAATAACCCTTCACCGGTGTTTGCAAATTATTTTTGTGGGTTGGTGGGTTTCAGATTTGAAAATTTTAGCTCAAAACTTATGGTTTTGTGTCACCCACTTGCTAACCTTGTATTAGGAAAGCAACACGTCCAGTTTACTTGTCCCGTATATTACCTTTCGGTAAACTACCGTCCGGTTGTAAAGGAAAGCGATGAACAAGCAACTGTTAAGGCAATGTCCCGTGACATGCTTTTGATTATGGTTTTTAACGTGTCGGATGCAATACTATCCTTTGTAGGAGCAATAGTAAAGATCACCCTATAGTTTTTCGGTCTGGCACAAGGTCCTGTCTCCGACCATGCTATGCAACCACCGTTCTTACGGTTGACACCCGATTTGGTTCAGGTGACCTAATGAATTCCAGGTGAATTCCTAGGATTTTACGTTCAAAGGTAATGAACGCATTGAAAATAGGTTTTCAGAAAACAAATCGGTTTTATTTTTGATCAAAATATTTTCTCGTTCAAGCTCGAGTTTAGATATCATTGAATTCCATGAGTTTGTAATTCTCAATCTTTAAGGTCAATCTCAAGGATTGAGTAATATCAGGCTTAAAAGCTGATTTTTGATCTTTAAGGAGATTATCCTTTCTGGGGATCTGATTCATTAGTCTTATCAAGCTAATTTGCACGGTGCCCCCCCATTGTACGAGATAAATCCTTCTCATGGTTAGGATAAATCTGACCACTTGGCGACCCTGTTTGATGCTGAGGTCCGTGGATTTCCTGCTGATTTTAGAGATGACTTTTCTAGATTTTTCGTCAACCTACAGCTGGTCTGGACGACAACTTCATGACCTAAATCAAGAAGCGCGTGTCTTTTTCGGAAGACTTTACTTCCTTTTAATGATGGAATTGATTCATCGTGTAGATCCATCTTTTCTTTCAAATATATTACAGTAAATCGGGTAAAACAGTTAATTTAGTCCAAAACAAAAGCACCTGCAATAACTTTACAGAAACATGTGATAGATAGTTTTTAATTGAATAACTTGGTACATTCTCCCCACACTTAGTTTCTTTCTTTGCCTTTTTATTCTCCTTTATTCCATTTAAATGAATTCAATCGTTTTAGGGTGTTTCTCAATTTATGTCCTTTCCGAGGTAACGATAATTTCGGTATTAACACCTAGTTTTCACCGTTCATAAATATATATAAACATGATTTTGACTTCATTTAGTTGAAAATTTTGAAAAATTTTCACAAAATTTGGCAAATAAACCAAGTGTAAACCCGAGAGAATTTATAACCCTTCCCCACACTTGAGATCATGCAATGCCCTCATTTGCATGAAATCAGACTATAATTATAAATTCATGAGGGTGATTAGTGTAGAAAAGTAATTAAAAATACCCAGTTTGTAATTACAAAGCTCGTCGAATGATAGATGGCGCGCCTCATCGTTCATTCCTTTTATTGTTTTATCACACATGTTTTTCTTCAAAAATTGTTGCTTTTCTGAACTGTTTGCGAATCTTTGAATATACGTATTTTACCCTAAATTATCATGCAATTTTATTAACGAGTTATGCACTAACCCGAACCCCTAATTTAACGTTAAGTGGGGTTAGACTTCCCCACACTTAGCTGACGACATGTGAAGTCGGTAGAATAAGTTCCAAGAATTAAAATAGTGAGCCAGTTATTTACATCTCGGGTGGTGTATAATATATCAATGGGTTTAAAGTTTAGACCCACCCGATCGTCACTACTTAATTCTTTTTTAAGTGTAGCTTTTAGTAAATGGATATATCTCTTTTCTGGTTCTTGGTCAAATGGATCGATATACACCGACATACATATTTCTATAGGGTGGACAACTCCTAACATTTCCTTCCGTTTATTCTCGGGATCAAAGTTTTCACCTCTATTACCCAATTGGGTGAAATTTGAGGTGTCATTATCTATTATAGCTCGTAGTTCATCTTCGGTAGATGACTCGTCTATTGAGAATATTGGGTTGGAAGGTTGTTGAATAGTGAATTTCGGGATCGAAGTAAATTCTTCTTCATTAACGGTCCTTATCAGTCCCTCCATTTTGGTCTCGGGGGTAAAATTTTCAACGTTATCGTTTTCCCATGAGTACCAATTTGTCTCCCTTACTTCTTCTTCATCCATAGAGGCTAATGTGTCGATATGTTGTGAAATTGGTAAAACTGAATAAAAAGTATCATCAGGATAGTTGGTGATTTCGGAGCTCTCGAATTCATCAAAATTCGATGATATGAGATTTTCTTGCACACGACTCCTCAGATCAACAGGTGTGTATTCTGATAGAGTTTCAGCTTGCCGGTTTACAAACTCTCTCATTTGTTCATTTTGGGCATTGAGTTCTTCGAGTTTGATTTTTATATAATCTAAAGAATTTTCAGGCACATAATTTTCCTCGTCTTCTGGTTGTTGAGTTTGGATATATTCTTGGGAATAATCCCAATTTGAATTGTATTCTTCGTAATCGTTCCATTCAGGTTCCGTGGGTGCGTAATTTTCCATAGGAACGTAATAGTAACATTCCCATGTTGAGTGATAATCTCCACAAATTTCACAACCAGTTATTGTTTCGTCGTTCGTGATCCAAGATTGACCGAATGAATTTTTATCAACACTCGTTTGAGAGTATTGATTTAATTGATTTCGGATATCAAAAAGAGTTTCCATAGCCTTGTTTTCAAAATTTTCCATTTTATTGCGATGGCCAAATTTTAGCTACAATGTGGTGCATTTACTAATTATCCTATTAGTTATAAAAATAGAAAAACTTATATAAGTTGTCCAATTAATAGACTTTTCTGCTTTTGTCCACGTTTCGAATAGCCAAAAGATGCAGCAGGGAGCCAGAACCCTTTAAATCGGAAGCTCACAACTCAGCCACTAACAAATCCAACTATTACTACGAAGCAGAAAATTGTCAACGTCCATTAATTTAACCACTTAAATAATTTTTCTTTCCGTTTGAGATATTAGATAAGAAATAGAGAAAATTTCTAAGTCCTAAAAACTAAAGCGTCGAGAAATAAGAAAGAAAAAGAATGCGTGTCGAAAAACGTCGAAAAATAAAAATAAGAAAATAGCGCGTCGTAACTTAAAAGTCTAAAAATTATATCTAAAAAGTTGCGCCTAAAGGTCTAAAGGTAAATGCAATTTTATTCAGAATACGTCAATTACTTAAAGGCACTAAAATCTATTTAAAACTAAAGCGAAAAACGGCGTCGCAAAATTCTAAAGCGCCTAAATTTTAATCTAAAGAAAAAGCACTTAAGGGATTTTACGGCAAAGCCTAAGAATCTATACATATAAAATAACTACGGAAAAACTAATTTTAAAACTAATTGCGAATGAAAAATATACAAAATATTACGATTACACTAAATAAAAGGATACAAATTACAAAAAGTGATAAAATTACTTATTTTTATATTTATTTTATAATAGTATTAATTTTTATATATAAATAAAACTAATTAAAATTAATTATTACTAATTAATTAAAATTAAAACTAAATATTAAATTAATTAAACTAATTAGGGTTTTAAAAATAATAATAATTAATATACTCCGTATTAAATGCGATTAGGGTTCCGTGGTCAGGTCTGCCAGGGCGGCTCCGCGAGTCGCGGTGATCCGTACCAGAAAACCTCCGCAAGTCGCGGAGATTGAAAAACGTGTTTTTTTTTTTTTTTTTTTTTTTTTATATTGTTTTTCTAAAAATATATAAAAATAAATTTATACAAAAATAAATTAAAAATATAGCGTTTTGCCGAGTCCCCGGCAGCGGCGCCAAAAATACTTGATGTCGAACGAGGTGTATATAAAATAGTTATTATTTTACTAGGAAAATACTATTAAATACGATACAATTTTACACAAGATATTTATTTATTTATAGAATGGATATACTTAAACCTTGCTACAACACTTATAGGCAGTGTACCTAATCGTACAGTAGTGTAGTTTTTAGTAAGTCCGGTTCGTTCCACAGGGAGATCTTTAAGCAAAGCTCAACGCTATATTAGTTTACTTTTATAAAAATACAAATATATATATAAGTAATATTATTATTATAAAGGGGGGTTTTTACCGTTTAATGACCGGTTTGTCGATTTTAAGACTTTAGTCGCAGTTAAAACCTAATGTAAAATATAAAATAAATACAAGACTTAAATTAAAGCGTAAAGTAAATAACGATAATGAAATTGCGAATAATAAAAATGCGATAAAAATTAAATTGCGATAATTAAAAAGTACGATAATTAAAAGTGCGATAAAATGAAATAACAATAAATAAAAGTGCGATAATTAGAAGTGCAATTAAATATAAAATAAAGGAAATAAAATATGATATAAAAGAATTATGCTTATTTAAACTTCCGTAATCATGATGTTTGACGTGTTGATTTTAGTTTTATGCCCATGGGTTAATTGTCCTTTGTCCTGGATTATTCAATATGTCCGTCTGGTTTTTGTCCATAACAGTCCATCAGTCATAAATATAAATTGCAAGTGTCCTTGTCAAATTATTATTATACCCGAAGATAAATATTCCAACTAATTGGGGATTCGAATTGTAACAAGGTTTTAATACTTTGTTTAATGAATACACCAGGTTATCGACTGCGTGTAAACCAAGGTTTTACTACTTTGTTAACAATTACACCAATTACCCTTGAATGTAATTTCACCCCTGTTTTAATTATTCTAGTGGCTATTAATCCATTCCCGTGTCCGGTTAAATGAACGATTATTCGTACATATAAATACCCCGCCCATCGTGTCCGATCGAGTGTATATGGTAATTTATAGGGACGCCCAATTGTAAATCTTTATATTAACATTAACAAACTTTCATTTAGTTAAACAAATATAAAGCCCATTAATAGCCCATAGTCTAGTTTCCACAAGTGTCGTTCTTTTGTCCAAACCCCAATTATGGTACAAAGCCCAATTACCCAATTTTAGTAATTAGCCTAACATCATGATTACTTCGTTTTAAACAAGCATAATAATAACTTAGCTACGAGACATTAATATAAAAAGGTTGAACATAACTTACAATGATTAAAAATAGCGTAGCGTTACACGGACAGAATTTCGACTTACACCCTTACAACATTCGCTAACATACCCTTATTATTAGAATTATAATTAAAATTAAAATATAAATTATAAATATAAATATATTACGTATATATTGAGAGAGATTGAGAAAAATATATGATGTAAAATTCGATCAGAATTCGGTTGGCTTTATAGCCAGAAATGAATTTTGGGGCTCCGCGACTCGCGGCAAAAAGCCCTTCAAACTCCGCGAGTCGCGGAGAGGTATTTTCAATTTACTCCCTTGGAGTTTCTGGCTGCCGACAGTTTTAAATATATATATATAATATATATATAATTAATATAATTAATTATATATTATATTATATTTATATACATAGTTAACTTGTAATTTTTAGTCCGTTGCGTCGAGCGTTAAGAGTTGACTCTGGTCCCGGTTCCGGTTTTTTGAACGTCCTTGCGTACAATTTAATATCTTGTACTTTGCGTTTTGAATCTTGTACTCTTGTGATTTCGAGACGTTTCTTATCAATAATTGGAACCTTTTTGATTGTCTTTTGTTCTTTTGAGCTTTTTGGTCGTTTGCGTCTTCAAATCGTCGAATCTGTCTTTTGTCTTCACCTTTTATTATTTAAACGAATATCACTTGTAAATAGAACAATTGCAACTAAAAGCTTGTCTTTCTTGAGGAATAATGCTATGAAATATATGTTCGTTTTTAGCATTATCAGTTATCGATCTGGGATTTCAGCGAGAAAGGAGGTTGACATTGGGTTGTCTGGAGGGAACGACAGGGCCCTCAGACCTGCTGATGTGTTACTTTATTCCTGGGATTGTGGTCGCGATGTTTGTGTTGACTTGACAGGGTCTTCTCCTTTAACGCTGTCTGGGCTTTCTGACTTTGTCCCTGGACGTGCTGTGGTTGATGCGGCTCGTCGGAAGCGGGTCAAGTACGAATCTAGCTGTCAGGCGATTGGTTATGGTTTCATTCCTTTCTCATTTTCTTCCCTGGGGAAATTAGAGAAGGAGGCTGTTTCTTTGCTAAAGCGGGTTCAGAAGAGTTCGATGGCGCAAGATATTAGTGCCGGTGCTGCTGCTCATATTTTTACTAGGATAGGTTTTGCTATTGCTAGAGGTGTGGGGGCCCAGATTGTCTCTAGGCTTCCCACTAATTTTTTGTAAGTTTTAAATCTTTTAAGTTTTTTTTTTATTATAATAATAATAATAATAATAATAATAATAATAATAATAATAATAATAATAATAATAATATAAATAATAATATTAATTACAGAGGGAGTACGATATAGATGGATATGTGTGTGTGTGCTGAGCAAACTGGCCAATTCATAGAATGTTTATGAATTCTGACTGTCATGCGATCGCATGGGTTTTATGCCTATTTCTCATGCGGTCGCATGACCCCAAAATCCAGCTCACAATTTTTTTGTTTTCTTGTTTGTCGACATATTGTTATATATATATAATATATATAATTTATATTAATTATATATATATTATATTATATTCATGTACATAGTTGACTTGTAATTTTAGGTCTGTTGACTCGTACGTTGATACTCGACTCGTGTACCACTTTCGGTTTTTCGAACGCACTTTCGTACGTTTAGAAAACTAGCCTTTTACGTTACGCGACGTGTACCCTTATTAATAATTTGACTTACTCATCAATAAATTACCTTATAAAAAATGTAACTTATAAAATTGAGCATTGTGGTCATTTGGTTCTATAAATCAGTGACTCGTTGTTTATCAAAATATATTATTTTAAATTAGGACGTTTTTTTATTTTTATTTTGACTAAGTTAATATTATATTTTTGTATATATATATATATATATATATATATATATATATATATATACGTATATTTTCCAATCCAATTATAATGGTTCGTGAATCGTCAGGGTTTGGTCAAGGTTAAATGAATGTATGAATACAGTTTACACTTCTTGAGATTCAACTTAACAAACTTTGCTTATCGTGTCGAAATAATATAAAGATAAAGTTTAAATTTGGTCAGAAATTTCTGGGTCGTCACAGGGACCGGTAGTGAGTTTGATGGTCTATATTTTTTTGATGATTGTTTAAGTGGTAAGAATTTTAGGTCAAATGTTTCTTTACATAATTTGACTAAACATAAAATTTGGCATAATAGACTTGGTCATCCTACTGATCAAGTTTTAACTGTTGTAGGAAAAGATATTGGTTTTAACAAAATTGATAATAATGAACCTTGTGATATTTGTCATCAAGCTAAACAAACTAGAGAACTTTTCCCTTTAAGTAATCATAAGTCAACTAGTATTGGAGAATTAATTCATTTGGATACTTGGGGACCTTATAAAGTTAATGTAAAGATGGTTTTAGGTATTTTTTTAACCATTGTTGATGATTATTCAAGAGCTGTTTGAACATATTTGTTAAAAACTAAAGAAGATGTTTTGAATACTTAGAAATTTTTTATAACTTGTTGCAAAATTAGTTTGATACTAAAATTAAAACCATTAGAAGTGATAATGGCACTGAATTTGTTAACAGTAAAATGAATCATTTTATCAATCAAAAAGGTATTGTTCATCAGACATCTTGTGCATATACTCCACAACAAAATGGTATTGCTGAAAGAAAACATAAATATTTGTTAAATGTGGCTAGGTCTTTATTATTTCAGGGGAATATTCTTTTCTATCTGTGGTATGAATGTATACTAATTGCTACTTACTTGATTAATAGGCAACCACTTTTGTTCTGAATGGAAAATTTCCATATGAAATGATTTACAAAAAATGTCCTAATCTCTCTCATCTAAAAACTTTTGGTTGTCTATGTTTTTATACCATTTTGAATAATCATGACAAATTTTCTAGTAGGTCTATAAAATGTGTTTTTATGGGATATTCAAATTTTAAAAAAGGTTACAAACTGTTTGATCTTGAAAATAAAAGTTTTATTTACTCAAGAGATATTAAATTTTATGAGCATATTTTTCCTTTTAAACTTGACTCTGTTTATAAAATATTTTTACTGAAAAAGATTTAAATAATCTCAATTTTTTTGATACTTATGACTGTGATTTTACTAAAACTGAAAATGTTTCAAATAAAAATTCTCATGTAAGACCCAATGATGAAGGGAGAGACAATACTGAGGATGAAGGCAATCATGCCTTATCAAGTGATTGTTTACTTGATGATGGTGTACCTGCAACTTCCCATGCTGAAAGTATTGTGACACAAGCTGTCCCTGAGGGCATTCCTGTTTCTGAAACTCACAATAGTCCTGACCCACAACCTCAATTAAGAAGGTCTAGTAGACAAACTGTTGTTCCATCTAAGTACAAAGATTTTGTGCTCAATGGAAATGTCAAATATGATTTAAATAAGTATTTAAACTATTGTAAACTTGGTTCAGAAAACTATTGCTTTGTTACTAATCTTAATAAAGTACATGAACCTAAATCTTTCTGTGAGGCATCGTTAGATCAAAACTGGGTTCAAACCATCAATGATGAAATGGAAGCTCCAAAAAGAAATAATACCTAGATAATTACTTATTTACCTTTAGGTAGAAGACCTATAGGATCCAAGTGGGTTTATAGAATTAAATATAAGTCAACTGGTGAAATAAATAGGTATAAAGCTAGACTTGTAGCTAAAGGTTATAGTCAAAAAGAAGGTATTGATTTTGATGAAACTTTCTCTCCTGTTGTTAAGATGGTTACTGTCAGAATTGTGATTACTATTGCTATGTAAAATACTTGGTCATTGTTTCAAATTGATATTAATAATGCATTCTTATATGATGATTTAACTAAAGAAGTATATATGTCTCTTCCTGAAGGTTACTTTGATAAAAATGATAAAAGAGTATTTAAACTTGTTAAGTCTTTGTATGGTTTAAAGGAAGCTCCTAGAAAGTGGAATGAAAAGTTTTGTGATGCTTTATCTAAGTATGATTTTGAACAAAGTGTTAATGATTATTCTTTGTTTACAAAATGCAATGGAAGTGAATGCATGTATTTACTTGTATATGTTGATGATATTATCTTAACTGGTAGTAATCGAGAAGATATTGAAAATTGTAAAACTTTTTAAAAACTAAATTCAAATTAAAAGATTTGGGTAAACTTAAGTATTTTCTTGGAATTGAATTAGTTGAAGAAAGTGATTGTTTTGTTCTATCTCAAAGAAAATACTGTCTAGAAGTTATTTTTGAGTTAGGTTTGTTAGCAAGTAAACCTGCTATTGCTCCCATTGAAACTGAAATTGTTATGTCTACAATTGATAATTGTTCTTCTTCTAATTTTCCCTGACAGATATTAGTGTGTATCAAAGACTTATTGGAAAATTGATTTATATTACTTTAACTAGACCTGATATTGCTTATGTTTTTCATTGTATAAGTCAATATATGCATGCTCCTTTGAATTCAAATTTGAAAAGTGCTTTTAGAGCTTTAAGATATTTAAGGGGTCACCAGGTATTGGCATTACTATTTCAAAGTGTGGTAATTTTTCTATATCTGCTTATGTTGATTCTGATTATGCAAAATCTTGTATGCAAAGAAAGTCTTTTACAGGTTTTTGTGTTTTTCTTGGAAATTCCTTAGTCTCTTGGAAAAGCAAGAAACAATCTACTGTGTCTAGATCATCTGCTGAAGCAGAGTATAAGCCTCTTGCTTCAGTGACATGTGAAATTGTTTGGATTTTGAAAATTATTACAGACTTAAATATTAAAGCTGTTTTACATGTTAAAGTTTTTTGTGATAGTAAGTCTGCATTACAAATTGCCAAAAATTCTATTTTTCATGAAAGAACTAAACACTTTGAAGTAGATTTACATTTTGTTAGACAAAAAATCTCTTCAGGAATTATTGAAACACATCAAATTTCTTCAAGTGATAATATTTCTGATATTTTTACAAAAGGGCTCACTGATTCACGACACAATGAGTTGTGTAAAAGGCTTACTTTATCAGATGCTTTCCATGTTTAGATTAAGGGAGGGTATTGAAATTATATTGTAATCTAAACATGGATTATTTGTTATTTTTGGTTCCTTATTTCTGGGTTAAGTAAACTGCAGGTACCTTGGAGTCATTTCTGGAAGTTAAGTTTGGTGGTCAAAGTGGAAACAAGCAAACTTTGTTGCTGGACTTCAAGAGTGAACCAGAGGGGGCTGAAGTGAAATTTAAGTTATTATATAAGTTTATTTATTTTTTAATTTAATCATTATTGATCTGTATCTGTTTTCTTCTCCTTCGATTGTTCTCTCAAACCCTATTAGGATTTCATCCTGTATTGATTCGATTACTGCTACTGTGAGTATAAACAAGTTCAAATCTGTTGAACTTGTTTGTGAGTGACTGTGTGAACCATTATTTAGTTACAATCTTTGATTGTAATTAGGGTTTTTTGGTTTATTGTAATTTCTCAACTTCCCGTGATTGGAAGATTACTTCCTGTAATTGGAAGATTATTTCACCGTGTATTTTTTCAGATAAATTTACTTTTATCATGTTTAATACAAAATACAATACAAATACTTTATGCATACTAGTGAGTGGTTTTATTAAAACTAAAAGTGAATATATCACTGTGACGATCGCTCCAAATCCATATGGATGAACACGTCATTCATCGATTTTATTGCGAGGTATTTGACCTCTATATGATACGTTTTGTAAACATTGCATTCTTTTGAAAAGGAACACCATAAATGAATATTTAAATCAATGGTTTTCGACATCTGATGATTTCTACATATAGACAATCACCATAAATAATAGTTTACAACAGTACTTCCGTTGACAATGCAGTCAAAATAAGTTACATGGTGATGATTTGGTGAATGCAACGTTTCCTTGAAAAATATGCCATGTAAGACTCCATGCACATAGCTTGTCTAACATATAAGCAAACATTGGAAGACTTCTAGGGAACTTGAGAATAAACATGCTAACAAGTGTCAACACAAAGGTTGGTGAGTTCATAGTTTTAGTGTTTCGCATAATCTGTATATAAAAGTGGATCACAAGATTTCAGTTGTTTCATCCAGAAACGTTTATCAAATATTCTACAAGATTGAGCACCCTGGTAACTAAGCTTTAACGTTATAATAAGTACCCATGTTTTAACATACATGCAACCAACATGTACAATACACGTAATACAACATGTACTAAACTCAAATAGCATACGTCTGTTTTATAGTTCAGGCTAGGGTTTCTATACCTGGAACAGACGGGGATGTCAAGCCCTATAGATCCATATACAACTACTCGCGCCCACCAGTTCTTATAACTGGCAGTTACTAGTTACCAAAGCTAAGGGATTTTCGGTTCAAACTCAGTGTAGAATTTAGTATGTACTTGTATCCATTGCGTTTAAAATAAAGTGCATGTATTCTCAGCCCAAAAATATAGATTGCAAAAGCAATTAAAAGGGTGCAAATGAAACTCACCTTAGCAGCATATAAAGACGTTCACCAAAATGTGATCGACACTCGGATTACCAAATAACCGTAGATCTCAACGTATCAATATTGAGATTCAATATTGTAGGAAAGTACGTAGACGCAACAGAGATGATAAACACTAGATTTGATTCACAAATATACCCTCGAACATTACCCATAACCTCCTTGGCAATAATTCATAATTTCCTTAGCTCTATCCCGCTCAAAAACCCATTTTGAAGGTGACACGCTCATAACCTCGTCGTAGTATTTTAGGTATATATACTACTAATAATAATATAATAATAATAATAATAATAATAATAATAATAATAATAATAATAATAATAATAATAATAATACGGAGGAATGAATCGAGCTTTTATAGTATGTGGCCTGCTACAGTACCTCATGCGATCGCATGAGTTTTCAGTGTTTTTGCCATGCGATCGCATGGCCGCCTTATCCGATTTTGTTTGCTAGTTCGTCGACATCAAATAGTGTTTACTTTAGCAAATAGTGTTTACTGTAGCAAATAGTGTTTACTGCAGCACTGTAGCAAAGTACGGTTTCACTGTAGCAAATAGTATTTTACTGTAGCAAAGTCATTTTTACTGTAGCAAATAGTGTTTTACTGTAGGAAAGTCGTTTTTACTTGTACATATATATATATATATATATATATATATATATATATATATATATACATATATATATATATATATATATATATACATACATACATATAATTGTTCATGAATCGTCGAGAGCAGTCAAATGTAATTTAATACATGAAACGGTTCTAAAATTTTGAGATTCAACTTCATAGACTTTGCTTATCGTGTCGGAAACGTTAAATCATTTAAATATAAAATTTAAATTTGGTCAAAAATTTCCGGGTTGTCACAATCACTACCGGAGCAAAATATAGATAATCCATCATTATTGTACATCCTTAGTTTATACACGTTTAATGGATTAATCAAAGTAATTAAACTGTATCAAATTTTAGATACTGTAGTTATAAATCAAGCACACGTGGTAAAAACAAATTTATCTCACTTTTACTAGTATAGCATCATCTCACATCTCACGTAAAAACTAAAAAAGCAAATATGCGACTACGATGAGATGTATTAATATAATTAACAAAAAGGCCAAAATGCAAATGACGAGGGACGCACGCGGCAATGTTTTATCGTTTTCTTCTTTTGCATAAATAATTTCCAAGACAAAATTATGCAAAACAGTTTAACAGTAGAATCTTTCACAAGATGCACATTCATCGTACCATCTACGCCTTTGATGTTAATTGAAAAATATGAATATGATATTATTTTAATAAAAAATAATTTAATTATGCAGTGTTTGAAAAAATAAATAAGTCTAGTAGACCTTTAGAGCATGTTTGACTTAGGTATGAGGTGTAGGTTATAACTGTGAGTGGAGTAGTACCTGTATATAAAATGTAAAATGACATGCCAACGAAGCATCCTTCACCTTGTATGTTGGAGCTTGAGGTTATGTCATGAATTCGATCCTCGCTCTGTTCATTCTATTAATTAATCTGTTTAAAATATGGATATACATATTGACGCAGGGAGTTTTCCCCCCGGATCCATTCAGGATTCAAACCCGTTCCGCCTGCCCCTCGAGATGGTTAAAGAATCGGGTTCCTGTAATGCGATTCGGGTTTTCTGCCGAACGCGTGTGTGTGTGCAAATGACGAGTGTCGTTGAAACAAATGATACACTGATGCAAAGCTTGCCGTTAAAAAGAAAAATGTAAAAATACATAGAATTAGCTTGAAAATATTTTTGGCCGAGAAAACTTAATCTTATATTTTTCGCCTAGAAAACTTAAACTTTATAGTAAGGAAAATACTTCATCAAACCAATAAAGGCCCAAACACGCACAACTAACACAAACAATCAAACATCGAAAAAAAAGAAAAAGAACAC
Source organism: Rutidosis leptorrhynchoides (assembly GCF_046630445.1). Taxonomy (NCBI): domain Eukaryota; kingdom Viridiplantae; phylum Streptophyta; class Magnoliopsida; order Asterales; family Asteraceae; genus Rutidosis; species Rutidosis leptorrhynchoides. The sequence goes on from NC_092336.1 coordinate 217,709,141, forward strand.
GGACTCAACCTGAGCTCAAACAGAATAAAACAACAAAGGAAACCCATCGGGAGAATAACATGACTAAATAAACCCCCAAAAAAAAAAAAAAAACCTAGACCAAATCGTATCAAATATCAAAACCAAATTAAACCACCTCAAAATCTTTTTTATGAATAAAACTTTTTTTTTTCACGGATAAATCTATTTCTTTACGCACTAAAACGGGCTCTTGTTGCTGGTGTTATACTTTGTCTGTCAAATAATAACTATTCTTCACCATGTTATTTTTAATTTATGATTTAGGGTTAAAGCTAAAAAATACCCCGTATGTCAAATAATACTTTATCTTCGATGCATGCCATACACCACAAAAAATACTAATGTATGCTATAAATTCATTGTTTATTTGTTATTATCAACATAAATAATGCTTTGACCTGGTATAAAGTTCTCGAATTCAATTATTAAAATTTGTTAATGTTATAATTTTTTAAAAGTTTAAAAAGTTCAAGGTTAAAATTTAACACTTTATTTTACCATGTTTAAATTAAACTAGTTTTGATAGTCCGCTCTTCGCCGCCAAAGTTTAAAATTTATGTTTGAAATTTCATATTGTTTCTTCATTTTGAAATAGTGTATGCAATTTCAAATAATAACAATACAATTTCAATATTCAATTTTACATAATGACCGTACAATTTCATATATGTAGGTTAATATTTCCTTACCTTGCACACTCCGGATATCCCGCCATCCTTTACTTTTACGCATTTAGGAACCTTAAAACAACAAAACCAACTACTATCTTTTATCCAGAAAATTTAACCAAAGACGATTATACGTTTAAAATTCAATTTGTTAAACCAATTAAAAACACAACCCTAGGTCAACTTACTCTCTCTACTCTTAGAAAGCAAAAAGAAGATTTAGGCCCCACACTTATTAATAAAAAATTCATCTGGTTCTCCCTTTCGGACTCGCCCGTCAACGACAAATGAAACCGACTTTTCAAGCGATATCAAGGATCTATCATGGGTAAAACAGACAGTGTTTACAGCTTCTGCCTAGTATGATTTTTCAGCCCAAACTCAGCTAACATAGATCTTTCTGCCTAAATGAGAGTTTTGTTTTTTCTTTCCACAACACCATTTTGTTGTGGTGTTCTCACAGCAGAGAAGTATTGTGAAATGCCTTTGTCAGCACAAAATTCTTCAAGCGTAGCATTTTTGAATTATGTGCCATTGTCACTTCTTAGCTGCTTCACTAACTGTCCATTTAGCAGTTCCATTCTTTTGATAGAATTGATAATATCATCAGCAGCTTCACTCTTTTGCGTCAAGAAGAATACCCAAGTATATCTAGAGTACTCATCAACAATGACAAGTGTATATTTCTTCCCATTACAACTGGAAATGTTCACAGGTCCAAAAAGATCCATATAGAGCAAGTGAAATGATTTCTCAACAGATGAGATCTACTTGAACTTGAAAGATGCACGGTGATGCTTTCCCTTTTCACAACTAGAACACAACCTGTCCTTAACATAAGACATAGTGGGTAACCCATACACTGAACTTCTACTTGATAGTTTATGAATATCTTTGAAGTTGAGATGTGAGAGTCTCTGGTGCCATAATACCTTAAGGTTTTCTGCTGACTGTGAGTAAAAACAAGTATCAGTTGTTGTGAAAGCAGTGTTCATGTCATTCTGATACATGTTCTCATGTTTCTTTGCAGTCAGCAAGAGTTTTACTGTCTTGACTAATATAGTGTCAAATTTACTTTTGAAATGGATTATCTTTCTTTTGTTTATAAGTTGGCATATGCCGAGTAAATTGTATTTAAGACCAACTACATATGCCACATTTTAGAAAGTGACTTTTTCATTAGTTAAAGTGCCAAATCCCTTTGTGTAACCTCTTGAACTATCTCCATAAGTGACAACTGGGCCATCTTTCTCTTGGTAGTATATCAGCAAGGGACTTACTTCCGATCATATGTCTTGAACAACCGCTATCTAGATATCTAATTTGCTTGCTTTGAATGCCCTACACACAAATAAGAGATTAGTTCCTTTTGGGAATTCATCCAAGGATGGGTATCGGAAGATTCATCTTTGATGATTTAATCTTTCTTACTGCTGGCTTGCTGGAAGAAGCACCAACAGTAAAGGTCAGGGTCTCAATGTTGGGTATTATTCAAGATATGCCTTTTCAGCCTTTTTCATTGAGAACCTTCTCTCAAAGATTCCCTTCACTAAATCATTGCCAGCAATCCGCTATGTACTAAGAGCATTGATGGGACAGATGTTTCTTACTACCATAGTTATAGCACTATATAACTTTGTGTGGTTGCATGAATTCATTGGTTCTAGGAGAATAGAGAGAAGGTCTCGATGAAAAAGGCTGAAAAGGCATATCAACAGCTGCCTATCGCAATGCACCATCTGAAGGAGAGGGTTCTCAGTCGAAGCCAGCAGCACCAAAGAAGCAGCCAGCTACCACAACTGGAAGAGCCACTATCGCAAAAACTGGTAAAGCAGTAGTTGTATTAGAAGCTAGTGCTCCTTTTAACAAAGACATCCCAAGTCTTATATACTGACTATCCACCTCTAGTTTTGGAACCCGTTGCTTATCCATTTCTTGGTAACAAGCAAGTCTAAACATGCAAAAGTTGGCTCCAAGCATGCTAAAGGGGAGAAAGCCCCAGTCTCAACTGCTGTTCCTGTGAAGGAGACGGCTATAGAACCTGGTGCATCTCTAGACCAATCAGCAGCAATGTGACGACCCGGAAATTTTCGACCAAATTTAAACTTAATCTTTATATGATTTCAACACGATAATCAAAGTCTGTAATGTTGAGTCTCATAAGATTTGGAACTATATTCATGTAATCAATTACCTTTCGACTACTCTACGATTCACAAACATTAATTGTAAATAGATATAGATATATATATATATATATATATATATATATATATATATATATATATATATATATATATATATGTGTGTGTGTGTGTGTGTGTGTGTGTGTGTATAATAAATTAAGAAATGTTAATAAAACATTAAACGATTTGATTGATATGAAAATAATGAAATACATTATGATTTAGAAACATTAACGAAATGTTAAACATATAACGTTATACTTATTTGTTTCAGATAAATGTCTAAGTAATAAAATGTGTTATGTAAAAACGTGTTTTAAAACTTTAAGATTAGTAAAAATGTTATTAACTTTTAATATAAGGATATATATGAGATTTCAAATTTATTTAGTAAACAACAAGAACACATTAAGTTAACATTAGATTATGATTAGAGAAAGTTAAATACGAAGATTCGAAGACGTAAATAACCAACACGTTCAAACGTACATATTATACATTCCTGAATGATAATATATATGTTTTATAATGTGATAAAATATAATATAAACTTAAATTTAAAACAATTTGTTATAAAGACTTAATATATTATTAAATGTATTTTAATAAATAACGAGAAGGTAATTTAAAGAAGCAAATGACCAAAACTGTGATGACCCGGAAATTTTTGACCAAATTTAAACTTAATCTTTATATGATTTCAACAAGATAAGCAAAGTCTGTAATATTGATTCTCAAACTTTTTGAACTAATGTTATATATTAAGTTAACCTTTGACTATTGACCGACGATTCACGAACATCTATTTGTAAATAGATAGATATATATATACATATATATATATATATATACATATATATATATACATATATATATATATACATATATATATATATACATATATACATATATATATATACATATATATATATATATACATATATATATATATATATATATACATATATACAATAAGTTGGAATATTAATTATTCATAAATAACTTGCAATGTGTATTTAAAAACTAATTTATGTATATTAAATAAAGATATATACATATATATAATTTCAAGTTATTTAGTAAACGATAGTAACATCCATTTATTGATTCGATTGATATTTAGATAAGCTAACTAAAACGTTTAAGATGAACAAGTAAAACACTAATTTACTACAGTATTTTCGAATTGCTACAGTACCCGAAAAGCTACAGTGTTTTCGAAAATCACTATTTGCTACAGTAAAAATCATTTTGCTACATTGTTTTCGAAAATCACTATTGCTACAGTAAAAAATGACTTTGCTACAGTAAAACACTATTTGCTACAGTAAAAACGACTGCTACAGTAAAACACTATTTGCTACAGTAAACACTATTTGCTACAGTGAACACTATTTGCTACAGTGAAAAATATGTCGACAAACAAGAAAACAACACATATTGGGTGCGTACCAGCTGGCCATGCGATCGCATGGCAAATGGGCATGAAACCCATGTGATCGCATGGGCTTGGGATCAGGAAATGTCTATAAATTGATCGAATTCTCGCGCAGTTCTTCACACTCTATCTCTCTATCTTACTGATATACTCCGTAATTATTTATTTTATTATTATTATTATTATTATTATTATTATTATTAAGATTAATATTATTATTAATCTTATTATTATTATCAGTAGTATTAATATTATTATTATTAATATTATACATAAAATACTACGACGAAGTACTGCTCAAATGATTTCAAATCGAGTTTTCAAATGAGTCAATGCTAAGGAAACTATGGGTTATAGCTATGGAGGTTATGGGTAATGTTCATGGGTATTGTTCGCAAGTCAAACCTAGTGTTTATCATCTCCGTTGCGTCTACGTACTTTCCTACAATATTGAATCACAATATTGATAAGTGAGCATTCATATCTTATCTTTTATATATTAATAGTGTATCCCTGTCTAGTGCTCGAGTAAATATGTTTATGCATGCTTGTATGCTTTAATTTTGTCGATAGATAGTTTATGATGAATCCTGAAATTAATACATATGCTGCTAGGATAAGGTATATGATATGCATGTCGTTGGAAAGCTGACGAAAAATCAATAACTTTTCATTTAGATATCGAATGGTTTCGATGAACAGATTAGAAGTTATAATCAACTGAATTATAATTAACATTAATTGAAATTGCTTTTGAATCTGCAATTGATATTTAAACAACTTGTTTATAAGATTGATAAATTGGATTTTCAAATATTACTAATAGAGTAAAGGAATTTCTATATAAGGCATGTCTCGTCTTATTGAACAATTGTCAAAGTTGACTGTCTTATCATGTTTTAAAGCTTTATAAAACACTATAATCTAATTTTACAAGTATTGGAAAAACTATTTGAAATAATAAAATATGTTCGATTGTCATGATAATTCAAATATAATATAGCTCCTGAAATAAATAATATTTTGAGTTTGATAAACTATAAATTCGTTCAATTATCAAGACTTATATTATGTTAATAAACATGTATAGGTTTAAAGATACTATTGGGTCAGGTTGACTTTTGAGATGACTTTTGTTAACTTTTGCATGTCGGTCTCGAGCATTAGGATTGTTATACACTATGACCTTACCTAGCTTGTTAGGCATGTATTAACCAACATATGTTCTCTAGGTTGAGATCTACGGTTATTTTGCATTCCAAGTTTCGGTCATATTTCGGTGAATGACCTTATGTGCTGCTAAGGTGAGTTTCATTTGCTCCCTTTTTAATGGCTTTTGCAATCTATGTTTTTGGGCTGAGAATACATGCACTTTATTTTAAACGCAATGGATACAAGTACATACTAAATTCTACACCGAGTTTGAACCGAAAATCCCTTAGCTTTGGTAACTAGTGACTGCCGGTTATAAGAATTGGTGGGGGGCTTGACATCCCCGTCTGTTCCAGGTATAGAAACTCTAGCCTGAACTATAAAACAGACGTATACTATTTGAGTTCAGTACACGTTGGATTGCGTGTATTGTACATGTTGGTTGCATGTATGTTAAAACGGGGGTACTTATTATAACATTAAAGCTTAGTTACCAGGGTGCTCAATCTTGTAGAATAATTTGATAGACGTTTCTGGATGAAACAACTGAAATCTTGTGATCCACCTTTATATACAGATTATGAGCAACATTAAAACTATGAACTCACCAACCTTTGTGTTGACACTTTTAAGCATGTTTATTCTCAGGTTCCTAGAAGTCTTCTGCTGTTTACTTATATGTGATACAAGCTATGTGCATGGAGTCATACATGCTTTATTTGAGAAAATGTTGCATTCATAAAATCATCACCATGTATCTTATTTTGACTGCATTGTCAACGGATGTAGTATTGTAAACTATTATTTACGGTGATTGTCTATATGTAGAAATCATCAAACGTCGAAAACCTTGGATTTAAATATTCATTTATGGTGTGCCTTTTCAAAAGAATGCAATGTTTACAAAACGTATCATGTAGAGGTCAGTACCTCACTATGAAATCGATGGATGATGTATTCGTCCAAAAGGGATTTGGACGGATCGTCACAGTTGGTATCAGAGCTTAAGGTCATAGGGAACCAGAATTTGCATTAGTGTGTTTAACTGGTAATTGTTAGGATACATTAGTGAGTCTGGACTATGACCGTATCTATTTTTACCGAGTTTTGCTTATCATTTCTTGTCAGAAATTACATGCTTATCATTCTTAAGTCTAGACACATTTACCTATAACTATTGCATGAATAGTGTATAGACAAAATTCATATCTTAGCATATCTGCTAATACATATCTTAGCGTATCGGTTACTGTAAACTTTTCCTGACATCTTCCGAAAATTTCTCTGTAATTTATGGAATTTTGGTATTATATATACATATGTAAATTATGTGTCAGAGAATACCAAACTAAATCCTATAATCTATCTCATATCAAAAATCAATTCCCTGATTATACAAGATGGATCACGTATCTAGTTCAAATTCCTTAGATTCCGACAACTATTTCTATATGGATTTCCACTCGAGCTCCGAAAGCAGTGTGACCGGAATGGATCAACGAATTAGCCATCATCTATTTTGGATGAATAGGGGATGAGTTCGTAGTTTACTTAATCATTGGAGACAAGAAGAAGGTGATCCCTTCCATCCACCACATTGCCCTCTTGGCGAAGAACCTGAAGCACTTACCGGCGAACCTGTTCATAATACCATTTTCTATCTCATTTCCAGAGTATCTCATCATGATTATATACTATCTCAGATTCTAGATCTTATTCATCCGCTCGTCCGAACCAACAACCACCCTGGTGTAATAGAAGAAGTCAACGATCTTCGCGCTCGGGTAGTGGCTTTAGAGAATATAGTGCAAAGGTTACAAGCACCAGCAGCATCACCGACATCAACAGTACCACCAACACCAACAGTACCATTACCACCACCAACCACAACCGTTTCGTAAACCTCAACTTTACAATCCATCCTACGAACACCAGTGTCATACGCCCTGTAGATACCAAGGAATACCAACAACAACAAACGATGAAGTATTGATTCATAACCTCATCAAAGAAATATTCTGCAGAGAATATAAGGTATCTAAAAGTTTTAGAGATTATATATTCTAGTTCTAGTCGAAAACCAGATGAAATTAATATTATGATTAACTCATTAAATCCATGATTACATCTAAAGAAAATATATATGTAGGTATATTTTCATAAAGATTGTAATTAAGAAAATTCTTTTGTACAAACTGTTAATGGTGAGAATATTTTAACGGGTAGGTAATACTCGAGATATATATAAATTCACAATTAATATGTTACATTCTTCGATTCTGATTCAACAAATAATCAACTATACTCACTACTTTCATAACGAGATATATTCTTTCATAGAAATAAAAACAACCATACTCATTAAATTCAATTACATGTTCTGATTTTAACATATCAGAATTCAAGTCGAGATATAACCGATATCATCACTCTTAGATCCCTACATCTTTCAAATCCGTACTTTGATTTTAAAACTATGCTAGAACATCACTCCTATTCATAAAACCCAGAAAAATAATGACGATTACAATCTGCGTTCAAACCCTGCATAATTCTTGAAAACATCTCAATTAAGAAACAATTGAGATGATGATCCAACCACATGTTATCCACAGTTATGCACCTGGAAAACTCCCGGAACCCAAGTAGAAGTTTTAAAAGCATCTATAATCTCTTGGCGTTGTTATTACCGAAAATAACTTTACAATCCCTCTCCAAACTAGTCAATTTTGTCATATCTCCAGAAAATCAACATCGACCTTTCATAGGCCTTATTATAACTTTGATATATAAGTTTTTCCTTCGTCATTGTTACTGGGGAACCTTTTATTTCTCGCCACATTAGAAGTAAACTTACCAACAACTTCACTAATCTTTAAGCCTCTCCGAAAAATCACTATACTTATTCATTGAAACCCTATCATGTACTTATCTGCATCTTATAATGGTAGTTGCCATACCAAAAAGCTTGAATCATTATTCTCGAATTTCGTAGCAATTCTACGCCAATAGTTATATATATATATATATATATATATATATATATATATATATATATATATATATATATATATATATATATATATATATATACATATAACGTCTATTTCCAAGACTTACATACTTCGAATGTGAAGTTTCTGAAAAGCACCCTAAACTGAGAACTAGTTCTTGGAACTTTGAAAAAGCTGAATGAAGCAGCAGAAACTGTAGACAACCGTAACAGTCAAAAGTTTGATGATAAAGAATAGTGTGTTGGCAAAGCTCAGTAAAAGAAAAGGTTTGGTACTGGAAAACGAATTGAGCAAACTATGAAGGAGGCTGTGAAAAAATCACAAAGACTAAACCTACCTTCAAAGAATCCAAATGATTCAGTGTCTGCTGAAGTCATTAACGAATACCTTGCTCCTGACTCTAAACCTTTACGGACAAATCTTCTTTATCATCTTTCGATATTAGAAATTTTAAGATATCATCGTATCTTTCATTATAAATATCCTCAATATTTCTGAAGATATTTTCATAACTATTCTTATCTGAAATCATTTATCTTTTCGCGATATCAGTATTACATCAGAAAGGAAACTGTTTTAGGTTCTAAATTCTGAAAAGTTTGAACTCAAATTATGGATGTTATTGAAGTTGAAATGTCCCGTTCATATCGATTATAAATATTCCATATTAATTGATTTCATCGCGAGGTTTTGACCTCTATATGAGACGTTTTTCAAAGACTGCATTCATTTTTAAAATAACCATAACCTTTATTTTATCGATAAAGGTTTAAAAAGCATTACGTAGATTATCAAATAATGATAATCTAAAATATACCGTTTACATACGAACATTACATAATGGTTTACAATAAGAATATATTACATCAAAAATAAGTTTCGTGAATGTAGTTTTTACACAATATCATACAAGCATGGACTCCAAATCTTGTCCTTATTTTAGTATGCAACAGCGGAAGCTCTTAATAATTACCTGAGAATAAACATGCTTAAAACATCAACAAAAATGTTGGTGAGTTATAGGTTTAACCTATATATTATCAAATCATAATAATAGACCACAAGATTTCATATTTCAATATACATCCCATACATAGAGGTAAAATTCATTCATATTGTGAACACCTGGCAACCGATATTAACAAGATGCATATAAGAATATCTCCTATCATTTCGGGACATCCATCGGACATGATAAAACAACATCGAAGTACTAAAGCATCCGCTACAACGGATGGGATTTGTTGGGCCCAATAGATCTATCTTTAGGATTCGCGTCAATTAGTAGACTGGTTTACTAATTCTTAGGTTACCAAGTAAAAGGGGCATATTCGGCTTCGATCGTTCAACCATAGAAAGTAGTTTCATGTACTTGTGTCTATTTTGTAAAACATTTATAAAGCTGCATGTATTCTCATCCCAAAATATTAGATTTTAAAAGTGGGACTATAACTCACTTTCACAGATTTTTACTACGTCGGGAAGTAAGACTTGGCCACTGGTCAATTCACGAACCTATAACAAATATGTACATATATATCAAAGTATGTTCAAAATATATTTACAACATAGTTTTATTACGTTATAATGATTTTAAGTTTATTAAGTCAGCTGTCCTCGTTAGTAACCTACAACTAGTTGTCCACAGTTAGATGTACAGAAATAAATCGATATATTATCTTGAATCAATCCACGACCCAGTGTATACACGTCTCTGACTAGATCACAACTCAAAGCATATATATATTTTTGGAATCAACCTCAACCCTGTATAGCTAACTCCAACATTACTGCATATAGAGTGTCTATGGTTGTTCCAAATAATATATATACATGGGTCGATATGATATGTCAAAACATTTGCATACGTGTCTATGGTATTCCAAGATTACATAATATATTAGAATACATGTATAATACAATATAAGTTAGCTAGGATATGATTTGTATAGAATTGTTACAATATTTCCCGTAGCTACAACAATCAAAAAAATATCCAATGTTGTTTTACCCATAACTTCTTTGTTTTAAATCCGTTTTGAGGAGTGAATCAAATTGCTATGGTTTCATATTGAACTCTATTTTATGAATCTAAACAGAAAAAGTATAGATTTATAGACAGAAATATAAGTTAAAAGTGGTTTTTGTAAGAGGTAGTCATTTCAGTCGAAAGAAAGACGTCTTGATGACTATTTTGGAAAACATACTTTCACTTTGAGTTTAACCATGATTTTTGGATATAGTTTCATGTTCATAATAAAAATCATTTTCCCGGAGGAACAACTTTTAAATCAAAGTTTATCATAGTTTTTAATTATCAAACCCAAAACAGCTCGCGGTGTTACTACGATGGCGTATGTCCGGTTTTACGGTGTTTTTCGTGTTTCCAGGTTTTAAATTATTAAGTTAGCATATCATATAGATATAGAACATGTGTTTAGTTGATTTTGAAAGTCAAGTTAGAAGGAGTAACTTTATTTGTGAACAAGTTTAGAATTAACTAAACTATGTTCTAGTGATTACAAGTTTAAATCTTTGAATAAGATAGTTTTATATGTATGAATCGAATGATGTTATGAACATCATTACTACCTTAATTTTAATAGGTAAACCTACTGAAAATGAGAAAAATAGATCCAGCTTCAAAGGATCCTTGGATGGCTTGAAAGTTCTTGAAGCATAATATGACACGAAAATAAGTTCAAGTAAGATTTCCACTCGAAATAAGATTGTTATAATTATAGAAATTGAATCAAAGTTTGAATATGAGTATTACCTTGTATTATAAAGATATCTTACTGTAAATAAGAAAGATTTCTTGAGGTTGGATGATCACTTTACAAGATTGGAAGTAAGCTAGCAAACTTGGAAGTATTCTTGATTTTATGAAACTTGAACTTATAGAATTTATGAAGAACACTTAGAACTTGAAGATAGAACTTGAGAGAGATCAATTAGATGAAGAAAATTGAAGAATGAAAGTGTTTGTAGGTGTTTTTGGTCGTTGGTATATGGATTAGATATAAAGGAGGTGTAATTTTGTTTACATGTAAATAAGTTATGAATGATTACTCATATTTTTGTAATTTTATGAGATATTTCATGCTAGTTGCCAAATGATGGTTCCCAAATATGTTAGGTAACTCACATGGGCTGCTAAGAGCTGATCATTGGAGTATATATACCAATAGTACATACATCTAAAAGCTGTGTATTGTACGAGTACGAATACGATTGCATACGAGTAGAATTGTTGATGAAACTGAACGAGGATGTAATTGTAAGCATTTTTGTTAAGTAGAAGTATTTTGATAAGTGTCTTGAAGTCTTTCAAAAGTGTATGAATACATATTAAAACACTACATGTAAATACATTTTAACTGAGTCGTTAAGTCATCGTTAGTCGTTACATGTAAGTGTTGTTTTGAAACCTTTAGGTTAACGATCTTGTTAATTGTTGTTAACCCATTGTTTATTATATCTAAAGAGATGTTAAATTATTACATTATCATGATATTATGATATATAATATATCTTAGTATGATATATATACAGTTAAATGTCGTTACAAAGATAATCGTTACATATATGTCTCGTTTCGAAATCATTAAGTTAGTAGTCTTGTTTTTACATATGAAGTTCATTGTTAATACACTTAATGACATGTTTACTTATCATTTATCATGATTAAACATAGTGTATCAATATCTTAATATGATTCATTTGTATTTAGTAAGACGTTGTTATAACGATAATCGTTATATATATCGTTTCGAGTTTCTTAATTCAATAAACTCAATTTTATATATATAACTCATTGTTAAAATACTTAATGAGATAATTTCTTATTATAATATTATGTTAACTATATATATAATCATATATATGTCATCAAATATAGTTTTTACAAGTTTTAACGTTCGTGAATCACCGGTCAACTTGGGTGGTCAATTGTCTATATGAAAGCTATTTCAATTAATCAAGTCTTAACAAGTTTGATTGCTTAACATGTTGAAAACACTTAATCATGTAAATAACAATTTCATTTAATATATATAAACATGGAAAAGTTCGGGTCACTATAGAAGTAGTGTTGAGAACTGAAGCGTGAGTTAGTATAATATAATGACACTTGATCAATGTGGTTATATTACAGTAAATCATGCTGAGCTTTTTTAAATGGAAAGTAATGATTCACAGATCATAACATCATCATGTGCCATGTTACACGACTCTTGTATTCTACTTAAACTCTAAACATATCAAGAAAATATTTTCTTGATGATTCAGCCTTTTCCGAGGTATTCTGGTAATTTGACAAATCAAGAACGTGCCATTACAATTTCCTTCTTAGAACATTAACTATATTCATTCTGAAATTCATATCTGCGAATTCTGGACCATTACTTGCTGTGCTTAATGGATAGAAGAGAAAACAGAGCATGAAGCTCCGAAATAGAAAAGGGGGTATAAATCGTAGAAAAAAGGAGAGAGCATTAACTGTGAATGTCGATGATTATAGAAAGACAGAAGCATGAACTCTAAAAAATAATGAAAGATATAAAGCTCGATGACAACACATAAATTACAAACCATGTATATCAATAAGTATTGCAACGTAAAGACACGGGAGAACTAAAAATACTATAAAGCCAAGAGTATAGTAAAAGTGAATAGATTCCTCCGGCGGCAGATGAAAAAGAAGAATGATAGATATGAAAGTTAGGAGTATATCAAGAATCAGAACTGTATGAAGTATATTGACGAACACTTTAAAGTATGAGTTGAGGGAGGAAAAATAGAAGGTGAGCTGTGGAAATTAAGAAACGAAGGGAGTGGATTTATAGCGAAAAATCTGACAGAGCAATCATGACGGTTATTGCATTTAATCAAAGAAGATCCTAATTTCCTTAATTACCGAAGAATCAAATCTTATTACGAAGATTTAGAGAAAATCCCTTGAACTCCGAAAATCAATCCTATCTACATCAAAAGATATGATGAATCTACATTTATTCATTTCACTCTCTTGTGATAACTTCACTCGTACTCTTCACAAAATTGAATTGTTTTATCTATATTACTCAATGATGATAAAACTCTAATTTTCAGCTTGTATGCATCATGAAAACATACTTATTGTCAGCCATGACCATTCCAATCAAATTTCGGGACGAAATTTCTTTAACGGGTAGGTACTGTGATGACCCGAAAATTTCTGACCAAATTTAAACTTAATCTTTATATGATTTCACCAAGAGAAGCAAAGTCTGTAATATTGATTCTCAAACTTTTTGAACTAATATTATATATTCAGTTAACCTTTGACTATTGACCGACGATTCACGAACATCTATTTGTATATATATATATATATATATACACAATAATTTGGAATATTAATTATTCATAAATAACTTGCAATGTGTATTTAAAAACTGATTTATGTATATTAAATAAAGATATATACATATATATAATTTCAAGTTATTTAGTAAACGATAGTAACATTCATTTATTGATTCGATTGATATTTAGATAAGTTAACTAAAACGTTTAAGATGAACAAGTAAAACACTAATTTACTACAGTATTTTCGAATTGCTACAGTACCCGAAAAGCTACAGTGTTTTCGAAAATCACTATTTGCTACGGTAAAAATCATTTTGCTACAATGTTTTTGAAAATCACTATTTGCTACAGTAAAACGACTTGCTGCAATAAAATACTATTTGCTACAGTAAAACGACTTGCTACATTAAATACTATTTGCTGCAGTAAACACTATTCGCTACAGTAAACACTATTGCTACAGTGAACACTATTTGCTACAGTGAAAAATATATATGTCGACAAACAAGAAAACAAAACATATTGGGTGTGTACCAGCTGGCCATGCGATCGCATGGCAAATGGGCATGAAACCCATGCCATGGGCTTGGGCTTAGGAAATTTCTATAAATTGATCGAATTCTCGCTAAGTTCTTCACACTCTATCTCTCTATCTTACTGATATGCTCCGTAATTATTTAATTATTTTATTATTATTATTATTATTATTATTATTATTATTTAGATTAATATTATTATTAATCTTATTATTATTATCAGTAGTATTAATATTATTATTATTAGTATTATACATAAAATACTACGATGAAGTACTGCTCAAATGATTTCAAATCAAGTTTTCAAATGAGTCAAAGCTAAGGAAACTATGGGTTATAGCTATGGAGGTTATGGGTAATGTTCATGGGTATTGTTCGCAAGTCAAACCTAGTGTTTATCATCTCCGTCGCATCTACGTACTTTCCTACAATATTGAATCACAATATTGATACGTGAGCATTCATATCTTATCTTTTATATGTTAATAGTGTATCCCTGTCTAGTGCTCGAGTAAATATGTTTATGCATGCTAGTATGCTTTAATTTTGTCGATAGATAGTTTATGATGAATCCTGAAATTAATACATATGCTGCTAGGATAAGGTATATGATATGCATGTCATTGGAAAGCTGACGAAAAAACAATAAATTTTCATTTAGATATCGAATGGTTTCGATGAACAGATTAGAAGTTATAATCAACTGAATTATAATTAACATTAATTGAAATTGCTTTTGAATCTGCAATTGATATTTAGAAAACTTGTTTATAAGATTGATAAATTGGATTTTCAAATATTACTAATCGAGTAAAGGAATTTCTATATAAGGCACGTCTCGTCATGTTGAACAATTGTCAAAGTTGACTGTCTTATCATGTTTTAAAGCTTTATAAAACACTATAATCTAATTTTACAAGTATTGGAAAAACTATGTGAAATAATAAAATATGTTCGATTGTCATGATAATTCAAATATAATATAGCTCCTGAAATAAATAATATTTTGAGTTTGATAAACTATAAATTCGTTCAATTATCAAGACTTACATTATGTTAATAAACATGTATAGATTTAAAGATCATATTGGGTCAGGTTGACTTTTGAGATGACTTTTGTTAACTTTTGCATGTCGGTCTCGAGCATTAGAATTGTGATACACTATGACCTGACCTAGCTTGTTAGACATGTATTGACCAACATATGTTCTCTAGGTTGAGATCTACAGTTATTTTGCATTCCATGTTTCGGTCACATTTCGGTGAATGACCTTATGTGCTGCTAAGGTGAGTTTCATTTGCCCCCTTTTTAATTGCTTTTGCAATCTATATTTTTGGGCTGAGAATACATGCACTTTATTTTAAACGCAATGGATACAAGTACATACTAAATTCTACACTTAGTTTGAATCGAAAATCCCTTAGCTTTGGTAACTAGTAACTGCCGGTTTTAAGAACTGGTGGGCGCGAGTAGTTATATATGGATCCATAGGGCTTGACATCCCCGTCTGTTCTAGGTATAGAAATCCTAGCCTGAACTATAAAACAGACGTATACTATTTGAGTTTAGTACACGTTGGATTGCGTGTATTGTACATGTTGGTTGCATGTATGTTAAAACAGGGGTACTTATTATAACATTAAAGCTTAGTTACCAGGGTGCTCAATCTTGTAGAATAATTTGATAGACGTTTCTGGATGAAACAACTGAAATCTTGTGATCCACCTTTATATACAGATTATGAGCAACATTAAAACTATGAACTCACCAACCTTTGTGTTGACACTTTTAAGCATGTTTATTCTCAGGTTCCTAGAAGTCTTCTGCTGTTTACTTATATGTGATACAAGCTATGTGCATGGAGTCATACATGCTTTATTTGAGAAAATGTTGCATTCATAAAATCATCACCATGTATCTTATTTTGATTGCATTGTCAACGGATGTAGTATTGTAAACTATTATTTACGGTGATTATCTATATGTAAAAATCATCAAACGTCGAAAACCTTGGATTTAAATATTCATTTATGGTGTGCCTTTTCAAAAGAATGCAATGTTTACAAAACGTATCATGTAGAGGTCAGTACCTCACTGTGAAATCGATGGATGATGTATTCGTTCAAAAGGGATTTGGACTGATCGTCACAAAAACACTCGAACGTACAAGTTACACTCTGAGTAATATAGTTTATCAATGAATTAAGTCTAGATATTGACACAAATACTAGTCACAAAACGTAAAGTACGAAATATTTAAGCGTACGAAGTAACATTCGAGAAACCGGAACCGAGACATAAACCGGGCGTAAATGTACGAGACAACGGAGCTAAAATTACTAGTCAACTATGTACAAGAATATAATATAATATATATATATAATTATATAAATTATATATATATATATATTATACATAATAATTAATTATGTCGACAAGCTAGTGAACAAAAATCTCTGAGCTGGAAATGCGCACCTTCGCGATCGCGGAGCTGTAAGGCATAAACGCTTCACGATCGCGGAGCCGTCTGTCTCAGAAATGTCTATATAAGCCAATGAATTTAGTCGATGAAATGTATTTTTTTTATTTCTTTCTCTGATCAATATTGATATATTTATATTTATAATTATAATTATAATTTTAATTTAAGTTTAATAATAATAAAGTTTATACGAGAGTGTTTTTAATTCGGGTTTCAAACCGTTTTAAACTAAGGAAATATTGGGTATTGTTCGGGGTATTGTTCTTGAATCCAAGACCAACCACTATCTTTACGTCTACGTACTTTCCTGCAATATTGAATCACAGTATTGATATGTGAGCATTAATATCTTATCTATTATATATTAATAGTGTATCCATGTCTAGTGCTCGAGTATATATCTTTATACATGCTTGGAAGCTAAATTTCGTCATTAGATAGTTTTATAATGAATTACGAATTTAATACATATACTAATAATATATGGTATATGATATGCATGTTATTGGAAAGCTGACGAAAAATTAATAACTTTTCATTTAGAAATCGCGTGATTTCGATGAACGGATTAAAAGATATGGTCAACTGAATTATGGTTAACGTTAATTGAAACTGTGTTTGAAACTGTAAATTAATATTTAAACAACTTGTCTATGAGATTGATAAATGGGATATTTATATATTACTAATCGAGTAAATGAATTTCTATATAAGGCACGTTTTGTTTTGTTGATCAATTGTCAAAATTGACTGTCTTATCATGTTTTAAAGCTTTATAAACACTATAATCTGATTTTACAAGTATTGGAAAACTATGTGAAATAATAAAACATGTTCGATTGCCATGATATTTCAAATATAATATAGCTCCTGAAATTAATATTTTGAGTTTGATAAACTATAAATTCGTTCAATTATCAAGACTTATATTATGTTAATAAACATGTATAGATTTAAAGATCATATTGGGTCAGGTTGACTTTTGAGATAACTTTTGTTAACTTCTGCATGTCGGTCTCGAGCATTAAGATTGTGATACACTCTGACCTGACCTAGCTTGTTAGACATATATTGACCAACATATGTTCTCTAGGTTGAGATCTACGGTTATTTTGCATTCACAGTTTCAGTCAC
The DNA here is from genome assembly GCF_046630445.1 of Rutidosis leptorrhynchoides. NCBI lineage: Eukaryota > Viridiplantae > Streptophyta > Magnoliopsida > Asterales > Asteraceae > Rutidosis > Rutidosis leptorrhynchoides. The sequence goes on from NC_092336.1 coordinate 217,727,125, forward strand.
ATTTCGGTGAATGACCTTATGTGCTGCTAAGGTGAGTTTATAGATCCCTTTTTAATTGCTTTTGCAATATATATTTTTGAGCTGAGAATACATGCACTTTATTTTAAACACAATGGAGACAAGTACATACTAAATTCTATACTGAGTTTGAACGGAAAATCCCTTAGCTTTGGTAACTAGTAACTGCCAGTTATAAGAACTGTTGGGTGCGAGTAGTAGTATATGGATCCATAGGGCTTGACATCCCCGTCTGTTCCAGGTATAGAAACCCTAGCCTGAACTATAAAACAGACGTATGCTATTTGAGGTTAGTACACGTTGGTTTGCGTGTATTGTACATGTTGGTTGCATGTATGTTAAAACATGGGTACTTATT